>NC_063349.1:37947400-38010926 GCF_021869965.1 Rhincodon typus
GCCTTTCTGCTCCTATGATGCTGCTTGGCCTGCTGTGTTCATCCAGCTCTGCACCTTGTTGTAACAGCTAACTTTGTTAGTTTCCCCAAAGTGATACTCCATGCATAAATTTAATATGCTAAATCATGATGATCCAAGTGGAAGGGTAAGTGTGCAAAATTTGACAGATTTCTTATTACAATCATTCATCTTATATCAGTCTCAATGTTAAACTGTTGCAAAATCACTTCAACCCACTAGAATTATCTAGAAAGAAGGCAGAAATTTATTTCTTCAGTTGTTGTGATTTGGAATTGAAGTTGTAAATTCTGGAGAAGGGCTTTTGCAGTGCAGTGGTAATGTCTCCACTTCTGAACCAGGAGGTCACGTACGAGTCCCACCTGCTCCAAAATTATGTAATAAAAAGGCGAGGAAGCAAAATAACAGGCAACTATAGACAAGTTAGTTCACCATCTGTTATTGAAATAATGTTAGTCTATTATAAAAGATGTAATAGCAGAGCATTTTGAAATACATTATATGATCAAGTAGAGACAATATGGCTTCATGAAGGAGAAATCATGCCTGACAGCAGGACAGATAAAGGGGAAGTGGTGAATGTAATATATTTGGATAAGGTACCGGACATTAGCTTACTTAGTAAGACAAGAGCCTGTAGACTGAGGAAGGGTCATCGGACCCGAAATGTTAACTTTGATTTTTTTCTTCACAGCTGCTGCCAGACCTGCCAAGTTTTTCCAGCAAGTTCTGTTTTTGTTCCTGATTTACAGCATCCGTAGTTATTTTGGATTTTTTTAAAAGCCTGTAGTGTTGGAATTAGCATAGATACAGGATTGACTAACCAGTAGAAGGCAGAGAGTTGGGATAAGGGGGACATTTTCAGAATGGCAATCTGCCAAAGGGATCAGTGCTAAAGCCACAATATATATTAATGATGTGAATGAGGAAAGTGAATGTACTAAACGCAAGTTTGTGGATGATACAAAAATAGGTGGGAAGGCAAATGGTGAGGATGACACATGTAGACAAGGGAATCAGTGGCAAAAACTTGGCAAATGGAATATAATGTGAGATACCATGATGTCATGCACATTTTCAGGAAGAATAGAGGAATTGAATATCATTAAGTAGAGGAAGACTGTAGAAAGCTACAGCACAGTGGGATTTTGAAAAAATAAATCACAAAAAGTTAGCATGCTTATCCGGCAGCTAATAGGGAAGGCAAATGGAATGTTGACCTTTACTTCAAAGGGAATAGAGTATAAAAATAGAATTTCTTGTTTTTCTATACATTTCCCTCAGAGTAGGGAGATGGATGCTTTCAATTTGCAGGCTCTGGATGTTTCTGTCTGCTGTCCTGGCATTTAGAGCTTTTAATACTCTGCAGCTCAATCAGAGGGCAGTCATCATGCAGAATTTCCTTAACTCAAAAGTCTCAAAATTGTCCCCTTCATTACTTCAAAAAGAGCAGGTCAAAAATATACAGTACTTGATTTTCAAGTTGCCCGTCACATGTGGTATTTCAGATAGAAAGCAATCCAACTTCAACTTCAGTTTATTGTGCCAAAAAAGATAGATATGCAGTCTCTTACATTAAAACTTCTCACAAAAAGTGTTAGAGATCAGGGATGGTTTGTTATCACCTTTGAAACAAATGCAGAGAGGCCAAAATTTTTCTACCTATCTATTTATCTATCTATCTATCTATCTATCTATCTATCGATCTATCTATCTATCTATCTATCTATCTATTTATACCGCACAGCTGCCGCTGGAATAAAAGCCACCACTCTTTGGCAACATCTTGCTTCCACCAATGCCTATGCCACTATGAGTCCTCATTGGACCTTGCCAATACAGATACCATCGCTGCCGCTAGGTACCGCGCTGGCCCAAATTCAACTCTGCCGTCAACATGAGTCTGCTTCGGCTCACCTCGCTGATGCGGCCGCTACTGATGCCGTTGGGTCTTGTACTGGGACCAAACTTGCCTCTGCCACTGCATCCATAAATCTGTGCTAGATGCAGATGCCACCAGGAGCCCAAACTCACCTCTGCCAGGTTCATGGCCTATAGTGATGCACTTAAAAAGAAGGACTGTAAAGTTGAATACTTTTTCTTAATTTCATTATTTTTCTGCTTTTACATTCTATGTTTTGGTTTATTTTTCTGTGTTTTAAAATGGCACCAAAGTCAGTGCTAGGACCACTTCGTCAATGCAGAAGCTGCCAGGAACCAAAACTCCAATGCCGCAGCCACGGATCCACGCTGAACTCACTCAAGTCTACACTGGGCTCACTTGCTGCTGCCGATGACATTACCATGTCCGAGCTCTTCAACAAGAGGTAAGTAAAATTTTAAAAATGAGAAAAAATGCTCTTTGGCCTAGCAATTCTTCCAATCATGAAGAGATACAATATTCTAAACACAAATATAAAATAATCGGTCTATTCAATCATAACTTTTCTTCATCTATGGATTTCCTGGAGAAATATTGTACTTGCTATAAGAAAAAAAGAACTTCCAAAATGTTAACATTTCATGTGTTAAAAAGGCACCATCATAATTTATTAGAAAGAGCAATTATAATTTAGATAGCACTTTATCATTTCATGACACAATAAAACACTTCATATCCAATAAATTACTTGTTGAAACACAATCACTGTTATGCAGGTAAATTTGGTCACTTTGATTGGGATAATGTAATGCAACTGAGATAATTACCAGGTAGATCAGTTGAGGGAAGAATGTTGGCCAGCAGAATTCCCTACATATTCTTCAAATTATGTCAAAGTATCTTTTATATATTTTGATGGGCAGCTAGAACTTAGATTTAATGACCAATTGCAATTGCATCATTAATGGAGCAATCTCTCAGCATTATATGACATATTGTTCTATATTAGCTGCTAAATTGTGAAATAGAGCTTGAATCCATAATCTCTGAAAGCAGAAACAATAATAACATTGCTGCCTGACTTGCTGCGTTTCTACAGCACTTTCTGCTTTGACTTAAAATTTGTAGCATTGATTGCACTTTGCTTTGCAACAATTCTAATGACTGACCAAGGCTAACATTTTGTCAATGCATGATTTAATTTCTGGTTCAATCAATTAATGCAGGGCAGCTCCTGTCAAACAAGTCCACAAAGTATATATGTTCAAAAAACAAACTAGGATAACTATAGATTTTTTAGTCTCATGTTGATAACTAGTAAAATAACAGATAATTAGTAAAACCTGAGAATTACCTGTACAAAATAAATCTAGCAAATGCAACCTATCTTGCTATCACAAACATTTGGAGAGGAAAATTCTGCCTCACAAGTCTTTGGATTTATATGGAAGTAGCATCTCAAACAAACATTGACAAGACAATTTACACATCTATAATGTCACAAAGTCTTGAATAAAGTTTCACCTTAAAACTGCAACACAAGCTTAAAGCAGTTAGTGCTTTACATAAACTTTGGATTCTAAGGATTGGCTGAAACACTAACTGTTACGGGCTTGATGTTACTGGAGAGATATACAAGGCGAGTGGCACCAACAGTTTTTCATAATCTGGTGTTCTTTCTGGAGCAGTTGGATTGATATTGGAAGAAGAGAGAATTGATGTTATTGAGCCTTATAGACAGGTAATAAACTATAGAAACACTTGGGGAAAAATACGCTTGGGCAGAGCTGAGAAATTTAAGCAATGGGTCTGAAATTGCTGTAATAGGAATATCTGTTGATATTTAGAATAAGACATTTTCCTCCACTCTTCAACTCAAAAATGTTTTGTGCCCCAACTTGCTGGTTGAAATGTGAACTAATAACAACATATTAAGGTTACCCGGGGGCTAATGAATGGCAAGGCCAACCATATATAGCCATAATAATTGAGATTTAATGAGTGAGAAATAAGTAGAACAACTGAAGTGGATGGAGGAACAAATTACTGCTGATGCTGGAATCTGTACTGAAAACAACAAATGCTGGCGATCACAATGGATCAGACAGCATCCATCAGCTCTGATGAGGAGTCATCTAGACTCAAAATGTTAGCTTGCTCTCTCTCCAAGGATGCCACTGTGATCTCCAACATTTGTTGTTTTCAGAACTAAAATGGATGGTGAGTTGGAGTGAGTGTGCAAGAGTCAAATAGGATACTGAAAGAAATAAAGAGAGCAAAAGAAAAATTGGTTTAAGAGGGACAAGAAAAGTAAGATTTAAAATCAAATAATTTGACATATATTAAGAAAAAACTCCAGCAACAATTCAATATTTGGAGAATTGAGAATTGTTCTAAATGATTCACTCTTAACCAGAGAGTTTGATTGACTAACATTAATTATTGCACACGAATATTTGTCATGCTCATTACCGGTCTTGACTTTATGCAGTAAGTATATTAGAATTTTAGTGTACACATCCAGTAATTTCCTAAAAATAATGGGAAAGTTGAGGCTGATATGCTTCTTGTGTAAATCTGATTGCAGAAGGTCCAAATTGTCCAGCAGTTTGTGACGATTTGCAATTAACTGAACATTTGTTTCTTTCCACAAGTTTCTACATGACTGAAATGTTAATAGTAAACATGAAACTCTTGTTATTTTAACAAGAAATGTGGACCCTAGTGCCATATGTCATGGGAAATAAGATGGTATCCCATCACCAAGTCACCCTTTATTTACGCGAGCATAGTATTTGACACTGGTCCTGCTTCCTCAAAGCCCATTCTCAGAATGAACAGAATTTCTGACACACCTGTTCATATCTGTCAGCCAGGGCTCCCTGATTGGACCAGATTAACAGCCGAATCAAGGAACTCAAACTCTATGAAGTCTGGCCGGCTGACCTTGTTACCATCAATACATCCCTCCCCCTCTAAGCCCAGGGATGTAGACCTGTTCCTTCTTTTGTAGCCTCTCCTGGGATGTTTTCATACTGGGGCCGGTTCTTCCAACTCAGCCTTGGATATGGGCAGCATGTACCAGACTGTAGCTGGTAACAGCTGGAGCATCTCAGAAGAAATTCATCCCCTTCTTTAGGCGGTAAAGGCATTGAGGCTGCGACAACCATCATATCCGTCTAAGACTCCAAGGGTTCTTTGATCCCAAATGGAGACGGAGAACCCACAGGTTTTGGCAGTCTTTCTGGCTGTTCCAAGGTGCCAGTTATGTTTTGTATTTGCCCCATTTGCAGATTTCTTGTGCTTGTTCAGGACAGCTTCACCTAACCGAACTTTGACAACGGACCTGGCCTTATGTCGACCATGCTTCTTAGCCATGCAGGGCCATTTCTGTGGTTTCAGCACCAAACATCAGTCCCTGAAGTAACCTGTCTCTCTCGCGTAAAGGATTTTCGTTTCTGGCATTGACATTCTCGATGCTGTTCCACCCTCCCCTCTAGATCTGGAAAGATCGAATTTAATCTGGTGTGGAATCTTCTATCCATTAGCCACTCTGCTGGAGATAGTTCTATAGTTGCATGAGGGATGGTCCAGTAATTAAAGAGGAACAGGGACAATTTGTTATAGAGTGAGGATACAGGCTGTTTCTTTAAGCCTGTCTTCAAACTTTAGACAACTCCTTCCTCCAGACCGTGGGATGATGGATAGTATGAAGTTATCCTTACATGCCAAATGTCATTCACCTTTTGGAAATATTCAAATTCCCTGTTGGTTAATGATAGCCTATTGTCTGTGACCAACACTTCTGGGAGTCCATGTATTGCAAAAAGTACTCACAGTTTTTCTTGTCATCCCCATGCTTGACAAACAAACTCTGTGCACATCCAACCATTTTGAATTGGCATCCACAGTGACTAAGAATATTGAACCCATGAACGGTGTGGCAGAATCCACATGCAACTGAGTCCAGGGTTTACCTCGCCATTCCCACCAGTGTTGGGGGGGTGCTGCTGCTGGTAATTTTTGGGCAATGCCCCATCAACGGGTTATGTCTACATCAAATCCTGGCCACCAGATATAACCTCTCACCAATGTCTTCATTTTGAGCACCCCGGATGACCCTGGTGGAGTTCAGCCGATATCTGGTGGGACACTCACTCTTGCTCCCCACAATAAAGTGCCATCCTCTGTTGATCTAGTCTCGCCCAGTGCAGAAAGGTTTTGATTGTGGTTGTGATGGCCCTTTTCTTTCCGACATCTTCACCTGCTCTTAGTTTTGCTAGGACAGGATCTTTTTGCATCCTCAGTCTGATATTGTCAGCGGTGACTGGACGGGTGTCCAGAAAGTTTAGAACCAGAATGAATTCTTCCAGCAGCAGCACCACCGTTGGTGCATCTGCCAGTGCAAGGCAGCTCAAGGCATCCACATTTGCTTTTTGACCTCCTGTACGGTATTCCAACTGGTAATTGTACACGCTTAGAATGAGAGCCCACCGCTGAATATTAACTGAAGCTGTGGGTGGTATGGCCTTATCCTTTTTGAATAGCCCAAATAGGAGTTTGTGGTCTGTTACTGATACAAATTTACATCCATAAAGGTATTGGAGGAACTTTCTCACACTAAAGATGATCACCAAACCTGCCTTCTCTATCTGGATATATTTGCGCTCTGCATCAGTCAAAGTCCAAGAAATTGGGTATTCCTGTCAATTGGGCCATCTGTGAGTAAACACAACCCTGATACCATACAGGGAGGCAAAGCATGTCAGCACCAGATCTCGCTTGGGATCATAGTGTGCCAACAACTTAGACAATGATAGCTGCTTCTTCACTTCCCTAAAGGCTACTTCTCAGCTACAAGATCATTTCTAAGGCTGACCCTTTTTCAGTAGCAGATGCAAAGATATTTGGATGGTGACATGGTTACATGTAATCTTTCCATAATAATTCACCAATCGAAGGAAAGACCTAAGCTCTGGTACAGATGTGGGAACTGGGGATTTGATTGCGCTGACTTTACCTTCCAACATGTGTAACTCGGTTCTGTTGGCTCTGTAGTCCAACTAGGTTACTTGCGGTGACTGGAACACACATTTTTCCCTTCTAAGGCATATCCTGCTACAAGAAATGTCAAAGGACTATGTCCAAGTTCTCTAAGTGCTCCTTATGGGTCTTCCTTGTTTTTAACACATCATCTAGATAAATGCAACCTGAGGTAGACCTTGTAAAATGTTAAGAACTTAGAACAGTATAGCACAGTACAGGCCCTTCGGCCCACGATGTTGTGCCAACCTATTATCCTACTCGAAGATCAAACTACCCTGCATACCCTACATTTTACTATCATCCATGTGCCTATCCAAGAGTTGCTTGAATGTCCTTAACATATCTGACTCCACTACCACCACCAGCAGTGCATTCCACGCATCCACCACTCTCTGTGTAAAGAACCTACCTCTGACATCTCCCCTATACCTTTCTCCAATCACCTTAAAATTATGCCCCCTCATAATAATCATTTCCATCCTGGGAAAAAGTCTCTCCCTATCCACTCTATCTATGCCTCTCATCATCTTGTACACCTCTGTCAAGTCCCCTCTCATCCTTCTTCACTCCAATGAGAAAAGCCCTAGCTCCCTCAACCTTTCCTCATCAGACCTGCCCTCCAGTCCAAGCAGCATTCTGGTAAATCTCCTCTACACCCTCTCTAAAGCTTCCACATCCTTCCGATAAAGAGGTGACCAGAACTGAACACAATATTCCAAGTGTGGTCTAACCAGAGTTTTATAGAGCTGCAGCATAACCTCATGGCTCTTAAACTCAATTCCCCTGCCAATGAAAGCCAACACACCATACGCCTTCTTTACAACACTATCAACTTGGGTAGCAACTTTGAGGGATCTATGAACGTGGACCTCAACTTCCCTCTGTTCCTCCACACTGCCAAGAATCCTGCCATTAACCCTGTATTCTGCATTCAAATTCGACCTTCCAAAATGAATCACTTCACACTTTTCTGGGTTGAATTGCATCTGCCACTTCTTTGCCCAGCTCTGCATCCCGTCAATGTCCCATTGCAACCTACAATAGCCCTCCATGCTGTCCACAACTCCACCAACCTCTGTGTCATCGGCAAACTTACTAACCCACCCTTCCACTTCCTCATCCAAGTCATTTATAAAGATCACAAAGAGCAGAGGTCCCAGAACAGATCCCTGCGGAACACCACTGGTGACCAAGCTCCAGGCTGAATACTTTCCATCTACTACCACCCTCTGATTTCTATTGGACAGCCAATTCTATATCCAGACAGCCAAATTTCCCTGAATCCCATGCCTCCTTGCTTTCTGAATGAGCCTACCATGGGGAACCTATCAAATGCCTTGCTAAAATCCATATACACCACAACCACTGCTCAACCTTCATGAATGTGTTTTGTCATATCCTCAAAGAATTCAATAAGGCTTGTGAGGCATGACCTGCCCCTCACAGAGCCATGCTGACTATTTGTAATCACACTGTGCTTTTCCAAATAATCATAAATACTATCTCTCAGAATCCCCTCCAATAATTTGCCCACCACAGAAGTAAGACCGACTGGTCTGTAATTCCCAGTGTTATCCCTATTCCCTTTCTTAAACAATGGAATAACATTTGCCACCCACCAATCATCTGGTACTACTCCAGTGGACAGTGAGGACGCAAAGATCATCACCAAAGGCGCAACAATCTCTTCTCTTGCTTCCTGTAGTAACTTTGGTATATCCCATCTGGCCCAGGGGACTTATCTATCCTCCATCGATAACTGAGAAATGACACAGGCTTACAATATCCGAAATGGCATTTTTATCTATGGTAAAAATATTTATGGGTATTAATTGTCGCATACTTCTGGGAATCTTCATCTAACCACAATTGCAGGTATGCATGGCTCACGTCCAGTTTTGTTCAGGACAGCTCCCCCACCAGCTTTGCGTATGAGTCCTCTGTGTGAGGTATTCATCCAGCTGCGAGAAATGGTTTACCATTTGTTTTAAATCCCCAGAAAGGTAAATTGACCTGTCTGGCTTTACAATTGGTACAACTGGTATTGCCCATTCCACAAACTGTTCTGGTTTGATGATTTCTTTGCTTTCCAGCTTCTGATTTCTGCCTTTACTTTTGTATGTAAGGCAAATGCCATTGAGCGGGCCTTGCAGGAGTGTGGAATTGCTTCTTCGTCAACATGCAATGTGGCCTTGATTCCTTTGATAGTCTTTGGAACTTCCTGAAAACCATTCAGATATTTAATTAGGGCTTCCCTCAGGCAGCCATTTTCTAATTTTAAATGTTGAGCCAATCAAGGTGAATCTTTTTCAATCAATGTCGCCCAATCCAGCTTGAGCCTGAGCCTTTAATTATAATCGGTGGTAACTGAACCAGCTGCTCCTCATATGAGACCAGAACCGGTTATAATTCCCAAGTAAAGGTTCTCAATCTAGCCGAGGTCTTATGCCAACTTAAGGGTTGGAATCCCGATCAAATTTTGTTAAAGACTGGTTCTACAATTACTGATATAGCCATGCCAGTATTAACCTCCATTAGAAATGGGTGACCTTTTGATTAGATGTTTATCTTGATTGATTCTGATTTGGATGTTGCTAAGCAATTTAACTGTTCAGCCAGATGTAGATGGTTTTTCCAGAGTATTGCTGTGGGCTGACCCAGAGTCCTTCTGTTCAAGATATGCCCCAAGTGAGGCTATGCAATTGCCTTCACCAAATGATGTCCCCTGAGCTCAGTTGGCCTGGTGAGGGTGTGCATTTCCATTGGCATACAGTGTAACTCATATGCTTCACTTGCCGCACATTTTAATGACAAATCCAGTTGTCCTGCCTGTTTGAAGTCCAGTTGGGCTTCAGCAAATAGGCGCTTTTGCATGGTTCATCATTAAACCCACAAACCAAATGATCTCTCAGCATCTCATTAAGGGTCAAACCAAAGTCACATGCCTCTGCCAGTTCCTTTAACCTCATCAAAAATCTTGACATGGGCTCCCCTGGTTCTCGAACAGCTAAGTAAAACCAAAAGCACCTCAGAATTAGAGGAGGCTTGGGGTCTCAATATTCCTTAATTAAATCTGTCAACTCTTGGAAAGTTGTAGTATCTGGTGCCTCAGGAAAAGTTAGGCTGTTAATAACCAAAAGACCACATACTGTCAGGAGAATTATTCATCGCTTTTCATCTGCCCCTTTATCATTTGCCCAGAAAAGATAAGACATTCTTTCCATATACTGGGCCCAGTCTTCAATGGCAGGATCGAACTAGTCAAGCTTCCCAAATAACAGCATGATGCCAGAAACGCTTATGCCAATTCAAATACAACTGTTGTGAGTGAATTTCTTCAGGACCATATTTTTTTCTCTCAATGCCACCAATATAACTCCACAGAGACTGGCATCCCATCACCAAGACCCCTTTCTTTACATGTGGATTGTACCCGACACTGGTCCGGCTTCCTCAGAGACATCTCTCGGACTGAATAGAACCTCTGACACTCCTGTTTATATCTGCCAGCCAGGGTTCCTTGACTGGACCAGGTTAACAGTCCCAATCAGGAAACTCATATTCTATCAGGTTCACCTGGATGACCATGGTACAATCACTACATCATGCATTACAAGAAAAACATGAAAAACTTTTTAATGAATACTATTCAACTAACCAGGAAAAAGGGTGAAGGAAACGTGGATGTGTCATAGACTCAATTTTTCCCAGGTTAGATTTTCTAGTCGTTGCAAAATTTCACCAGGAACAGCCACCTACCAGCATAAGACCGGACAAAAGTGCAATGAACTGACTGCTATTTTTTAAATTCAGCTCAGTTACCTAATTATCTTGAAGAACATGAACAATTTTGCCTTGCTCGTGCAATTGACTCGTGTCAATTGCAAGTAAAACTTCTGTCCGAACATAATTTAATGCTTTGACGTTTAATCACCCTTAAGTCTCCAATATCATATTTATCCTTTCCTGTCCAATTCTTCATTTGAACTTGAAATGAGGCTTTCACTTGCAATATACACCAAATTAAATATTTTGACTTAGGGCAGTAACCAAATAGGAGTCATGTTGAGAGTCACAAACATATATATATAATATCCATTTATGAACTGTATTGATTTTGCACTCATATCAGTTCCCATCATAGCAACCAGAAAACAGTGACATTCTGTAAGCTCTCGTCTACATTGGAATCCATATTCTGGAGATAAGTCTCGTACTGTAATCCATGAGTTTTAACAGCAATCCACAGCTTCCAAAGCATACATAAAAAAGTTCCAAAGGGCGTATCAAATTTTAATAACACTGCCCTCCTTCTCAGAACCATCTTACATCACTGACTAGAATGATGTCATTTACATGCATAACCATACTAGAAGGCAGACCTGTGGGAAAAACCACAGTGCAACTAATAAGAATTGAGAGTGAAATTATCAGAAATTGGGAGTCTCCACCTGGTACTGAATAGTTTATCCTCCAACTTGCACAACCTGTTCCTGTGCTGGCCACGGTAAAGCTATAGCATATCCGTGGACATAAACAAGTGTTTATGACCTCTCACACAAACTGAAATGGCTGAGAAACCAGTGCAACTCCTCCACGATGAGGAGCACAATACAGATATAATCAAGATAACAAGGTGTCGAGCTGGATGAACACAACAGGCCAAGCAGCATCAGAGGAGCAGGAAGGCTGACATTTCGGGCCTAGACCGGTCTAGGCCCAAAACGTCAGGCTTCCTGCTCCTCTGCTGCTGCTTTGCCTGCTGTGTTCATCCAACTCTACACCTTGTTATCTCAGATTCTCCAGCATCTGCAGTTCTGACTATCTCCGCAGATATAATCAACGTTTAGCATAAAGTGCTGACCTCAAACTAGGTACTGCAAATGACAAAGTGCTGAATACATGGGAGCCATTAGCAGAACCTGAGGAGTAAAAAAACACCTGATGTCATGAGTGAGTATTAATCCAGTTTCTCACAATTAATAATACTGATGAGGGAAGAGATCACTGTCAGCTTGACCTTAACATTAGCCTACATGTTTTGTGCTATTGCATCACTTTCAACTTCAGTTATTACTGAAGCCAGATTTCATGTATTAACTATTGACAATAAAACTGATTAAACACAAAAGTATGATGCAGTAGGACCTGCATTCATTTTGCTGTTGCAGACCTGGTTGCCGTCTTTACACTGCGTCTGATGCTGTTCAACTATTGGTTGCAAATGTTCCAGGCATTAAAAATTAATAACCTCCTTTGTGAATTTTGATTCCTATCTTTTACAACGTTGAAAACTTGTTAATATTTTATACATGTCTTTTACACAACTCATTTTCTGAAGAAGGGTCTAGGCCCAAAACGTCAGCCTTCCTGCTCCTCTGATGCTGCTTGGCCTGCTGTGTTCATCCAGCTCTACACCTTGTTATCTCCTATTGAGATAAGCTATTCATGTCATTTTATGATGAAATCTGGGGAAAATTCCTTTGGATATTTTCTTGCCACATTGCAAGCTCAGAAATTTCCTGGTCATAGTCTACCAGAATTGTTCTGGAACCTGTCCATGGAATACCATGAGAGTTCAACATAATAACATGATTAAACTGATATAGTGTTTACAGTATGATCAGTGGAGTTCAAGGTTTTTGAGAAGATTTGTAGCTCGGGTTGTTGATGTGGTTGTTGACTTGCTTGTCAACGTTTCATCACCATTCTAGGCAACATCATCAGTGTGCCACTGGTGAAGCATTGATGTTCTGTCCCGCTTGCTACTTATGTGTGTCAGTTTGGTGGGGTGGGTGGCATTACTTCTAGGTTTGTTTTTAGTGGTTGGTATTTGGGCTCCAGCTCTACATGTTTGTTAATGGAGTTCCTGTTTGAGTGCCAGGCCTCTAGGATTCTCATGTGTGTCTTTGCTTGGCTTGTCCTAGGATGGCCATGTTGTCCCAGTTAAATTGGTGTCCCTCTTTGTCCATGTGTATTTAAATGAGTGATAGTTGGTCATGTCTTTTGGTAGCTAGATGGTGCTCATGAATCCTGACGGCTAGTTTCCTTCCGATTTGGCCTATGTAATGTTTTTGGTGACCTTTGCATGGTATCTTGTAAATAACATTGGCTCCGTTAGTTGTAGCTGTCGGATCCTTTATTCTCATCAGTAGCTGTCATAGTGTAGCTGTCAGTTCATAGGTTACCATGATTCCTAGGGGGCAGAGTAATCTGGTGGTCATTTCAGATATGCCCTTAATGTATGAAAAGGTGACTAGTGTCTCTGGATGTGTTGTGTCTTCCTGTTGTGGTCTGTTTGGTAGGTATTGATGGACTACGCTTTTTGGGTAACCGTTGTTTCTAAGGACGCTGTATATGTATTCTTCCTTGGCTTTACGTAGCTCCGGAGTGTTGCAGTGTGTTGCGGCTCACTTGAACAGTGTTTTGATGCAGCTCCATTTGTGGCTATTGGGATGATTGCTATTGTAGTTGAGTACCTGATCCATATGGGTGGCCTTCCTGTGTACGCTGGTCTGGAGCTCACCATTGTCCATACGTTTGACCATTACCTCCAAGAAGAGAAGTCTGTTGTTGTTCTCCTCTTCCTTGGTGAATTTTATGCTGGTCAGGTTGTTGTTTATGAGTAGATGGGTTTCTTCCAGTTTAGACCGTTTGAGAATCACAAAGGTGTCATACACATAGTGGATCCATAGTTTTGGTTGGATGGTGGGAAGGGTTGTCTGTTCCAGTCTTTGCCTTATGGCTTCTGCTATGGAAGTGGATGATGTTACCTAGTGTGGTGACAAAACGTTTGTGAACAAATTTACCAGCTCGCCAAGCAAGTCAACAACTGCATCCGTGGAGTTTTCAGCATGGTCATGAAAACTAAAGACAAGGTATGGCATTCAACAAATCTTAAATTAATCATTTAAGTAAAACTATAATAATAAATCACTGTAAGATTGATCCATATCAAGGCTTATCATTTCATAAAATCCATGTGGTAGGTTTGCTGTCACCAGCCTCTTTCCTCTTTCTGATGGACAGGGGCTGCTTGGTCTAATGTGGGAGAAGCAAATGACCTGGCATTCTAATGAGGAAAAGCTGTTACCTTAAGGCAAATGTAGTTTATTGCATGAGAACAACTAGGTACAAGTCACATTAGTGTGACAAAGATCACCTCTCGTGTAATGTTTAATACGAACAAAGGAAATATTTTGAACGCACTTACAGTATTGAAAATGTGATCAGAGACCTATTTAACTGTGTAATCGACCACAGATAAAGAAACTCATTTTCATGACTTTTTATTACAATCTAATCAGAGATTTATTCTAAATAAAAACATGGGGTTTTAAATTTGGTAACCCCAAAACTAAACAAGGAGATCATGATGTGAGATCAAGAAGCACCCAGTGCTAATGATGCAGGAAATATGTCAAGATCAGGGTGGCTACTAATTTACATGATTATGCCATTCAGTCAACAATACCACACCTCTATGTGGCAGCAGGTCTCCATGTCCAAGCCTCTCCCATCCCACTGACCAATCCACACCACTCCCTACCTACACTCACCTATCACCATCACATCTACCTTTCCCAGCCCCACCCCTCCTCTCTCTATTTATTTCTGAGCTCCCTCCCTCCTCCCCATTTCTGATGTCCTCCTATTTCAAGGGCCGTAACTTCCCCTCTCTGGTGATCGAAAATGCCCTCAACTTCATCTCTTGCATTTCCTGCACCTCTGCCCTCACATCCCCTCCCCCAACAAAAATAAATACAGAATCCCCCTTGTCCTCACATATCACCCCACCAATCTCCCCATTTCTGAAGAAGGGGCCCAACCCAAAATGTCAACTTTCCTGCTCCTCTCATGCTGACTGGCCTGCTGTGTTCCTCAGGCTCCATACTTTGTTATCTCTGACTCCAGCATCTGTAGTTCTCACAACCTCTGAGTGAGTTATAACCCCACTGCGAAGCCTCTTCCAAGATGCCCATCTTGAAGAAGTTGTCGTCATCCCTCCCGAAAGACCTCAGTGGATCTCTCTCCCACTGCAACCTTCTGGTAATCTCCTCTTCCCTGAAATTCTTCGACCACATACTCAAGCAAACCTGGAACAACAGCTACATCTCCTTTCTCTGTATCTGCCTACAGAACCAGATCATCCCCAGTGGACTCCAAACTACATTCAGGCCATCCCATTTTGGCTCTGACTTCAACAACCTCTACCTACACAACATCCAGAGCCCCCCAAAACGGTTTTCTCTACGGATCCGCAAGTCCACACTCTCAATAATACAACAGCATCTTCTGGAACTTCAATCAACCCTACCCCAGCTCAGAACCTCCCCCTCCCAGACCTGCAAAGGACTTCTATTATTTTTCATTCTGTGCAGGATCCACAACCTCAACCAGTGCTTTTCCTCCACCCTATTTGACATTAAAAACCATAAGTATACTAAACTTACCAGTGCTTACCACCAAACACAGGCCTCTTCCACCTCCCAAGTCCTCAACCCTGCCAGGACCTCCCCATCAATGTGCCTGGCGCCATTAACCATGTGGTCACCACCGCCTTTCCCGCTGATACCATCTACCTCGTCACTTCCGCCGACGCCGTTCATATCACATCAGCTGCCGCCAACCATGTTGCCGCTGCTGCCACTTACACCGTGGATAACGCCACTTCCGCCACTGCTGGTGAGGATGCTGCCGACGCCACTCCTGCTGCCGACATCAAGGACATCGCCAATGTCACTGCTTCTGTCGCCGATGTCACTTCCGCCACCGATGACACCACTGACACCAACATGCCGCTCCCGCCGCCGACATCACTAGCTCCACCCGCACACCCAGCTCCGACTCTGCCACCAGCTCTACACCAAGTCGCAGCCCCAAGCCGTGCTGAATATTTACCATCCTCCCAGACCTTCCCCTCACTGAGGATGAATGATCAGTCCCCAGGAAAGGACTCAGCTTCTTTCCCCTGCACCCACACGTCAATGAATACCATTCATGTTTGGACGTCGAACAATATTTCCGCTGCCTCCGTCTCTGCGCCTATTTCTTTAACCATGAGTCTAACCCACCCACTACAGACCCCTTCTTCCACCTCCAACATACCTCATCTTCCTGAATACCACCCCACGGCCTCCTAGCCTCCCTCAAACGCTTCATTTCCAACTGCCGTCATGACATTGATCACCTCAATCTCTCCACCCCTCTCACTCATTCCAAGCTCTCCCCCATGGAGTGTGCAGCCTTCCGCTCCAACACTAACTTCACTATCAAACCCACAGATAAGGGAGGCGCAGTAGTTGTCAAGGTCAGGCGTCAACTCTCTGACACCTTCTCCTACTGGCCCCTCAATCATAACCCTACCTCTGACCACCAAAACATCATCTCTCAAACCATTCACAACCTCATCACCTCAGGTGACCTCCCATTCACAGCCTCCGACCTCATTGTTCCCCAACCGAGCTCCGCCCGTTTCTATCTCCTTCCCAAAGTCCACAAACCTGACTGCCCCGGCCAACCCATTTTCTCTGCCTGCTCCTGCCCCACTGAATTTATCTCCACTTACCTTGACTCTGCTTTCTCCCCCCCAGGTCCAGGAACTCCCCACCTATGTCTGGGACACCAAACACACCCTCCACCTCCTCCAAAATTTCCAATTCTCTGGCCCCCAAAACCTCATCTTCACTATGGACATCCAATCCCTGTACACTTGTATCCCCCACATGGATGGCCTAAAAGCCCTCCGCATCTTCATTTCCCATAGGCCCAATCAGTCCCCCTCCAACGACACTCTCATCCGCTTAACCAAACTCGTCCTTACCCTTAACAACTTCTCCTTTAATTCCTCCCACTTCCTACAGACTAAGGGGGTGGCCATGGGAACCCGCATGGGCCCAAGCTATGCCTGCCTCTTTGTAGGACATGTGGAACAGTTCCACTTCCACTGTTACACTGGCACTATCCCCTACCTCTTCTTCCACAACATTGATGACTGTATCGGTGCTACGTCATGCTCCCATGAAGAGCTTGAACAGTTCATCAACTTTACTAACATCTTTCACCCCAACCTCAAATTCACCTGGACCATCTCCGATACCTCCCTCTCCTTCCTGGGCGTGTCTGTCTCCATCTCTGGTGACCACCTCGAAACTGACATCTATTTCAAGCCCACCAACTCCCACAGCTACCTAGACGACATCTCCTCTCACCCACCCTCCTGCAAGAATGTGTTCCCTTACTCCTAATTTCTCTGCCTCCGCCGCATCTGCTCCCAATATGGCGCGTTCCACTCCCGCACATCCCAGATGACCTCCTATCTCAAGAACCATAACTTCCCCTCTCTGGTGATCGAAAATGCCCTCAACTGCATCTCTTGCTTTTCCTGCACCTCTGCACTCACATCCCCTTCCCCAACAAAAATAAAGACAGAATTCCCCTTGTCCTCACATATCATCCCACCAATTTCTGCATCCAACGTATCATTCTCTGCCACTTCTGCCACCTACAATCCGACCGCACAACCAAAGAGATATTTCCCTTCCCACACCTATCTGCCTTTCGTAGGGGCTACTGTCTCCATGACTCCCTCATCCGCTCCACACAAGTGCTTCACCTGCCCCTACACCATCCCTCTCACATCCACTCAAGACAAAAAACAAACCTTCCATATCAGACAGGGGTTCACCTGCACATCTGTCAACTTGGTCTTCTCTATCCGCTCCTCCCAATGTGGCCTACTCTACATTGGTGAGATCAGGCGTAGACTCGGAGACCATTTTGTAGAGCATCTGTGCTCTGTATGTGACAAACAACAACACCTTTTGGTCGCCAGCCATTTTAAGTCCCCCTCCCCGTCCCTGGGTGACATGTCCATCTGGGCCTATTCCAGCGTCACAAAGACACCACCCGCAAACTGGAGGAACAACACCTCATATTCCCCTCAGGAGCCTACAGCCCAATGCCCTAAACATAAAATTCATCAGTTTTAAAATCTCCCCACCCTCAGCCTTATCTCATGTCTGAGCCTTCCTCTCAATCCCCACCTCCTTGACCTGACACAACCTGTCCACCTTCCCTCCCACATACTCGCCCCTCCAATCCCACTGATCAATCCACACCACTCCCTACCTGCACTCACCTATCACCATCCCACCTACCCTCACCCAGCACCCACCGTCCTCTCTCTTTTTTTTTGAGCTCCCTTCCCCTTCCCCGTATCTAAAGAAGGGTCCTGACCCGAAACATCAATTTTCCTGCTCCTCTGATGCTGTCTGGCCTGTTGTGTTCTTCCAGCCCCATACTCCACATCTCTGACTCCAGCATCAGCAGTCCTTGCTTTCTTTGCTAGCCCAAAACTGTGTAAGTCTAGTATGTGTTAAGCTGCACTCGGTAAATCTAGCATGCATCTCTTTAATTACATATTTTGTTCAACTTATCAATCATTTCATAATATTTGAAATACTGGTCTATTCCTTTTTATTAGAAAGTATTATTTTGTTCTATCACAGAGCACTTTATATATTTATATATGTATATTTATTTAAATATATATATGTGTGTGTGTATATTTATGCATACACACACACACAAACACACACATAATATATATATATATTTATGTAACAAATCACTCTTTTCTATTCATAGTCCTAGATATGTCAGCAAATAGTAATTCAAGATTCCAACAGATTTCAAAGTTGTAGATGTGATAGCTAAGCCCCATTTTTATTCACTCATGATTTAAGTGAAGAAATGATACTGCAGTTCCTTTCCTGCTGTACAATTCATTGTTACTCTATTTTTAGATTTTGATTGATGGCAAATGACATCAGTGTTTGAGCATCTTACAAGAGCCTGGAGTTCAGAGGAATGGGGAAATAAACACAGCTGCTTCTTCTTTGATATTACATGGTTCTCTCATTTCAGTATTGCTCTAAACTACAGATAAAAACAACTCATTTTAAAGACTTTCTCTTACAATCTAATCAAATGTTCATTCTAAATAAAAAAAGGGTGCTAAATTTAGTAACCTCCAAAAATGAGTGGGTAGATCATGATGCATTATCAAGCCACACCTTTGCTTCTGATACAGGAATATGATAACTTTGTGAGGCTACTAACTAATATGAATACAGTGTAAAGCCAACAATACTGCACATCTCAGAAGGAGGTCCAAAAGTGTGAGAAGCTAGCAATTGTTAAGTCACGTTGCTTAAAACAGAGGTATATTCAAGCTGCAACAGGTGCCTGAGGTTATTCTACAACTGCTTCTAACCTGAGAAATACTGAGAAATGGCACATGAAGGGACACAGTGGCTCCACAATGTTTCAATGCTGCCTTTCAGGCTTTGATGCAGGTGAACAGATGTGTTCCAGACAAATTTCACAAAGACAATGGAAACAAGTGGCCATGGCACTCAATGTCTGGTTTCTAGCCCCAAAGATGTGGTTGCAGTGTTACCAAGATCTCACACAAGTGGTCAACAGCAGTGAATGCATCTTTAAATTCCGTACCACAACAAATATACAACAATGTTCAATGCACCACACCTCCATCACTCACCTACCAACAATTACTATCATTCAGGGCTTATACCACATAATTGCAGTTTCATCTCAATCCTCACACATTTAGCTCCGCTACAAACCTGACAATTATCCTTTTCAGTTTGCATTCCATGCCATCAATACATCAAAGACAGCCACACCCAAATTGCATTACACTCAGTTATGCAGTCCTGTCTCTCTTTAAGTACAAGGGTCTAAACAACTAGAGGGAGTAGGTGCTAATTAGTAAACAAAAATATGGTTGAATGCACTTGCAATGTAGCAGGGATGATTTTCACCATTGTTGTAATATTTATTACCAAAATTCTGGTCACTGTGACTATCAAAAACTATCAGAGATGATGACACCCTTGTATCTAATCCTCCTTGTTTCATTTCTTCACATTTAGAAGCTTCAGATTGTGCAACCACGCATCTCTTACACTACCATCTCAACAACCCTACTCTTTTGCCTTTCTCCTTTCAGATATGCAACAAATGGAACTTGGCCAGGAAGTGATAGACAAAAATAGGATAAAAGATGAAAAACCATTATCAATTGATTTCACACTTGCAGCAATCAGCTCAGTTACTGACACTCTTGGTACTTCAGGGAATGCCTTACATGTGAGATGTGAATGTGTGGAGACACCAGCCATGAATGCCACCTGCAGTCAGGCAGATGATAAGAGTAACATTGGTACTAGTTTCTTGGTAGATAAAGGTTCAAGAGTTCTGCTGCAGAAGACTTAAACGGGCATTTCAAGGTGCAGGCATACAGAGAAAGGCTAATGGACATATGCATTGAAATTCGATACAGATGATAAGATCATAAAACATTTGAAGCAGGAGTAAGCCTTTAACATTTCAAGCCTACATTGCCATTGCATAAAATCATGCCTTATCTTCAAACTTTAGAACTATGTCATTTTATCTTTCTATTTTTCTTAAGAAGTGTGGACTGAAATGAGGAAGAGCTGTTTTAAAACCATTGTTTGTAAAGGTGGCTATACATTTTGAAAGCAGGTATCATGACATCGATGCCAGGCATATTGCAAACAGCTATTTGAACAGGCAGTAATTGAGTTGCAGGTGATTTGGAACCAAGAGGGTGGACTGATGCAGTTTTTGCTAACAACAAGAAGTTGATTTGTTTGTGAACTGGTGACAAGTTATCAATGACACAGACCTTTTCTCTTGCCAACAAGTGCATAATTATTTCTCAGGTAACTGAACAGCTTGAAGTTACACAGAGAGAGAAGTAAGTGTTCAGTTCTTTCCATCCTAGGAGCGATCTCTCTGTTCTCTGCAGTCAAAGCTCACTGTATACCTAAAAAACACTTTAATAATTTATACTGTGACTTTTATCTGTCATGTCAGAGACATTTTATAAGTCTACCAGTCACCTTGTGTTTCTTAGTAACCAGTGAAAGTATCCAGAGAAAGGTGGCTAAGCAATGTGCTGGCCAGCAGAAGAGGCATAAGGATCAATTCAACAACAGAACCTGGGAACAAAAATATTGAACTTTTCTGTTCATAACTATCTTACCCTGTCTGTTTGTCTCTGTGTATGTAAGGAACGGTCTATAAGGAGATTAGAGTTTTATTCATTGTACCATGTATCTGCAATTTCTAACTGTTTACCTATAGCTAGTGTCTAATTACTTGTAGTTAATAGTCATTCTGGTTCAGTACAGAAACTTGGTCTATGCTTTCTATCAACTTAGGTCTATAAGTCTGGAAAATTGGAGAACTTTGAGTACTTTATAAAATCTTTAACTTTTGTGATGACTCTAGGAATAGCAAGGCTCAATTTCCAGCACACTGCCCAGTGAGTCACAACAAAACTTAATCTCACATTTTCCACTAACTCATAACCTTTAATTTCCTTCTTTATCCAGAAATCTATCAATCTATCTTTATTGGAATAGAGAATTCCTTTTATCTGCCCTGCTTGTCACAACCTCATAATTTTGACAGATTTGTAAAATTTCTGATTCATAAATCCATCCCCTTTAGGGAAGAAAATCTTCTGTCCTTACCTGGTCTGGCTTACATGTGGCTCCAGACAAAAAGCAATGTGGTTGACTCTTGACTCTTACATGCCCATTGAAATGGCCTAACAATCACACAGTTGTATCAGAGTTGTACCATTAAAGAAAACTTTAACAAATATACCTGGATGGATGGCATGACAAAAATCTTGGCACCAGAAATGACTATGGCAAACTCAGCCCTCTCAACCTTATAGAGGCCTTTTCACTAACATCTGGGCACAATGCTCTAATTGAGAGAACTATCCGATGGGATCTGTTCCACATTCTGAGCTTACATGGTCAGGCCTGTATGTAATACCAAACCTCAGCAAAGCAATTGACTAAACTGCCCTCTGTAATGGGCTTGCAAGCCATTAAATTGTATCTGACCACTACAAAATAAACAGAAAGGAATAAACGTGAAAGGGCTCCCGGGTACTGACTTAAGCACCAAAAATAAAAGCAGGAAATCTAGCATGCAAATCCCTCCTGATTAACATCTGGAGGCTTGTGCCAAAATTCCGAGAGCTGCCCCACAGACTAGTCAAGCAATAAACTGAAATAGTCGTACTCTTGGCTTGAGACTTTACAAACAATATCTAAGACACTACCTTCACTATTCCTGAGTGTGCCCTGTTTCAACAGCAGGACAGAGCCAGCAGAGCTGGCAGCACACTGGCATACAGTTGGGAGGATTTTCTCTGGGTGCACTTAACAATGACTTTATAAAAACATTCATTCATTGCTCATGGGCATCTTTGGCAAAACCATTATTTATGACCCATCCCAAATGCCATTGAGAAGGTAGTGATGAGCTGCCTCACTATGCTGTTTGGGAGGGAGTTCCAGGATATTGACCCAACAACATTGAAAATATGTGATATATTTCTAAGTCAGGAGGGTGAATGGCTTGGAGAGGAAATTACAGGTGTTGTGGCTACCATTTATCTGTTCCCCTTGTCCTTCTAGATGGTGTTGGTCATCAGGTTGGAAAGTACTGTTGAAAAATCCTGGTTAATTTCTGGTGTATCTTGTAGATAGTACAAAATGATGCCACTGAGTGTTGATGGTGAAGGTGATGATTGTCTGTGGATGTCCTACCAATCAAGTGGGCAGCTTTGCCCAGATTCTTGAATGCTATTGGTGTTGCAATCATCCAGGCAAGGAGTATTCCACCACAGGAAGGTGCTGGCTTAGTAATAATGTCACTGGATCGGAAACCCAGAACCCCAGGCTAATGTTATGGGGACATGTATTAAATCCCACTGTGGCTGATGATGACATTTGAATGTAATAAAAATCTAGAATTAAAAGTTCACCTAATCACAAACATGTGATCTCTGGTGATTATTTTTAAAAATCCATCTGGTTCACTAGTATCCTTTAAGCAATGAACTTTGCCATCCTTACATGGTCTGACTTCTATGTGACTCCAGACCCACAACAATGCCATTGACTCTTAACTGCCTGCTGGACAATTAGGAATGGACAATAAATGTTGATCTAACCAGCAACACTCATCCCATGAATTGTTTAAAGCAGCATTCCTATTTGAGCCTTGTGGACTGTGGACAGGCTTTGCAGAGTCAGGAGGTGAGCTATTCATAGAACATAGAACTGTACAGCACAGGAATGGGCCCTTTGGCCCATAATGTTGTGCCAAACATGATGCCAAATGAAACTAATCCCTTCTGCCTGCCATTGATCCGAGTCCCTCCATTCCTTGCATATTCGTGTGCTTATCTAAAAGTCCCTTAAATGCCCCTATTGTATCTGCCTCCACCACCACTCCTGGTAGTACATTCCAGACTCCTACCACTCTCTGTGGAAAAAACTTTCCCCTCACGTCTCCTTTGAACTTTCCCTCTCTAACATTTAATGCATGCCCCTTAGTATTAGACAGTTCAACTCTGGGAAATGATTCTGACCATCAACCCTATCTATGCATCTCATAATTTTATAGACTGCTATCAAGCCTCGCCTCAGCCTGTGACGCTTAAGAGAAAACAACCCGAGTTTTTCTAGCTTCGCCTTAGAGCTCATACCCACTAATCCAGGCAGCATCCTGTAAACCTCTTCTGCGCCCTCTCCAAAGCCTCCACATCCTTCCTGTCATGTTGTGACCAGAACTGAATGCAATACTCTAAATGTGGCCTAACCAAAGTCTTATGAAGATGCAACATGACATCTTGACTCTTGTATAGTTCAATATGATCAATATTAATAATCCTGTATTTCTCCACATTATGCTTTGTGTGGTTGTCTGAAATCATAGTGTTCTCCACAATTTCTTACTTGCTGTAGCTGCCATCTCTAGATAACTGTATCATTTATTTAGAGATAGTAGGAAGTGCTGATGCTGGAGAATCTGAGATAACAAGGTGTAGAGCTGGATAAACACAGCAGGCCAAGCAGCATCAGAGGAGCAGGATTTTCTGAAGAAGGGTCCAGACCCAAAACATCAGCTTTCCTGCTCCTCTGTTGCTGCTTGGCTGCTGTGTTCATCCAGCTCTACACCTTGTTATCTTGAATTATTTATTTATTTGTTTTAATAGAGTTAAATTGAAAGGTGGAATTACTTTTGAACAGCAACTAAACAGTTATTGATAACTGCTTGATAACTATTCATTCTCTCTGCTCCTTGTTTTCATTTATTATTATTATTCACTTAATTCTACATGTTATTTATACAATAGAGGTTCTGCTGAGGCAACTAAAACAGAGAACCACAAAGGTAGTAATTTCTGAATTACTACATGAGCCATGTATCAATTTGCATAAATAAAATTGTAAAGGTAAATATGTGGCTCAAAGATTGGTGTGGGAGAAATGGGTCCCACTTCATAGCGAGGATGCACCAATCCTGGGGGGATAGAGAGAGCTGTTCCATTTGGGCCGGCTTCATTGAAACATGCTAGGACCAATCTCCTACTGAACCATATAACTAGGATGTAGAAAGTACTTTAAATCAATTAGCAAGGGGGTGGATGCAATTGAAGAGGTTTATTTTTAAAAATCAGACAGCAACGAGAAAGCAGGGGTGAACAGTAGTGAAGAGATGAACAGTAATTAAAATATGACAAGAAGGGTTAGAAAATATACACAGAACAGTGCAGCAGAAATTAGAACCTGAGTAACTGATGATAAAAAGTCAAAATTGAAGGCAATTTATCTGAAAGTACGGATTTGCGTAAGATAGATCAGTTGATAGCACAAATAGAAATAAACAAAAACCAAAAAAACTGTGGATGCTGTAAATCAGAAACAAAAACAGAATTTGCTGGTAAAGCTCAGCAGTTCTGTCGGCATCTGTGAGGAGAAATCAGGATTAACGTCTTGGGGCTGGTGACAGAACAGTTCTGAGGAAGGCCACTCGATCTGAAACATTAACTCTGATTTCTCTTCACAGATGCCGCCAGGACTGGACTGCTGAGCTATTCCAGCAACTTCTGTTTTCATTTCAGAAATAAATGAATATGCCTTGATAGCTGTTACAGAGATGTGACTGCAGGGTGACGAAGACTGGGAATTCAATCTTCAGGAATATACGATATTCCAGACAAATAGGCAAAAAGAGCGTTCAAACAGCATTGATAATAAATGGAGGTGTTGATGCAGCGGTGAGTGGCAATATAGCTGCAATAGGTCATGATGTTTGGATAGAATCGGTGTGAGTAGAAAGAAGGATAGCAAGGGAAAGAAGTCATGGGTGGGAGTTGTCTCACTGTTGAACAATGTATAAATCAAGAAGTAGTGGATATGAAAGAAGGGCACCGTATTCGTCATGGGTGGACCGATCAGATGAACAAGGGTAACATGGAAGTTGAATCTGTAGAGTGCATCAGTGATTATTTCTCAGAGCAGCACACACATTGAGGAACATACCCTGGAACAGGCTATTATAGATCTAGTAACGTAATGAAGTAGAATTAATAAGAGATCTCATAGTTAGGGATCCTTCAGAGAATGGCAATCACAATATGGTAGAATTTCAAATTGAGTTTGCGAAAGAGAAACTTAAGTTTCAAAACATTCCTCCACTTAATCGAGGACAATTGCCACGGTACAAAGAATTATCTAAAGCATGGACAGGAAAATAGACGAAGGAGAAGGTCTGTGGATGAGCAGTGGCAGATATTTAAACAGATATTTTATAACACCCAGCAAATATTTATTCTGTTCAAAAAGAAGCATTCAATGAGAAAGATGACCCATCTGTTGTCTACAGAAATATATACTGTCATTGGAGTTAGTCCAGAGGAAAGTTCACAAGGTTGGTATCTGGAATGGAGGGATTGTCTTTGAAGGAGAGGTTGTGTAGATTGGGCGTGTACTCAGTGGAATATAAAGGACTGAGATGTGATCTTATTGATGGAGGATTCTTAGGGGGCTTGACAGGGTAGATGCAGAAATGTTGTTCCTCTTTGTCGGAGAGTTTAGGACCAGAGGGCATTATCTCAGAATAAGGGACTGCACATTTAAGACAAAGATGATGAGGAATTTCTTCTCTCAGAGGGTACTGAACCTATGGAATTCTTGACCGCAGAGAGCTGTTGAGGCTGGTGCAATAACTATATTCAATGCTGAGGTGGACAGATTTTTAATCAGTAAGGGAATTGAGGGCTTTGGGGAAAAGGTAGGAAAATGGTGTTGAAAATTATCAGATCAGCCATGATCTTACTGAATAGTGGTGCAACAATGGCAATTGTCCACATTTAAGTGGAGGACTTTTTTGAAACTTAAGTTTCTTTTTCCCAAACACAATTTGAAATTACATCATATTGTGATTGCTACTCCCTGAAAGATCCTTAACTATTGGATCTCCTATTAAGACTATTCCATTACATTACTAGATCTATAACAGCCTACTTCTGCCCTTATGTCTTATGATCTGTGGTTAACAATCATGGGCAAGGAAGATATCCAATCAAAAACTATTGCATACAAAGTGGCAAACTAAAACCCTAATAAAGAGAGAGAAAATTGATCAAGATAGTAAATTGGCAAGATGTATAAAAACAAACAGAAAGGCAATGTTTCCAAATAGAAAGCGGTAGCTAACGTAAATGAGGGACCATTTGGAGAATGCTACTTGGAAATTTAAAATGGGGAAGAGGAAAATGACACATAATTTAAATAATATTTTGCATTGGTCTTCATAGACACATAAGACATCCAAAGGTGGGATGAAAGATCTTGGCATAGTTTCTATCATGCAGACTTAAGTATTTGACAAATTGATGGAACTGAAAGAAAGAAAGTGTCCAGGACCTGATAGCTTGCATCCAAGGGTTTTAAATGAAGAACTTGCAGAGATAGTGAAAACGTTGGTTGAAATATTCCAGAACTCAGTGGATTCCAGGAGAGTTCCAGTGAGTTGGAAAGCTGATGATGTGACACCACTGTTCAGGAAGAGAGAAAGATGGAAAAGAGGAAACTATAAGTCAATTAACCAAAATCTATCATTGAGATAATGTTAGATTCCATTATTAAGGAAGACATAGCGGAATAATTTAGAAAAGCTCTGCTCAATCAAACAGAGACATGTTTTTGTGAAAGGGAAATCATGTTTAACAGATGTACTAGAGTGCTTTGAAGCTATAACAAGTAGAGTTAATAAAGGGAAGTGATAGCTGTAGTGTATTTGGATTCTGGAAGGCGTTTGCTAAGGTACTACATAGAAGGTTATTGCACAAAACAGATGCTCACAGTATTAGGGTTAATTTTTTTGCATGTTTGAGGATTGGTTAACATACAGAAGACAGTATCAGTATTAACGGGTTTTTATCTATTAGAAAGATGTAACTTGTCAAGTGTCATAAGGATCAATCATAGGGCTTCAGTTATTTATTATCTATATTCGCAACTTGTTGATGATACAAAAATAAATGGGAGACATGTTGTGATGAGAGACATAAGTCATTTGTAAGGACGTATAGATAGGTTGAGTGAGTAGTAAAAACTTAGCAGATGGAGTTTAATGTAAGAAAGTATGGGGCTCATGTGCTGTGATAAAAGGAATCAAAAGGCATCTTACTATTTAAATGGAGAGCGACCTCCAAAAGAGTGCAGCACAGAGGGATCTCGGGGTTCTAATGTATCAAACCCAAAATATTAACATGCAGATACAATAGCTAATCAAGAAGGCAAATGGAATTTTGGCCTTTATCGTTAGAGGGTTGAAGTTTTAAAATCAGGAAGACTTTTTAGAACTCTATAGGGTGTTGATGAGGTTGCACCTAGAGTACTGTAAAAATTTTTAGTCCCCATATTAAGAGAAAGATGAGCTGGCATTGGATGCAGATTCACTAGGCTGATTCCTGGGAAGAAGGGATTGACGCATCAAGAATGGCTAAACAAGTCAGCTTTATTTATCAGAGTTTAGAAGATTGAGGGTGGTCTTATTGTAATAGATAAGATTCTGAGGGGCTTCGACAGCACAGATATTAAGAATATATTTCACTAATGGAGCTATCTTGAACCATGGGAAAAAGGCAGAATATTATAATGATTTGAATTATGTGAACTATGGCTTGATGTGTGGAGGAATTGGGTGAAAATGCAGTGAGGCCATCTTAACATCAAGATCATCTCACTCCATTTTTGATACTTTTCCTAAGCTGTATGGTGAAATTCTCGCTAGACAACAGCAGGATGCCAATTGATATAGATTAACTTGTGTTAAATACCTTTTTAATGCCACAGTTCACCCATTAATATTTAGACTCCCATTTTGCCAAATTCATGAAACAAGTTGGACAATATTCTCTTTTAACTTTGTGTGTGTGTTTGTGTGTGTTTGTGTGTCTGTGTGTGTGTGTGTGTCTGTGTGTGTGTCTGTCTGTGTGTGTGTGTCTGTGTGTGTGTGTCTGTGTGTGTGTCTGTGTGTGTGTGTGTCTGTGTGTGTGTGTGTGTGTGTGTGTATGTATGTGTGTGTTTGTGTGTGTCAGACAACATAGCTGACATTACATTTTTTTTTACAATTTTCCTCAGGGTTAAAAGTTAACACATTGCTCTGCCTTTGACTGAAAAAGACCTTGTTGATTGACGGCTTATTGCTCACAGCAAAGTTGTTAACTAAATTTTTAACTGGAGAGAGATGTAGCTTGATGCACAAAGCACTTAACGTCTTTGTTCTGACTAACCCCCAAGGATGTTAAAAACAGGGGAGCCAGTTTCCCCTTTTGTGGATACCAGCATTCAAAGGGATTTGCAGTGTGCCATAGCAGTCCAGTAACCTGTCCTCCAACAAATTACTAGAAATGCTGAGTTGCCACAATGCTGGTATAACAGCAATTCCATGGAACAAAAACTTGCTGTCATCTATCAAGCTAACAATCATTAGCACTCTGCTGGTGCCTTTGCTGTTGCTGTTGCTTATCAACCATCCCGGCCTTAATTGTCTCTTCCCATGTGAAGATGGTGCAGTCAGAAGCCAGGCCTTTTGAGGTCATCCAGCAGGTCCACTTCTGAAAGTCAATAGCAATGTTGTAGCTGCAGGGACAAGTAGGCTAGGCAAAGGCACATAGAAGACTGTCACCAAGCAATGTGTGAGGTTGATTAGTTGAAGCTTGTACCCAATATTGAATGTAACCTATACATTATATTGAAATATTTATTTTGTGGTGGGTTTTAGGTTTGCATTTTGTCTGGATACATGCTATGGTGGCCAGTAATCAACAAAAGTTAAGATGTGGAACTGTTGATGAATGAGGAATTGGGATTAGATTAATTACATTTGCAATCTAACCTGTTGTTCACTGTCAAGGGATAACTAGGTTAACTCTCCTTTTGCTCTTTGTCCTGTTCCTCAGCTTCCTGGCTTAGAGTTGGTGACATGGACTTTACCCTCATGATTGTGAGGTTATTTGACATACTGCAGACCACCTAAATCTTGATACCACTCTGTTGCATGCTGCAGGGTCCTTCTTGTGTTGTTCAGGCAGTGGAAGTCTTTGTCACCAAATCACCATCCATTGAATGTTGTTACATTCTGCTCGAGGTGTCAGTTTGTGTTTATGAGTTTTTGATGACTTCTTCAGAATCCTTTCAATTTTGCTGCTTCTTCTGCAACTTAATCAACATCTTCTCTGCTAGAGTTCTTTCTGTCCATGGTCACAAACTTATGTGCTTACTTGCAGATGGCACAGCACTCCCTATCAATTTTAGCAACTTTAAAGTACTCCAGATAGAACGAACATTTACACATTCATACCAGCACCAAATAGAAATCAAACAGTCATAACCTGAAACGATGTTTAGACATGCTGGAGTGCTGAGGATCTTCTTCCTCTGCATATTTCAAAAATAGGTGTTACATGTTTGAACTTTACACTGATAGACTTTTTCTTTAAAAAAAAACAGTTAGACTCATTTTTATTAAATAAACTTCATTTATAGGAAAGTTATGGCAGTAGACTGGCTTCATTTAGACTGCTGATCAACAGTGGATAACTGGGACCCAGTTAGAAATTAGTGAGAAATTTCATACAATCACACGTAGAAATATGTTTGGCATATTGGTATTCCATCTAGGTGTGGAGTTGAATATATTGCTAAGTTTAATTCAGAAAAATCAGAAAAATCCAGTCATATTTGCATTATCCAGCATATATCTGAAACACACAGTTCTGCTAACTCAAAAAAATGAATAACTCTGCAGTTAATAATTCAGCTACTCAGGTAACTGATCATAGCTGACTTTACATCAATTACTTTAGACTGATAACATCAGTATTTTTATTAAATTTGGCTATTACCTTTGTTTAAAGCTAGCCAATGTTCAAAACGCAATCATTGTCCTTTACTTGTAAATAGCCTGGGCAAACATTGTGATACAGTCAGTCTGTCATTATGATAATGCAGAGCTCCACAAAGAACATAATCTTGTTTTGACCTGGTCCTTGATTTTCAAATCTTTGTGAGAGTCTGAGCACCACTTGTAAGTCATAAATGCTGTATGTATAGTTTTCAGTGCTCACATCTTATGTTGGTGTGAGTGACTGCTCATGGAATACTACATTTTGTAACCTGGCAACAGATTAAAAAATCTCTTCTTACAAGCACTTGGCAATGCTAGTTGGAGGAACATTCCAATTTAGAATGTTGAATAATGCAAATTTTTCTTTATGAGATTTTTATTTTAAACATACTACATATAATTTACTAGCCCTGAGCATCGGTGAACATCTCTCAGTGAAAAACAGGAAGGGGCCTATTAAACCATCGAGGCCATGTATTCCACAAACCATCGGGAATTTGCTTTGTCATGAGCTTCACCGAGCTACCCAAACTAAAGAGAAAGTAAACCACAAAATATGTTAATAGTTTCTGATAGTGCAATGCGAGGAACAAAAAAAATTGTCTTAATTAAAAAAAACTCCAAAGAGAAACTAAAATTTATGTATAAGTCAAACTTAGTTTCTGAATATAGTAAGATTGACAAAATGATGTCAAAATCAAAACATTCTCAACTTATTGATTGAATAGCATTGTAGACATTTTTGCTTAATATTCATAAATTCCTGTTGCAATCTATTTACGTCACTAACACCAGAAATAACCATTAGGTACCAGAGCACCAGAAATTACATTTTTTGTAAGTAGAATATTTTTGATTACATCTGAACCCAAAAGCAAGGTTGGCTTAAAGATGCCTGTCTCAGTTGCTTGATAGATGACTGTTGACTTGCTTCCTCTATCTTCAGTTTCCTGTTAATATTTTGAACAAGGCTGCAAGCCTGCTTGATTTCATAAGCTAGAAGACAAAGAGACCACAGTTAAAACAGTCTTCAGTTTTAACTGTATCAGAAGAAAACATTACGTTAATTTGACATTCCAAAGATTTTGTGCCACATGCTATTAAATAAATATAATGTGAGAGTCTTGAGGACAGGAGATTGTCACGTGAACAATATAAAGTACTTAGTTTATTCTCAGGCAATTGAAGTTTACTCAGAATAGAAAATGTGCACAGTAAATCCATAGTTGGCCACGCTCATTAATGTTCAAAATAAGAAGTCATATGTTTTGCAAAGTACTTTGTGATCTAAATGGGACATTTACTGCATTGCAATGGGCAACTAAAAGACAACTATTTGACTGAGATCACACTGTTTAAAGTGGACAAAGAGCTAGTAATTAACACAAAATATACAAATTGTCACAGGTCAGTATAATTAGGACAATATGCATAAATACTAGTCTTTAAAATTGCCATATTCTGCTAAAAGGCAGTTTATTACTGCGTCAATTCCTGCATTTTTGGACAGGAAGACATGACTGAACTATGTTCAGAGAAATGAATTCAGATTGACAGAAAAAAGATCATGCTAGAACACAAGGGGGAATCAAAAGCCTGTGTGAATCTTGACAAGATAACTGTAAAAATATGGCAAAATGATTGGCAATTTGCTGTAGGCGTTTATCTAACGGTAATTAGCAAACTATGTGCAACTTGGTACTCATACTCATAGCATAATTTCCTTTAGCTAACCATCCCTTGATATGTCCCCCAGGCAGGACAGTCTCAGCAGAAGTTCATCTCAGTAGGAGGAAGGTTAGAGGGAGTGGCACCTCAACAATGACTCTGAACCCCGCAAAGACTCAAGATATCAGGTCAAACATCTGAAATGAAATCTTCTGCTGATCATTATCCACGCTTCCCCTGTAAAATAAATGTTTCTTTACATTGAATATCACTTGGATGAAGCACTGAGTGCAACAGAATGTAGTCTGGGTGTGAAATGCTCATGCCAATCACTAAGAGTCACTGATACAGTTGGCCAACTTCTAAGGACATTGCTTTACTTTTTTTCTAAACATACATGTTGCTCCTAACCTTTATATAAAATGCAAATGAAATCAATTTTCTTTGAAACTGCATGTGGCAGTGTGACATGTCTCACTACATTTACAATTACAATCTATATTTATTTACAATATGCCTTCCACGTTCAAAGGTATCGTCCAAGGTGTCTTACATTGTTACATCCCCTCAGTATACTATGGCAGAAGAGTTTTAGACTTTCCCGTGAGCTATTGTGGCAGCAGTCCCAAGCTTTAAGTATTTACTTAGTTTGTATCTGCAAAATTTCACCATTCAGCTTTTTGCATTAGAGGAACAGCAAGTTTTGGATTAGCCAAAGAATGACTTTCACTAAACTGCTGGCCTTTCAACAGCAGCATTAAATGTTTATCTTGGTGGAGTGCCTGGGAAAAGAAACAGGCCATGGAGCACAAAGTCCCATGTTATGGAGCACTTGGGATGAACCTCAACAAAAAACACTCCATCTCTCTCCAGACCTGCCTTGGAAAGCCTCATTTGAAAAGGAAGTAGAGGATGGTCTCTTCCCCATCAAAGCCCCCTCAACGACAATGCATAGCAGGGGCTGGGACTCTGATTGCATAGGAAGAATCTGATGGCCGAAGTCCTTCTTGCCACAATCTAAGCTATGTCATGGCACCTGTTCTGAAAGTTCTGGCAATGAGGTATTCTGCCAAATGATTTTGCAGTCTGCTCAGTAACTTATCTGAAAGGATCCACCATTTCTTTTCTTTCTGCAGGGTCTCAAGGACATTACAATGTAGACTGTTGCCTGAAGGAATTATGATCAAATGTGTCCCTTCTGCAGGAGGAACAATGAGTACAGTGTGCTCCAGTCGTGCTCTGTGGCATCATTGAGCAATATCAACAGCACATCATATCAGGTGCCCAATGCTTGTACACAATGTAGAGGAGCATCACTGTCACATATCCAGTTTGCTTTAGCAGCACAACACACTTCTTCCTGTTTTTATTGCTCATCCCTCAGAATGACATTCACAACAGCTTCAAGTAATCTGACCTGAGGGTCCAGGAGACAAAGGATCATTTGGGCCAATTTTCAAAGAACAAAACCTGCTCTTTCTGTGATTCACTTTGTCTCCAGAGTCTATTTTGACATTTCTGACAGAGAAATAACCTGCCTTTGAGAACAGAGTGCTTTCTGTACCACATGGTCTCTGCACAATGCCTTTTAGGTTTTTGCTCAGTGTGAAGAGGCAGCCAGGGCCACATTCTCACCTGTACTATAGTCAGACAATTAAGCACAGGAGGTAGGAGTACTTCATTAAAATGTAGCCCAACTCCAATTGAACCTATGTGGGTAAGTCAGGAACTTTGACTCCTCGCCTCCTCCCCCCACATCCAAAAGATGAAGCAAAACAAAAACTCAAGATTTTAAGGTGACAACATCGGCTTGTTATCAATAGGCTAAATACACTTCATCACGTCTGTTGCTCAGTTGTCAACAGGGAGTGCAAGACAAGCATTTGGTAGTTCAGAATCAAAGATACAAGTCACAGTTATCTGGCTTTTACCTGATAATGCAGAAAATTGCCTAGGTATGTCCTATACATGATTACAGACTTGGTTCAAACATGGACAAAGGAGCTCAAGAGCTCAAGTTGAGAGTGACAGTCCTTGTCATCAAGGCCACATTCAACCAAATTTGACATCAATGAGTCCAAGCTAACCTGGAATCAACAATATCATGGGGAAAACTCTCTGCTGGTTGGAGTCATACTTAGCACATAAGAAGATGGTTGTGGTTGTTGGAGATCAGGCATCTCAGCTCCAATACATCTCTGCAGAAGTCCCTTAGGATAGTGTGCTAGGCCCTACCATCTTTGGTTTTTTCAACAAGACATTCTGTCCATCATAAGGTCAGAAGTGGAGATATTTGCCAATTATTGCACATTATTCAGCATCATTCATGACTCCTTAAAAACTAAAGCAGTCCATGTTCAAATGCAACAAGATCTAGATAATACCCAGACTTGGCTTACAAGTGGGAAGTAACATTCGCAACACACAAATACCAGGCAATGACAATCTCCTATAAGAGACAATCCCAACTACTGCCCCCTGACATTCTATGGTGTTACCACCACTGAATCCCCCACTATCAACATCCTTGGGTTTACCATTGATCAGAAACTCAGTTGGACTTGCCACATAAACACTGGCTGTAAAAGCAGATTGAAGGCTAAGAATACTATGATAAGTAACTCACCTCCTGGCTCCCCAGAGCTTGTCCACCATCTATGAGGCACAAATCAGGAATGTAATTGAATACTCCTCACTCGCCTGGATGGGTGCAGCTCCAACAACACTCAAGAAGTTTGACACCATCTAGTACAAAGCAGCTTGCTTGACTGACACCACATCTACTCCCCCCACTACTGATGCTCAGTAGCAGCAGTTAGTACCATCTACTAGATACACTGCAGAAATTCACCAAAAATCCTATGACAGTACCTTCCAAACCCACCATCATATCCAACTAGATGGACAAGGACAACAGATACATGGGAACACCACCATCTGCAAGTTCCCCTCCAAGCCACTCACTATCCTTTTGTCATTCCTTCATTGTCTTTGGGTCAAAATCCTGGAATCCCTCCCTAATGGCATTGTGGGTCAACCCACAGCATGTAGACTGCAGCATTTCAGGAAGGCAGCTCACCACCCCTTCTCAAGGGCAACCAGGGACAAGCAATAAAAATGCAGGCCAGTAAGTGACACACACTTCTCATGAATTAATTTTAAGAAAAGTTAAATTAATCAATATTCAGACACAAAAATAGCTGTGATTTCACTCATTGCTGCAGAAGGCTAATGTCAGTGCCTCTTCCAATAAATCAGGCCTTTCATTTTGGTCAACTGTACAATTTCAATCATCTGGATGGAGAAGGTAACTGACTCCATGTATTAATTCAGGAGGTTTCTGGTAAATGATATAGTGGTGACTTACTGTTCCATTTATAGTAAATTGCTCAGTGCATGATATCATCATTAAAGACTAGGGATTACCTTTTGGATATGCATCTTACTGAAGTGATATGGATAGTGACAATGCTTCAGCATCACCATTTTAAAAATGGCCTTGGAATTAGTTCTTGAATAGGTGTCTGATTCCTAAACAATCCAGTTCTTTTCTAACAAAGCAGCATAGAGTTATTTCTAGCTGAGAAACATGTTACAGTTGTGAGCATTGTGGGCTATGATGAGATGAGTGGTAGAATTGGATGAGATGTTAGGTATGGCCCATCTTGATGTCGAGATCACTTCGCTACATCTTGTTTGCTTTTGACAAGTATGTGACAGGATTCTCACGAGGAGCAGCAAATTCCCAATTGATGGTCACTATTGCTTGTTAAACACCTGGTTAATAGTGATACTCACCACATATTGAGATCCTACCAAACTTGATGAAGTCAGCAGGTTGGATGTGGCTTCCTGACACGTTTTTACTTCCTTTATGTGATGCTGCAAGTAAAAATTCACCCTAATGCTCCTCTGCTTATGGATCATTTTGAGGGCCCAATACCTTGAGAAATTTTTGAAGAACTAGTTCATTGGAACAGTACTGCTCAATGTTGTTAATACTTCCAGTAGGAAAAGAAACCTGGTAATGACTCAACTGATGGATCGTTCCACTAACAAAATTAATAAAATCAAATGGCTCCTCTGTTGATTTTCAGAGAGCCAGCCAATATAACTCGTTTTTTTTTTGCTCTTGTGCAATGATTGGTATCACTGGATCCAATGTCAAAGGTTCTAGAATACAATGAGGTCCATTGTATTGCAGTACTGCTACTCAATCAGTTGGGAGTATATATTACAACAACATGAACTCATTTGTACATTTACAACTTTTCTGATTATTTTGCACGCTTGGATGACATACATCAGCACTCAGGGATGGAACATGTTCCGTTTTGAATATTCAGTCTTAATATTAATAGGCCTGAGTTAGATACACAGCAATGTTCATGAAAGACATTTTCTAAATTACTGCTATGCTGTGACAATCCATTTTAATATTAATTTCAAACAAACGGAGTGGATATGTACAGGCAGAGGGAAAGGTCTTCGATTCATCAGAGTGTGCTGAACTTAATACCAGGTGACAGAAGTGAAAAAAAATCCAACCTAGTGTATCACCCGATTACTTTGGCATTTTTGGTGGCAGCTGTGGCTCACTTGGTAGCACTTTCACTTCTGACTCACCTGCATTAAAGTCCCACTCAGGCAAAAAAAAATCAAAGCTGGTAATCTAGTGCTGCACTGTCAGAGACGTCATCTTTTGAATAAGACGTTAAACTAAGGATGCTGCATACCCTCTCAGGTCAATGTAAAAGATATCATGTACGCAAATTGGCTTCTGTAGTTCATATATTACATCAGTCTCTATATTGCAAAAGTACTCTGCTTGCTGTGGCATGCTATATAAATACAAATCTTCCTTTTTTATAAATAGTAAAATAGAAAAAGAAAACAAAGAAACATGTTCTAGCAAGTTGTAATTAATTTACATTCTTTTATTCACCCTTGACTAATATGGACCAATAAAAGATTATAATGCAAGTGTAAAGCTTTACTTCCCCACAAAATTAAATGTATAATATACAACAGAAATTCCTTGGTAAATACAAATAAGGTGATGCCATATTGTAGTAAATGCTACTTACCCTTTAATAAAACAATTATCTCCTCTGTAAAGCAACCACTCTCAATCCATTCATGATAATCTTGAATTAAATCAAATGCACTAACACCTTGATTATTTTTTTGTTCTATATCTGCCCCTAGAGAGAAATAAAATATCCAAATAAACTGTAAAGATCACATCTCTGATTTTGTTTTCTAAATTGATCTTATTGAATTGTTTAAGGGGCCAAATGGTATACTTCTGCTCCTATTTGGTATATTTGTGTGTAAAATCTGCTTTATCCAAACTGTATAATGATGGCTTCTCTGCGTGTTGAAGCAGATGAAAACAAACAATTCTAGTAGACATACTATGACATAAGAACAAACATGAAATATTGCTGATTTTCTGGACAGAGCATAACTAATTTTAAACATAAAAGCCAGAGAGAGTTTATTTAACGAAGTAATTTAATCGAAGATCCAGGGTGACTTTTGGCTTAGCAAAGTTTTGCCAGTACTGTCAATTATATCTCTGATTTTGACACTCACATTAAATTCTCAACTTAGGTTGAGCTACATAAAATTTAAATTTATCCATTGAGTAACTCACTTCCTGTGTCCCAGGGTCTGACCACCATTTTCAAGACACGAGTAAGGAGTGTTATCGAATATTCCCCACCTGCCTTCACAGGCTCAGCTCCAACAGCACCCAAGAAACTTGACACCATCCAGCTCAAAGCAGCTTGCTCATTTGTCACCCCATCTACCACCTTCAAGATTCACTTGCTTCACCACTGACACAGTGTCAGCAGTATGTACCACCTATTACAGTAACTCATTAAGTCTCTTCCAAATCTGCGGCCACTAATACCTTGAAGGACAAAAGCTGCATATTCATAGGTATATCTCTAAGTCACACAGCATCCTGATTTGAAACTATATTGCTGTTCTTTCACTGAACCTGGATCAAAATCCTGAAACTTTCTTAGTAAGAACAGCAATGGTTTAAGAAGTCGGCTCTCCACTACGTTCTCCAGTGTAATTAGAGATGGACAACAAATGCTGGCCTGCCAGTGATGCCTACATTCCATGAATAATTTTGATTGTAAAGTTATATTCAATAGGATGTAGTCATTTAAGGTGGTTGGTTAGCTCAGTTGGTTTGCAATGCAGAGTGATATCAACAGAACGGGTTTAATTCCCACGCCAGCTGAGGTTACCATGAATGACTTTCCTTCTCAACCTCACCCCTCGCCTGAGGCATGGTGGCTGTCAGGTTAAAACACCACCAGTCATCTCTCTCTAATTAAAGAACAGCCCCATGGTCTGATAAGACAACAGCAACTTTATCTTTATCAGCATTTCAGCATTTGCAAAAAATGAGCACTAACGACAAGTTCTGACAGCTGTGCAGCTAAATGCACCAGAATTGAGTTTGGAAAGGTCATGTGCTATTGTGCTGAGTTCATTGTTCTTAGTCAGGCAGCATTGTCCCTGGGTTAAGGGAAGGATTATTTTTAAAATGAACTCAAGTAATGTTCGCAGCAGGGGTGGCCAGTAGTGCAGTGGGGACTCAAAATTTTCAGCAGTATATCTGTCAGAGGGTTTCTTTTAAAATAAAAGTTGGGCATTTTATTTGTGTTTGACTTCCAGGGTTCTAACCAGTCAGAGGTAGCAGTAATGCAAAAGATTCACACGTGAATTTATGAAAAAGAGTTTTATCAGATTGAAACATTAACTCTGTTTTCTCGCCACAAATGCTGCCGGACCTATTGAGTTTCTCCAGCATTTTTTGTGTTTGTTTCTGAATTCCAGCATTTTCATGACTCAGAACCCCTTCACCTTGACAGTTTTATTTTTATGTCTATTATCACACACGCTCAGATATGACCACTCCTTGGGTGGTGATTTTGGACAAGGAGGAAGACTGCTCAGAGAATTTCACTCACTGCGAAGATGTTGCCTCACACATCATTAACACCTACCCTCCACCAGCTCAAGTGCACACCTCAGTGGGGCCTCCAAATTAAGTAATAGTGTTGTCACATAGAAGCACACATCAAAAGTCATTACAAGAAAGTGATGATAAATATCTATCAAAGGATATAGGAAAAGTCAAATCTCTCCTCAGCTCAACACAGGTACTGAAACTCAGGGTTAAACAATGAGAAAAAAATATCCTCGAGCAGCAGCAGATAGTATGTTAGTTTTTCTCAGATTTTCCAGATGTAATTTGCCTGACTGGAAAAGGTTGAAAGAATCTGTCTCTAGCATAAGTGCCAGCATTCTTAGGTCTTCACACTAATGTCTACATCCATCAAATGAATGGAAACTTCCTCCCTCTACTCACTTTGATTCTGTGAATGTAAATATCCCTATAAGAGAATAATTATCAATTTCAGTTTTGAGATGTTTAACTCAGTCATCCTGAATAGCTTTTCAGGAGAGATAGTTCGAGGCATCCATTACTTTTTGTGTGAACAGCTCTTTCTGAAATCATCCCTGAATGACTGTACTCCAATGTTATGGATATTCACTTTGCTCTGAACTCCCCAACAAAAGAAACAGAGCAAAACTGTCTAAATAATCAAACTACTTGATAACCTTATTCATCTCAATTCAATCATTCATTAATTTTCTTTATTCAAGGGAATACAACCCATATCTAGATCTAGTCCTCATAATTTCCAACTTTAGCTCAAGTATTGCACCAACGAAGTTCTACTGAACACCCGCAGAGACAAATGTATACATTTTCTGAGGTGTATTATCCAGAACTAGATGCAGCATCCTGGATGAAGTCTAACCAAAATTTTGTAGAAGGCAAACATAATTTTCATCCTTTTCATTCTAGTCCTTTAAAGATACAAGCCATGTTCCACATTTTTTCATTATATTTTTATGTATCCACTGGCTTTCAGTTATTTCTGTACTTCAACCCAACATCTTTCTGTTTTTCATGGTTCCCAGCTTCTTACAGTTTAGAAAATACACTGATCTATCTTTCTGTGATGCAAGTCAATCATTTAACACTTTCTCACACAGAAGTCCATATAATCTCAATCCAAAGGGCCACTTTTTGTCTCAATCTCCAGTAATGATCCTACTTACTGAGAAACTAATTATATATAAAGGCATTAATGGTGATGATGCAAGGAGATTTCAAATGGCTCCACTACTCAGAAGTGAACCAATTTTATACATCGATCATCTATACTAGAAGACAGAGCCGCTACTGTTGTTTATGTCAATATAAGAGTAGAATAAAAAAGGGAATACAACCTGAGTAGACTTTCTATTTTTATCTTTATACCTTTATCTAATTTGATTAGCATAACCAGAGTTCATAATTCTTATGACTGTACTAATAAACTTACAGATCATTCTCATATTTAAGGTATCTTTTTAATTTTTTTTCATTTATAATAGTTTGCTTTCATAGACCACCAATCTGCGAAACAATTATTTAATTGGCAGACATTGACAGTGATAAGTGGGAGACATTCACTGATAGTCATTACTTCTAGAGGCTGACAGTCTGGAAAAGCACTGGAAGAGATGAACAGAAACAATAAACACAGGTGGCCAAGAATAGGACACAGAATAAACAGACGTGCTTTCTCAACCTACTGACTTATCTGTGAGACTACCATGCCAGGGTGGGACCCCTGAACCACACCAGGCAATACGTAGCAGAGTTAATAACAATGGTGCAAACCATTGTCTTATATGTCAGAAAGCTCCCTAAAATAATATAAAACTCATGCTAAAATACTCTGGAACAACTGTACCAGAATAATGGTGTATGGAGTAGGTGAATCATTACCGCACATGTTTTCAGGAAAATGCTAACCTATACAATATGAAGCAGATGGAGACAAGCCAGGGGTACTGCAAAGGCACTGAAAGAACATAATTAACTGATAAAGGGAAGACAAAAGGAAATGGAATAAATGTGTGAGACAAACAGGGGGAACAGAAAAAAAGTGAAAGACATTTCTTTTATATCTATGTAGGAGCAATGCCACAAAAGAATATATGTACTGTAAAAAAAAATGCTTTCAGTACCATGTTTTATGAGAAGACTTGCCCCATAATAGTTTGATGTCTGAACTGCAAAGAACAGAGGAGTGCAGTGATCACGATTCAATGCATCCACCTTAGCATTGTTTGATAGCAGTAATGTCAGAAGTTCATTGCAACTAACTTTAACAGCAGCAAGGTGCAAAGCACTGTGTGTAGAAAGCAGAAGAAACTTTATTCTATATTTCATAAAAGAATTAATAACAGAAAAACAAAATATTTAGCTAAATGTAATAAAATGAAGCTAATAGATTAGTGACATTCTGGCACCTTCTTGAAAATTAAATAAATTAGATGTATTTGTTCAAAAATATATAATTTTATGATTAAGGGGTTTTTGAAATGACAAAAATCACTGACTAAATTAATAAAAAGCCCAAGTGGTCCTGCAAAGACCATATCCATTCCTGGAAGGTCAGGGAGTTAGTTAGTGTGGGCGTGATTGAAATTGAACTAAAGTAGATAGGCTGAGTAACACTGAAATCTGTCTGAGGCCTAGCAGGGGTGGATATGAGAAATAATAGAGGTGGATCTATTTAAAGACAAAATAACAACCTTTAATGTCAAAGACAAAGTAAGGGTGGTTGTGATGATGTGTCACAACAGCAACATGTTTTCAAGTTTATTTTTGCCATTGTGGTGTTGCACCAAAACCTCTGTTTTATCCATGCTTTCTATATTCAATATCATTTTTAACATAACAACAAAATAAAAATGGATGAAGTGTTGGCAAAACATGTTTTGAATGTACTACAAAATGAAGTTAATCAGTCTAAAAAAATTGCTGCACAATAATGCTACCGTGGGAAGCTGGAACTTGAATTAAGATGTTTTTTTCCAAACTAAAACCTAATCCTACTGTGTTATCTTCATAAATGGGTTAGTACAAAAGGTAAGTATCATTAAAACATTCTAGATTAGTACTGATGTCAATTACATCTGCATATTCCATCACAATAGGTACGAGTAACTGTGTGGATATGATTAACTAAACAAATATTGTACAGAACATATTAAACACATTAAAAATGAAAAAAAATTTGCTCCTTTTTTATAACTTACAATTTCACAGGATGTAGGATTTGCTGATCAGCAACTATTTTCCATCCCTAATTGCCCTTGAGAAAGTGGTGAGCTGCCTGCTTGAGCTGCTGCAACCTCATCTGGCATAGGTAGTGTAATTAGGAGGTAAGTTCCAGGAATTTAACCCAGTGACAGTGAAAGAACAGCAATACAGTTCCTAGTCAGGATGCTGTATGGCTTGGAGAGGGAATATATGGGTGAACCAGTTACGATTCATCTGGTGCCCTTGTCATTCTACATGTTATAGGTTGTGGGTTTAGGAGATGCTGTTGAAAGAGCCTTGATGAGTTTCTACAGTGCATCTTGTAGATGGTACACACTGCTGCGCTGTGCGTCTAGTGGGTGGAATGAATATTTAAGCTGTGGATGGGGTGGCAATCATGCAAGTTGCTTTGTCCTGAATTGTATCAAGCTCAAGTGTTATTGGAGCTACTTTCATCCCAGGTAAGTAGAGAATATTCTCACTTCTCATGAGTGCCTTGTAGATGTTGGACAGGCTTTGGCAAGTGAAGAGGTGGGTTACTCATCACAGTCACTGCCCTTGTAGCCACAGTATTTATATTGCAGGTGCAGTTTAGTTTCTGGTAAGTAGCAATTCCCAGGATGTTGACAGTAGGTGTTTCACCAATAATAATTCTGTTGAAATTTCAGCAAATACAGTTATATTCTCTTTTGTTGCAGCTGGCCATTGACTGGATACTTGGTGTATGACAATGTTCCTTGCCAATTACCAGGCCAAGCCTGGATGTTGTCCAGGTCTTACTGATATGGACATGATTGTTTTGGGATATGAAGAGGCCCAAATGATGCTGAACATTATACAATCATCAGCCACTTCTCTACATCTGACCTTATGATGGAAGGAAAGTCATTCATAAATCAGCTGAAGATGATTAGACCTAGACATTACCCTGGGGAGCTCCTGGAGCAATGTTCTGGTGTATGACAATTGATTCTAACCATCATAATTATCATCCTTTGTTATAAGTATGAGTCCAATCACTGGGGAGTTTTCCCTCGATTCCCATTGACTTCAGATTTGCTGAAGGCTCTTGATGCCATACTTAGTCAAAATGCCTGATGTCAAAGGCAGTATCCCGCATCTCCTCTCTTGAGTTCAAGCTGAGTGGCCCTAGTTGAATCCAGGCTGAGCATCAGTGAGCAGATTATTGCTGAATAAGAGGTGCATGATAGAAATATCAACCCTTCCATCGCTTTCCTGATTATCGATTATCAAAAATACTTTGAAAAGGGGGTGATTGGCAAGGTTGTATATGTCTTCCTTTTGTGGACAGGGTATAATTCAACAATTGTGTACATTGCCAGTTAGATTCCAATTTTGCAGCTGAACTGTAATAGCCTGGCCAGAAGTGCAGGTAGTCACGAAACATAAGTCATCAGTAATCTCTATTTGATTAGAGTATGAAACCTTTCAACCCAAATCAGATGTAAATTTGTTTAAAACTACACTAAAGGTGCTACATCTTTTATCTAAATAATTGAGCTATATCAAAACGTCTTACCAGTTACTTTGTTATATTTACTTTCTTCATTGTATAAATTTGCATTTAAAATCTTTTCATTTGAAATATAGTGAACATTAAGCTGAAATTCTTCACAGAAACTCAGAATTAACATAGTTGGTACTATGTAATTCTGATTATTAAAGTAACAAATGTAACATTTAGAGATAGCAAAAACTGCAGATGCTGGAGTCAGAGACAACACAGTATGGAACTGGAGGAATAATTTCTTTTACCTGTTGCCATGTTTGTCAAGTGCATTAATATTGACTCCATTCTTAATAAGTAATTCCAGACTTTCAAGTTTTTCTGACCTGTACCAAAACAAGTTTTTTTTTAGAACACCAATTGCATTTCTGCATGGCACCAATGATTTCACGTGCAAAATTTTGTTGACTTTCATAAAATTATAGTGGGTGACATACACTTTTATTTCATCATGCAGTAATCCAAACATCAGTTCTTCCTGTTCCTCAGCTTTAAAAGTGAAGCCCTTATCACTGAGACTGTAAATTAAACCAAACAAAAATTGAAGAATAAGAAGATAATTGGAAACTATAAATGTGCTAACTTTGCATATCTTGACCATTTCCATGATAAATATAAACACTTATTATGTGGTCAGGAAGCAAATGAACTTCTCTTGGATGCAAATGCTCATATTATATTAATAGTTCTTTTCTGTAGATTTCCCTAAGCAAAATTATGCAATCAATTCAGATTTTAAAAATGCCCAGATTCTCAGGAGATGCTCCGATGATACATCTAGGTTGGAAGTTTTAGGAATTTCACACAGCTGTGAGGAAAGAATAATGATTTATGTCCAAATTATAATACATTTTGAGGATGCTGGCAAACTGGTGAACCTATGTGTCTGGACCCTGCTCTTTTTTCAGGTGGTGAAGGTCCCACATGGGGAGGTGCTGTTGTACTTCATGTCGATGGGGTCCACCCTACCCTAAAAATACATAAGCGATAAGCAAATTATAGTATATTTAATGCAGATATTGCACCCAATGTTACAATCATCACAATTTAACTTTACTTTATCAATCTAAATCTAAAATACAGTTGGGTTTATGTAAATAAAAATCAATTTTGGCAAAATGTCCAACGGCCCAGTTACCAGACTCATTAGGCATGTGTAGCTTGGATTGCACAAGGATCATGCTTCAAAGTTACCCCTATGTTCCAACAAATTGCTACATTCAACTGCAGTTTCCCTGTCAAGTGAGTTGGATTGATGGGAATTAAGACATTGGTGGTGCTCTTGGAAGCCAAGAAATTGGGATATCAGTTACATGAAGGCTAGCAAAGATTCTGAACAAAGTGCAGATACTTTTGAAAATAATGTGTGAAATTTAGTGAGAGCAATGTGACAAAAAATGAAGGTGCAGGGATAGGTAGTGTTGAGGAAGAAGGGAGGCTGCAGAAGGATTTGGACAGGCTAGGAAAGTGGGCAAAAAAGTGGCAGCCATAATACAATGTGGGAAAGTGTGAGGTTATACACTATGGTCAGAAGAAAAGAGGCATAGACTACTTTGTAAATAGGGAAAGGCTTTGGAAATCTGAAGCACAACGGGGTTTGGGAGTCCTTTGGAATATTGTGAGCAGTTTTGCGCCCAATATCTAAGGAAGAATATGCTGGTGTTGGAGGGGTCCCTTAGGTGGTTTACAACAATGATCCCTTGGTGAAGGGCTTGTCATATGAGGTGCAGTTTAGGACTACAGGTCAGTTCCCAATGGAGTTTAGAAGAATGAGGGGAAGATTTGATTGAAGCTTACAGAATACTGAAAGGCTTGGATAGATTGGACATGGAAAAGATATTTCCACAAGTAGGATAGACTAGGACTCGAGGGCACAGCCTCAGAGTGAAGGGATGACCCTTCAGAACTGAGATGAGGAGGAATTTTTTCAGCCAGAGGGTGGTTAACCTGTGGAACTGTTTGCTGCATAAGGCTGAGGAGACCAAGTTATTGCATGTATTTAAGACAGAGATGGAAATGTTCTTGATTAGTAAGAGGATCAAGGGAGGAGAATGCAGGAGAATGGGGTTGAGAAACATATCAGCCATGATTGAATGGCACGGCAGACTCAATGGCTAAATGGCCTAATTCTGCTCCTATATCATATGGTCTTATGGACACCAACAGTGAACCAGGAAGTGGCTGAATATGTCATTGGAAGCAGAAGTGGCTGGCCAACTGTGATCAGTGACCACCATTTTTGATGGATGTTTTTCTAAACACAGCTACATATCTGGATTCTCTTTGCATTTTTTGTTTTCAGACAATTTTACAATTGACTGTGATCACAGCCAGCTAACTAATGATCCATATTTAAATAACCTGCCAAATTGTGGGCCATTCATGATGCTGGGTAACAGACAGCCTGTGATTCTAAATCAGAAATTGTTGGAAAGGCTCAGCAGGTCTGGCAGCAGCTGTGGAGAGAAAGCAGAGTTAACGTTTTGCGTCCAGTTCTGAAGAAGGGTCACCAGACCCAAAACATTAATTCTGCTTTCTCTCCACACATGCTGACAGGCCTGTTGAATTTTTCCAGCAACTTCTGATTTTATTTCTGATTTCCAGCATCCACAGTTCTTTTGTTTTTAGCTGTTATTCTAATGAATTGAGAAGATGTCATTTGCTTGTATTCAGAGAGAAAGGCATAGAGTCATACAGTACTGAGATAGACCCTTCAGTCCAAGCAGACCATGCCACAAACTAAAGTAGTCCCACCTGCCAGCTCCTGGCCAAAGTCCCTCCAAACATTTCCTATTCAAGTACTCATCCAGATGTCTTTTAAAAAACTTATATTAGTGACTTATATTATATTATATTTATATTATATTGTAAAATTTATATTATAAAACTTATAGTAACTGTAATAACTGTAACAAAATTATAATAAATCTTTAACTAAGCCTCATTCCCAGGAGCAGCTGCAAGGTCCACACTGCACCTCCACATAATCTGCAAATAACACAAATAATAGCCTTTCCAATCACTTTAATTGAGTATTTATTGGCAGTGAAGGGATAGACCTGTCCCTGACTCTCCTAATTTACAGACTGCCTGTCCATAACAGGGACAGTTTAAAAAGTGAGGAACAATTTTTGTTTTGGCTTTTTTCATTAGCTTGAAGAAATTAAAGAGAATAACTGCAAGCTGTCTAGCATCAGGGATACGGCAATCTGAAGTTGTCAATGGAAACATTTTCTTAGAAGGAATATGATGGTTAGCTCAGGTGTTTGGTGACTGGTTTGTGATGCAGAATGATGCCAATAGCACAGATTCATTTCCTGCTGAGGTTACAATTTCTCAACCTCTCCCTAGCTTGGGTTGTAATGACCCTTGGGTTAAATTACCACTCTCTTGCTAATGGGACTATGGTGACTTTACACTTCACTACCCACTCTACAATGCTTGCTCATTATGAGTAACTGCTCAAATGGAAATGTTCGCTTGCACCTAGAGTTTTTATTTTCCAATCAGAGGTTCCCATTACAATTTTCAAAGTTCTTTGATGGACAACAAGGATAAATTAAATATTTCTCTATAACAATTTTTTTTTAATTAAAGCCTTAAAATTTCATCGTTGCCCAATTAGCCTCATAAAACCAGGTAAGCAGCAACACCATATATTGCTTCCAGCAGTGCTAAAAGTAGCTCAATATAATCTATTGAAAAAGAGAGCTAGTTTTCAAAAATCTAATTACAGTTGTAAATAAATATTATGCAATCTTACCATTTTGTACATTCAATGTGATTATTGGCCAGAGATATGTAGAGCAAACTTGGAGCACTTCCCTTCATTAATTTTGAGACCATTTGTTCCTCAGAGTCAAACTTCTGCAGAAGCTCTATAACATCTATTCTACCTTGCATCGCAGCACAATGGATTGGCAGCAGCTCTTTATTGTTCCATCTATCTATTGCAGCTTTATGAGACAGCTATGTACGCAGAATAATTAATTGTAATTAGTTTGTAACCGTTGCTGGAATAATCTTTACGAAAGCTATTTTAGTTAGATACAATAACAGCGTGGCACCAATTACAAAGCCAGCATTTGTTCCATTTTGGACAGATCCAGTTATAAAGATATTCTGACACACATTCAAACCATTCTACTTGCTCATATTGACATCCTTATTTTGTTAACTAATAATGTATTGACTTGAAAATATGTATTTAAAAATATAAATGTGGAATACTAAAGATAGGTAAACCATAGTATTGTTAGTGCAGATATTGCACTAAAACCATAAACAAATCTCATTTCTTTTTCCCACATGTGCCTGCTAAATAAAAGGATTTACTTGCAAATAAACCTCTTGAGGTCTGATTTGCATTATAAAAATTGGTTCCTTCTAACTAAAACTGAAATGGGGTAACACTAATGCATTCTTAATATATTTTTAATGAAATATACTCACAGATAAGCCTGTTATAAAGCTGTACCTCTGCTGTGGTGTTCATTTTTAATAACATTTATTAACATTTTGATTTTGAAACAACAGAGTTCTTACCAGAATTTCTAAACAGTCTAATCTAGCTGGTTTCTTCATTTCACCAAAGCATATTACATGCAATGGTGTATTGCCGTCCACATCTGACCTGTTTACATCAGCACCATGATGTATCATCAACTGAAATAACAAGATACAGAGCTAAATATGAATTGTTATCTAAACATTGTTTAAAATAATAGCTCAAATTCACCCATTAAAATGAATTTCCTGTCACCCATTGTTTTAATCAATAATCCTTATGAAACAAATGAACTAAAGTAGAGCAATAAGAGTTCAGAAAGAAGCAAAAATCGTTTTGATTTCCATAACTCCATACTTAAGCTAAGTTCAAATTAACTAAGAAAAATAAGGACCAAATTCAAATGCCCTATTTCAAACGCTTCTCTTGTTGCAATAAAGTTACCTGCATTGTCTCTGTATCACGTGACCGATGTAATGGGATTGCTCCTTTGTAATCCAACAGGTTAATATCAACTTTCAATTGTAGAAGTGTCTGAAAAGAAAATACAAAGGAAACAGCATGCAGAAATGGATGTGTCTTTTAAAAATCCATTATCAATCGTGGTCCAATATTTAAATGTATATTGTTTACTCAAAACAAGCTTTTTTCACAAATGATTCTATTTATTTGATAAAAATGATGATTATGAAATCTGACAAAGTGATTATCCAATGTACTTTGGTAGTTGGTGGCAAACAATTATTGACACAAATACTAAAAATTGATGCTGACTTTAAGATTTTTTTCTGTTTTACTGTGCAAACTGTCCTTAAGTAAATTACCTCAACTTAGGCATTGGAACTGAAATATAATGCAGTTATATCCTGAACACACAGGTTGGAAAATTATAGGAGATGCTCAGCTGCCTGAGGGGAAAGAAGTAGAAATAGGGTTGCAAAGACCATATCAACATTTTGCTCTTTTGGGTACAAAACAAATTGCTCCAGTTTCAGAAGTGTTTTGTATTTTGAAGAGCTTTTCACTCACACTTATTTGCGTATCACAAAAATAAAATCCCTCCTAAACCAAAGCAATGGGGCAGCAATATAGAATATTTTCCTTTAAAAATATATTTTAAGTTCCGTGACATATTTCAAAATGATAATCTGGTCTGGTTTTACTAATGCAGTTGAAAATGGGTTTTAACCAGAGTTTCTAGTTTGCCACTGTGAGTAACCATTACTAAGTGACAAAAGATAATGACAAAAGAAAATTATACAGAACCATACACTGGTTTCAAAACTGATTAACTGAAGAATTATATTTGAACATTTTCGAAAAAGTATCTGTTAGTGCACTTGCTCCAATAAAAGTTTAATTTAAAAGCTTCTTAGAAAGCCAGCAAATGGGTGCAATTAGTTGAAATTTGTCATTGAGATTGATTTGATCTGAGAGTGTGGCCAGTTTAATGAATGGATTGGTTTCCAGCATAACTTCTTTAAGATAGCGCAAAATACCGTGTAAATTTGTTTTGCGCAGAACATAATTTGCATGTGAAATTCCTCAAATTTTTTAATGCTTATTGATGGGCAAATTACACTAAAAGTAGCAGCATTACTGTACAGCAACTTCAGGCCTAGTGTCCAATTTACATTTCAAATGCACTGTTCCAAGTTTAACGCTGGGCCTGAACTGGGGTGTTATGGCAAACCTTATGGTGTGAGAATGACATAATGTCAAAGCTCTGCACAGCAAGCTCACCGTATGGTCTTACAGTATTTAGTTGGAATGCAAGATTTGACGTGATTAAAGCTGTGTTTCTTCCTCCTTAATTTTGGATCAATTTCATTTCCTTATGTTATTATATTACTGTTTGCTTTTGATAGTGAAACATCTTTTTCATTTCTCATTTTTCATTTTTGTTGAGCTACGAATTTTACTTTTAAAATTCAAGAGATGATTTATTGAAGAAATTTCATTCACCTGATCTGATATTTTCAATTAAAGAATTAAGGACCTACTTTTACATAGCATCTTGAACAATCCCAGTATGCACAGCTGTCAAATAAGTCTATTATCTAAAGCACAGTTAGTTTGTAATCCAGGAAAAGGTAGAATTGCCTTGCAAAGCAGAGCCCAACAAACACAGCAATGTAATTATGACCAGGTAATTCGCTTGTAATGATTTTGGCTGAAGGATAAATGCTGGGTAGAACATTGGGAAAACTTCATCTGCGTTTCTTCAAAAATAGCACCAGTGAATCTTTCATGTTTACAGGGGAATTTTAACCTGGGAGATTTGGTTGAGTGGTTACAGGTAGGAAGATTAAATGGGTGAAGGTTCTGTGCAACAGTATGCTTGCTTCAAAAGCCCCTGGGAGCCAAGTAGATAACCCACTAACAGCAAGCAATTTGGCATTTTAAATATGTAATTTTGGATTAATGATTTAAATATAGCCGGTTTAAATTCCCCTGTGAAATTCAGCAGCTGCACCGAGAGGGAGGAAACAGCCATCTACTTGCTCCTGGATCCCAAGTTCCTTCATCACTCGGTGCAAGTCTCCTTCCACATACAATGTTACGCAGGTTCAGAAACACACCACCCACGCGAAATGGGACATCACACCTATCTGGAGTTGGAGAGAGATTCTTTCAAAATTGGACATTAGGAATTGATCCTACTAGGAATCAGAGTCCCCTTATGTATTGATCTTCCTTCAGGTTCATTCAGGGGACAAGGCAGAGTATATCAGGGCCCGATAAGGGTTTTCGGGTCAGGTATTGACAGGTGGGCCAGGTTCCCAGGCCAGGAGCTGCACTAGGGCGTGGGATTTCTTGCCGCAACCATGATTCAGACCATACTCCAGCCAGTATGGGAATTGAATCCTTGGGTTCAGATCTCCTTCCTGTTGTAGGATTAGACTACCTCTCTATGGTTAGAAATATTTACTGCATTAACTGCAATAGAACTGAATGTCAGATGCTGCATTTTACAACATTTTTAAAAGCTTAATTTGTCAAAAAAAGCTCAAAATGATACTAAATTTATCAGTTCCATTGTTTACCTCTTAACCATCCCTTTTCAATTAATATACATGTAAATGTCAGAATGCTCAAGTATTGTTAACATTTCTTTTCTATTTCTTCTCACTTGTAGTCATACCTAGTACAACGGAAGATGTGTGTGATTATTGAAGGCCAATTGGCCCCAGGACATTGCTGCAGGTGCTTCTCAGAGTAATGTCCTGTGCACAGCCATCTTCAGCTGCTTTCTCAATGACCATCTTTTCATCACAGCTCAGAAGTGGAGTCATTCACTGATGGCTGCACTGTTTATTATAACCTGCTGTTCCTCAGTTCATGAACTAACCTGTGTGCATTTGAAGGAAGACATGGCAACATTCAGGCTTGGGTTGATAAGTGACAAGTAACATTCTTGCCACACAAGTGTCAGACATTGGCCATCTCCAGTTGGAAAGAATTAATCCATCGCTCCTTGACATTCAAGGGTATTACCATCATCATCCTGAGGCTTACCATTGGTCAAAAACTTTACTCAACAAGTCATATTGCAGCAACAAGAGCAGCTGATGCATCAGAACACCATCTGTAAATTTTACACTCTATGGTCATGAAACACAGAAGCAGAAATAGACCATCAAGTCTACTTCACCATTCAATGAGACAATAGCTGGTCTGATAATTCGTATGGACTGCAGTGGCTCAAAAAGCAGCTCAACACTGTCTCCTCAAGTGCAAGTAAAAAGAAGCAACAAATACTAGCCATGTTTTAGGGCTTATATTCCAGGAATAAAAAATGAACTGGATGGGTATCCTGGTGAATCACAGAAAACTAGTATGTGCATACAGCAGGTAATAAGAAAGGCAAATGGAAATTTAGCAGCAACTGCTAAAGAAAGAGAGTGTAAATATAGGGGAGTCTTGCTGCAACTATACAAGGCAATCGTGAGGATGCAGCTGAAGCACTACATACAGTTTTGGTCCCCTTATTTAAGAGGGATGGAGTTCCATTAGAGGCAGTTCAGAAGAGATTCACCAGATCTATCCCAAAGAGGTTATCAAGAGATGTTAAGTAGTTTAGTACTATACTCTCCAGAGTTTAGAAGATTGAGAGGAAATCTATTGAGGTATATAAGATGTTAAAGGGGATTGAAAAAGTAAATGAAGAGAGGATATTTTCATTTGTGGGACAATCTACAATGACAGGTCATAGTTTTAGGATAAGACGGAGCAGATTTAAAACAGAGGTGAGGAGCAATTACTTCTCTCAAAGGGTCATGAATCTGAGAAATTCACTATTGCAGAGTGTGGGGGTTGCCAGAATATTAAATTTAAAGAGGAGATAGGCAGATTTTTAATTAACAATGGTTTGAATGGTTATGGGGAGCGGGCAGTAAAGTGAAATTGAGCCTGAGTTGAGATCAGCTATAAATTATATTGAATGACAGAGCAGGCTTGAGGATCTGAATTACCTACTCCTGCTCCCAGTTCTTATGATCTTAGGATGATATTGACACACTCACTGACACATTAAGTGGTTATGTCCATCTGCCAGAACTTTTCAAAAAGCAGGTAAGGGAAGTTAATTGGGCAGGAGTTAAAAATTCAGCTTCCTGAAAGGGTTAAAGTTTTGCTATTCGTTTCTCAGAACTTTTCAGGCATGTTGGCTTTCCCAGTCTTCTGGGAATCTCTTTTGCATTCCAGGGCTCTATACGAATACTTATTAATACCAGTCTACTGGAATTATGCTCACATGCCAAAAATGGAAAATGTGTTCAGAAATCTGATTATATTTATGAGGCATGTACCTAGTGGAGTATACTTTTGACTCAAGACATTGTTTCTCTGTTTCTCTATCAATAGAAGCTGCCAGACCTGCTGAATTTCTCTAACACTTACCATTTTCATTTCAGATCTCCAGATTTCCAGAATCTGCCAGACTTTCCTTTCATTTGGGGTTATTTAGGTCTGCTGGGAGGAACAATGAGCAGGTGAACTGAATAAGGCCTGGGGTAAGAATACGTCTAAGCAAGGGGATCTGATTGGGAGAGGATTTGGAAAGAGAAGCAGGGATAGTTCCTTTCAACCCTCAAGTGAGCACGTGTGTAACATCTCCCAAACGACAGCCCTCAAGTGTGTTTGTGACTTCATCGATGCTTTTTACAGGAAAGCAGCATTTTGTTTAGTTCACCATTGATCTAAACAGCCAATACGCCCAAGCAATCAGATTTGCTGTCACCGCTGGATTCCCTCAGATACAACAGGCCATAGTACATATGCAATCTCAGAACTCCATGACATCAGCCAGCCAGATTTCTGAACAGGATGGGATTTCATTCCTTCAATTTCCAGCTGGTTTGAGACCAAAGATGACAATTCTTGAGTCTGCATCTGCTATTCAGGGAACTCTCACAATGCTTCAATTCTGCATCACCCCCAAGGCTGGCTCATGGATGAAAAGAGTACCCACAGAAGGCCTGGTTGATGACCACAGTGCAAACCTCAGACTTCTGCCAAATAGCACTATGATGTTGCCCATACAACCCCTAGGGCCATCATAGATAGGACAATTGGTCTTCTAAAGATGTGCTTCTGTTATTTGGATTTTTCAAATGGAGCACTCTAGAATTCAGTGCAAAGATTTCTTCTAAATTGTTTCATGTAGCCTACACAGCTTCACTCAACAATGGGATGAGAATTTAGAAGAGGGGAGATGTCTTCCACATGTCTACTCAGATGAGAATGAAGGGAATCTCATGGAGATGCTGAAGGAGTCAACATTAAAGAGGAAGATGCTGTAGAAGCCAAGGAAATAGTGAAATCAGTCAGTTATTCATGAGAGAATCGAATAGTAGTTAGATTTGTGGATGTTTCACTTTGTAATAACACAATTCAGACTTTCAGAATGATGAACTAATTATGACTCAGAGGTATTCCTGCCCTCAAAGGCATGCTTGGTTGATAAATTTAAAACATTACGCTAATTTGTTTGCCATAAATTATAAGTTAATTTATTTCCTTTACATCAAAAACCTCCCGTTCATTTTTCTGGTCAGACCACCAATATGAAGTTACAAAAGAATACATAGGGGGCTGTGTTTATATAATTCAAACTGTCATTTGGGACAAATATTCATCTATCACTGAGTTAAACTATACTGATAGATTCCTGGTACCCAACCATCTAGCTCATTAATAGCCAAGTTCAGAGACTCATCATCTGTACTGGGCTCAACAGGGGGCTGCACACCAACAGGTTGTATAGAGTGTTAGAAAATTTGACTATTTCATTCTCTTCTAGCTGTAAGTTAGTACTAGCTGGATAAATATTCAGTACCTTGCATAAAGGATTTACGCACAAAGCTGGCAGGGGGTGCTGTCCTTCATGAAGCTGGACATGAGCCATGCATACTTGCGGTTAGATGAGGATTTACAGAAGTACGCTACAATTAATACCCATAAGGGTTTGTGACAATATATAAGAATGCCATTTAGGGTATTGTCAGCCTGTGCAATTTTTAAATGGATGAAGGAGAACATTTTACAATGTCTACCCCAGGTTGCCATTTATCTAGAAAACCAATAAGGAGCACTTAGAGAACATGGACATAGTCCTTAGATGTTTCTCCCAGGCAGTTGTACACCTTAGAAGGGAAAAATGCGTGTTCTAAGCACCCCAAGTAACCTACTTGGGTTCCAAAGTAGCCAAGACCGGGTGACACGTGTTGCAAAAACTCATCGCATCTTTTGCAATACGCAGACTCCTGGAAACGTTGGTCACAGATGAGGGGAAGTGATGGCCTCGTGGACTGTTAATCCAGGGACCCAAATAAGGTTCTGTGGACCTAGGTTTGAATTCCGACACACCAGATGGTTAAATTTAAATTCAATTAAAATATCTGGAATTAAGAATCTAATGATCACCATGAATCCATTGTTGATTGTTGGAAAAATCCATCTGGTTCACTTTCAGGGAAGGAAACTGCCATCCTTACCTGGACTGGCCTATAGGTGACTCCAGACCCACAGCAATGTGTTTGACTGAACTGCCCTCTGGGTAATTAGGGATGGGTGATAAGTCAGTGATGTCCTCATCCTGTTAATGAATAAAGAAAAAGATAACGGGTCATCATTTACCAGCAGGGAATTTGGGTATTTTCTAAAATCGAATGGTATTCGTCATATAAGGACAGCTCCATACCATCCATCGTTCAATGGTCTGGCAGAAAAAGCAGTGCAAATGTTGAAGGCCAGGTTTAAAGAAACTGCCTACCAGTTTCCAAACTGTCCCAGTTCCTATTTGATAATAGGACCACCCGTCATGCAATGACAGCGATAGTTCCAGAATAATTGCTAATGGGGAGAAGATTCCACTGGTCCTGGGGGGAAAGGGTAAAATGGCATCAGGAACACTAATGCCAGACAAAAGATTCCGCTAAGTGATAGAGATAATTTACTTCAGGGGATGAAGTTTGGTGTAGAAACCGCAGGAATGACCTTGCATGGGAAAGAGGCATAGTTGATGCAAAGTTAGTTCCAGTGATGTATTAAGTTCAAGTAGGTGCAACCATGTGAAAGCTGCAAACTTGCAAATGGTGGAGGAGCAAAACGTGTCCGGCTCCTCATCTACCTTTCCAACTGTACCGGAACCCATACGTTCTCCGTGTCTGTCAAGTTACCTCAGAGTCTGAGATGGACACAGCAGATGTCATCACCTCGATGCCTTTGCTTGCCTGAAGAGGGGAGTGAATTTCTTGTGCCCAGAACATCTCAGAAGAGGCAAGCTATTGTACGTCACACGCTGCCTGTATCAGAGACAAAATTGGAGGAACCTGGCCTGTTGCGAAAATGGCCCAGGAAGAGCTACAAAAAAAAGAACTGGTCTATGTTCTCAGATTCAGAGGAGGAGGGATGTAGTGATTATAATTTGGTCAGCCACATGGACCTCTTGGAATATGAGTTTTGTGTTTGGGGCTGTTAATCTTGTCCAATCAGGCAGCCCTGGCTGACGGATGAAAAAGGAGGGTTAGAGGTTCTGAGAGCTGGCTCTGTGAAAGCTGGATCAGTGTCAAGAACTGTCCATAAAGGGTGACTTGGTGACGGGATATTAGCCTCAGGGAGTTATTTCAGGCCAAACACCTGAAAACTGGAATTGCAAGACTACTTCCAATGAATAGATGCAAACTACTAAGCTTGTGAAATTCCAATTAAGTATCTAGGCAATCCTCTGGACCGCCTGCATCAGGAATGTATTTTTGAATGAGAAAAATGACAATGCATAAAAAAGCCTTAAAAGTTAACTGCCAGGCATAGAGGTTTGTGCATGCACTCAAGCGTAATTGTACACTGGGTCATTGTCACTGAATGTACATCAAGGCACAGTGTGAATCCAATATCTCAACTGCAAATTCCATTCTATAGAAGTTGACCCAGATTTTGCAGAAAAAGATTTCAGAATGCGAATGATACATCCAGTCAATAATGTCCAAACTGATCATAACTTGTAGTAAAGCAGACAAAACTCTATGAATTTTGAATTGCTACGGATTGCTGGCTGATTAGGGGAAACAGCAATTTAGATTTAACTTTCCTATGAACTTTTTGTATTTGCACATTAATTACTGACGGCAACTTCATTCTATGAATTAATCTGATTTAATGACAAAAAACTTTTTGATGTTTGTCAATCCACCTGTCTTGCACTGCATATGAACAACTTTAATTTCATTCCTTCTTAGAATGACCCCTCCAGCCAATTATGGCCAGACTGTAATAGTGGCAGGTTAGCAAATCCAGCTTTGCTGAGTTTTGTTTGTGCTCCTTCTTCACCTCCCTGTGAATTCACAGTCCTAATCAGTTGTAGAACCGAAGCCAATAAATTAAATATTTTGTTGACTATGCAAAGCTCTACCGGTTTTGATAATCTTCTGAAAGGGAACTTGCCACCCTACTTTATCCATCCTACATTTGAATCCAGCCCTATATCATGAAGCTGATTTTTAATATTCTTGAAAGCAATTCCATTGTAAAAGTAAATGCTAGATGAATGTCCACACTACCTTCTAAAAATGTAGCCTTGTGCACATTCTGTGAATAAAGAGATTTATAATAACATGTAAAGCAAATGGTTCCACTAAGAAAAGTAGCAACAATTTTTCACATTATGAGGAGATGGAGAGTTGATTGTTCAGGGAAATAATTTTATATCACAGAACACCATTTGTTCTTTATAAGTACAGTCAGTTCTGCTATAACCCGTGGTCTGGCAACACAAATTGGATGCAACTGATGAATAGGGGAATGCTATTTCTAAACTGGGAACTTGTTTTGAATATAACAGAATTCCTTCAGTGTGTGGAGGAGTATGCGTCGACATCACATGATCGTTTTGTCGGCTTTGTCCTGAATGTGTGCAATATTAGCGCTGAAAGAGTCTCTGCGCCGGCATTACGTAATCATTTCTCAGACTTTGTCATGAAGTGCTTTCTGTGAGAGGTATTGCAGGAAAGAAAATTTGGATTTCAAGATTCTCTGCATCCTGGATAATGTGCCAAGACATCCTCCCACCTTTGGTGAGCTTTCTGAAAACTTCAAAAACTACTCCCAAATGCAACCTCTCTCCTTCACCCCGTGGACCAGGGTGCAATAGCAGCTTTTAAAGCTTATTATTTAAGGCGCACATTTAAAGGCTGGTTGTGGCTACTGAGGGGGATAAAGACAGTGTTTTCAATTTTGGAAGAGATTTAACATCAAGAATGCAATTGCATTATTGCGGAGGCCTGGGGAGATGTCAGTAAGCACTGTTTGCATGCAGTTTGGCAGAAGCTTCTCACAGATTTTTTCAAGATTTTAAAGGCTTTGATCCTTCCAAGGAGCTCCCAAGAATCAAAGAACATTGTGTTGATCTTGCAAAGCAAGTTGGGTTTGAAGAAGTAGAAAGTGAGGATGTTGAAGAGCTGCTTGAGTTCCCACTGTGAAGATCTCTAAGCAGCTGATCTACAGCAACTTGTCGCTGAGGGGGAAGCCGAAGTTGGAGATGAAGAAGATGAAGTTCAGGATGCAGCACCATGAGAGCTTTCCACTTCTGTTTTGTCTTCTATCCTGAGGGAAATTGAGATGTGGTTGCAGATCCTAGAGAACAATGATTACAAAGCAGAAAACAGCAGGGTAGCAGTTTGTGGAATAAGATCTTTTTTGGCACCCTATGAACAGCTCTTCATGAAAGAAGAAAAAGGGTAAAGCAGCAAAAATGGATGTCTTTTTTAAGCCAACTGTCAAGAAACAGCCAGAAGACAATGAACCACAGCCATCCGCTCCTGAATTAATTATTTCTCGCCTTAATCCTGCAACCACACCTGCGCCTGAAGATGATGATGTTGATGGTGACGACCCTCAGCTCCTGCATTAACAACAGAGCAACCTGAGAACCTCCTCCCCCATCAAGTCATCTTGACATTTTTCAAGGTAAGGTGTTATATTTACTATTATTTCATTATTAAATCTGAATTAAACATTTATTCAAACTGTGCTATCCTTTGTGTAAGGCTTTTGAGTGATTTTGAGTGATTTTTTTTGGTATTTTGCCCCTAACTTTGCTTTTCCCATAGGCCCCGTTACTTCTATAGCATGATTTTCTATGACATGATGTTGCACAGGAACACAACTATCACATTATAGCAGAACCAACTGTAATGGCCATATATAATGTGGATTAACTTAATGTGAGTGCCAATGTAAATTTACACAACCCTTTTAACATATATGTAACAATTCTAAATTGTATTTCAATCAGTTCAGTTTTCAACCCAATCAGAGACCTTCCCTTTTGCTGTGAGTGGTAACTTTGGGACAAAATATTGGTATAAGCTCCACATATCTGTGCATGTATCTGCAATCGATTTATAGTTACTCACTGAAGAAATACAGGGATACCCTGACCAAAGTCTAGCTATCAACCAGTATGACCAATAACAGATTAAATGCACGTTTTTGTCACTTTGGTCAATGGGAACTTGCTACATATTAACTGGCTGGTGCATTTATTACAGTAAGTTACTACACTGCAAAAGTTTGGAGGTGGTAATATCATGGTATTAATCCAGTAGCACAAGTTAATGATGCAGGAACATGGGCTTAAATTCTACCACAGAAGATAATGAAATTTGACTTAAAGTAATAAGTCCAGAAGTAAAAGCTAATGAAACGGTGACCATAATTCCACTGAAGAACGGTCCCGACCCAAAATGTCAGCTTTCCTGTTCCTCTGATGCTGCCTGGCCTGCTGTGTTCATCCAGCACCACACTGTGTTATCTCTGACTCCAGCATCTGCAGTTCTTACTTTCTCCCAGTATAGCTCACTACATTTTTTTTAATGGAACGAACATCAGTCCATCCTTACCTGATCTCGACTCCAGATCCACAGCAATGCGGTTGACTCTTAACTGCCCTTTGAAATGGCCCAGCAAGCCAGTCAATTATATCTAATAGCCACAAAGTGTGATAAAATGATAAAATGAAATCACATAAACCACCTGCCAAGGCCTGCAAAATGACAATAGTGCATGTAACCCTCTCATCCATGAACAGCATTGAGGGTATACTTACACCACATGGACTATAGTGGCTCTAAAAGGCACGACTACCTTCTGAAGAGCAATTTGCATGGGCAATAAATGTTCATGTAGCCAGTGACACTAATATCACTGATTTAAAAAGAAATTGGCTGAGAAGAGCTTGAGGGATTTATTGAGGACATGAAAGGGTACTTTATAAATTAACTATTTCTCTTCCATGATGTGACATTTATACAATATCTGCAGACATATTGAGAAAAAAAATTTCCAGGTTTGGCTGCAACCAACGTACTGGTAATTGAAGTCAGGTTGGGATCCCAATGTGATTCCATCTTTTCCAGTTTTCAGAGTGGCACTGAAGATGTGTGGTGCTGTGTTGTGTCCAATAGTGAGTATACTTTTAAGAGATACAATATTTCAATGTACCTTTAAGACAAATACTCATAATATCATCACTTTATCTGTGCATGTGACCTGAGGGTGTATTTCAGAATGCCAACTTAGGATCACTTGATGCACAACACACAAATGGAAGCATGTTGCTATTTATAAATTCATAGCAAATTTTAGTCCAGACGCCTCTGTGCCTATAAAGGTGATACTCATGTCTTTTAGAGAGCTATATTGAATCTTTGATGGATCTTTTAAGACCACATTTTCCATGCCTAGATTCTGATGTTACAAGGAATAATATGAGCTTTGCCGCTTCTGGTGAAGATTTTCTGATGGAAGCAAACTTCCTCGGATCTACCATGCAAGTAAATAATTAAGCTGAGGATGACCATAAGTCAGTTATGAACTGCTGTAGCTCGAAATCCTGGAATCCCAGCCAAGTTTCCCAACTTGTCAGTAACTTGCCGGGTGACTGAAGTAACTACACAAGGGGAAAAGCTTCTTCAGTGAAACTGACATACTTTCAGATCAGCTACACGAAGGAGTTCCAACCATGGCCATTGAGAGATGACTATTCAAAACACTGTTATCGAGAGTGTTTTCATTTCTTGGCAGATGATTGTCAACTTCATGGAAGGCACTTCACCTGTCTAGCACTTCATTTGCCTTCAACAGCACTTCCTTGCTACCAGTCTTCAGCAGTTAATATGGCTTTATCTTGCACCTCTAATGAATGTCAAAAGCAGACACCATAGCACCACCAGGTCAGAAGCAGAAACAACATCATCAGCAGCAGGAGAACTATCTCCTGCTTTCACCTCAGTCTCTTGTCCTTCTACACGTGTTACAGACAGAGAAAGATTTGGGATAATTCTTCCCCTTTTCTTAATTCTTGACTGATCTGAAGAAGATGCAATTTTGAGATGGAGTTTTTTTTTAAATCCTTTTAAGTGTTGTGCAGTTAATAACAGACTCAAACAGGCTTTCTTGTCAGTTTAAGTAAAAAGAAAGTATAACTATCTATTGTCACAACACCCTGGATAGAATAGATAGGGAGAAACTGGTCTTGCTCATAAAAGGTACAAGCACAAGGGGACATCGACAAAAAAGAAACAAGGGTGAAGTGAGAGAAATTTTTTTTTAACTCAGTGAGTAGTTGGAGTATGGAATGACTGCCTGGAAGTATGGTGGAAGCAGGTTATATTGAGGCATTCAAGATGGCATGAATGATTATTTGGATAAAAATAATGGGCAAGGGTAAGGGGATAAAGCAGGAGATTGGCATTAGGTAATGCTACCCATTGAATGAGCCAGTGAGACATGAAGGGCCAAATGGCCTTCTTCTGTGCCATAATGCCTGTGTTCTGCACCAATTTATTCTATTGTCCACACAATGGGCTGCAAGTGAAGTCACTGATACAAAATGCAGAAATGTTTGATGCTCCATCAACATCCTTGTTATGTACATCTCACTTTATTACTTTGTTTGAAATTCCATCTTAGAGGAACTAGCAGGTCTTGCACCCATTGTCATTTTTAAATTCTTCCATTGACATGATAAGTGGTGGCCAATTTGTACCTGTATTTGGTTGCATTGCGATACACACGTCACCCAATCTGTAGCACTGCATATATTGTCACTATCAGTAATTGTATGTAATGGCTTCACACTTTAAGTTTGTTTCTTCAGTGAAGCAGCCTGTTGTGTCTGAAATGAAATGCAAAACTACTGACCAACAGAAGCTCAGAAAGAGTTCTTACTGTGTCTCCTGCTGCCTTACTTGTTGCCCCACAACCCGACGAGTGGTGTGCCTGGTCACAAATGGAAAGGTGTGGAAAACAGAAAGTGGTTTGGCAAAGGGGATGGCAAGGAAGCAGCATGAGAGCAGTGTATGGACCAATGAGCAGGTCACCAAGGTGAGCAGCCATAGGGTTGCCAAGGGGACCAACCATGGCCCCACAATAATGATGTAACAGCACCAACTTCTGCTTCCAATGTGGTGTGGACACACAATGATGACACCAGCAGCATCAACATCGGTCGCTTTGTGTTAACAGGAGAAATAGTGTTAGCATTTTAATTAATTTCCCAGAAGTATGTTATCATATCTTTCTCAATGTGTTCAGAAACACAAAAAAGAGCCACTTGACTTTCCAGAGCAACTTTTGTGATGGTACAAGATCACTATTTCATATTGCTGCCTCCTTTTCTTAAAAAAAAACAGTGCTCATTTCCCAGACAACAAGGTGCAGGGCTGGATAAACACAGCAGGCCGAGCAGCATCATAGGAGCAGGAAGGCTGACATTTCAGGCCGAGACCCTTCATCAGAAATGGGGGAGGGGAAGGGGCTTCTGAAATAAATAGGGGAAGAGTGGGAGGCGGATAGAAGATGGATAGAGGAGAAGATAGGTGGAGAGGAGACAGACAGGTCGAAGAGGCGGGGATGGAGCCAGTAAAGGTGAGTGTAGGTAGGGAGTTAGGGAGGGGATAGGTCAGTCCAGGGAGGACGGACAGGTCAAGGGGGCGGGATGAGGTTAGCAGGTAGGAGATGGGGGTGCAGCTTGAGGTGGGAGGAGGGGATAGGTGGGAGGAAGAACAGGTTGGGGAGGCGGGGATGAGCTGGGCTGGTTTTGGGATGCGGTAGGGGGAGGGGAGATTTTGAAGCTTGTGAAATCCACATTGATACCATTGGGCTGCAGGGTTCCCAAGCGGAATATGAGTTGCTGTTCCTGCAACCTTCGGGTGGCATCGTTGTGGCACTGCAGGAGGCCCAGGATGGACATGTCGTCTGAAGAATGGGAGGGGGAGTTGAAATGGTCCGCAACTGGGAGGTGCAGTTGTTTATTGCGAACCGAGCGTAGGTGTTCTGCAAAGCGATCCCCAAGCCTCTGCTTGGTTTCCCCAATGTAGAGGAGGCCACAACGGGTACAGCGGATGCAGTATACCACATCGGCAGATGTGCAGGTGAACATCTGCTTGATGTGGAAAGTCTTCTTGGGGCCTGGGATGGGGGTGAGGGAGGAGGTATGGGGGCAGGTGTAGCACTTCCTGCGGTTGCAGGGAAAAGTGCCGGGTGTGGTGGGGCTGGAGGGGAGTGTGGAGCGGACAAGGGAGTCACGGAGAGAGTGGTCCCTCCAGAAAGCAGATAAGGGTGGGGAGGGAAAAATGTCTTTAGTGGTGGGGTCGGATTGCAGATGGCGGAAGCGTCGGAGGATGATGCGTTGGATCCGGAGGTTGGTGGGGTGGTACGTGACGACAAGGGGGATTCTTTTTTGGTTGTTATTGTGGGGACGGGGTGTGAGGGATGAGTTGCGGGAAATGTGGGAGACACGGTGGAGGGCGTTCTCGACCAATGAAGGGG
>NC_063349.1:38015926-38084109 GCF_021869965.1 Rhincodon typus
CCCCTTCATTGGTCGAGAACGCCCTCCACCGTGTCTCCCACATTTCCTGCAACTCATCCCTCACACCCCGTCCCCGCAATAACAACCAAAAAAGAATCCCCCTCTTCCTCACATACCACCCCACCAACCTTCGGATCCAACGCATCATCCTCCGACACTTCCGCCATCTGCAATCCGACCCCACCACCAAAGACATTTTTCCCTCCCCACCCTTATCTGCTTTCCGGAGGGACAACTCTCTCCGTGACTCCCTTGTCCGCTCCACATTCCCCTCCAGCCCCACCACACCCGGCACTTTTCCCTGCAACCGCAGGAAGTGCTACACCTGCCCCCATACCTCCTCCCTCATCCCCATCCCAGGCCCCAAGAAGACTTTCCACATCAAGCAGATGTTCACCTGTGCATCTGCCAATGTGGCATACTGCATCCACTGTACCCGTTGTGGCCTCCTCTACATTGGGGAAACCAAGCGGAGGCTCGGGGACTGCTTTGCAGAACACCTACGCTCGGTTCGCAATAAACAACTGCACCTCCCAGTCGCGAATCATTTCAACTCCCCCTCCCATTCCTCAGATGACATGTCCATCCTGGGCCTGCTGCAGTGCCACAATGATGCCACCCGAAGGTTGTAGGAACAGCAACTCATATTCCGCTTGGGAACCCTGCAGCCCAATGGTATCAATGTGGATTTCACAAGCTTCAAAATCTCCCCTCCCCCTACCGCATCCCAAAACCAGCCCAGCTCGTCCCCGCCTCCCTAACCTGTTCTTCCTCCCACCTATCCCCTCCTCCCACCTCAAGCCGCACCCCCATCTCCTACCTACTAACCTCATCCCGCCCCCTTGACCTGTCCGTCCTCCCTGGACTGACCTATCCCCTCCCTAACTCCCCACCTACACTCACCTTTACTGGCTCCATCCCCGCCTCTTCGACCTGTCTGTTTCCTCTCCACCTATCTTCTCCTCTATCCATCTTCTATCCACCTCCCCCTCTCTCCCTATTTATTTCAGAAGCCCCTTCCCCTCCTCCATTTCTGATGAAGGGTCTAGGCCCGAAACGTCAGCCGTCCTGCTCCTTTGATGCTGCTTGGCCTGCTGTGTTCATCCAGCTCTGCACCTTGTTGTCTCGGATTCTCCAGCATCTGCAGTTCCTACTATCAGTGCTCATTTCCCAATTAGCTTTATAATCATTACATGAGTGTCACATAGCCCAAAGAGAATGGACACTGAGATCCAACTGAAAGGCTGAGAGACCCCAACATATGTTCCAGAGGTAGAGAGTCAGCTCTGTTTAACTACTCTAAACATTAGCGTTTTAAGAAGCTCAAACTTTCACAGCAGTTTACTGATATCTGCAGGCTCAAGAAACAAGGTATCCTTCTCAGAGAACCTGGTGGGCAAGCATAACCATTGGTCAACAGGTTTTCAGGCACTCAAGGGTTATCAGCAACACTTGCCCCATCCCAATCCTCACAAATTCCCATAAAGAGTCAGCTCGCAGGACACTGTTCTATCTCTTCTTGTGTTCCAACATGAATTATCCTACACGATGATATCCAAGCAAAAGTCTGTAAAAGCACAATTTTAATAAGAATGTTTCCTCAGTTACAATTCATTCTCCATACACTCTTAGAAGAAATGCATAAAGCATTTTCTCACCATTAACAAATTTCTGCTCTTCAATAATGAGCAATAAAAATGGTGTGAAGTGAGCTAAAAATAATTTACAGCAATATATTTTTAGATCCAATGTGTCTGAAACATGAGAACTATCGTAACTAATTCCATAAAAAGTTGCACCTGGTTATTCTTATATATTTCAAACACTGCCAGCTTCATGCCATCATCTTCCTTTCTATCTATGTCTCTCTCTGTCCTTAGCACTCTTTCTTTTCTCTCTCATTTCTTCCATATCATTCTGATGAAATATGTTCACTGCTTTTCTTTATTCTTTATGAATACTGGTGAGGGGAATCAGCTAAGTGGCATAATGATTTCTTTGCTGGCTAGGCAGAGTTTATTGTTCATTCCCAATTTATGGAAAATAGGAATTAATTCCAGGGACTATTTGGACATTTGCAAGGATATCAATTCAACACAATTTTGTGGCTTTATTAATATTTTTGAATGCACCAAAATCATTTTTGATGTACATCAAATCAGATTGTTTTGTGACAATGTAATTTTTCTTTCTAATTAAGAATTATTAAAAATCACATTTGAATGAATAAACAAGCCGTGCAGCCACAATGAATTTCCAAATAGATAATAAAATTTTATTTTAAATTTTTCTTTCAACAGTCTACTGATTAAAGTCTCCGAGTGATATTTTCCTCAGCATAATGGATAAAAAGTAAAAAGTACAATATCTGTGCTTTGTCAGCTGACCTCATTTGAGGTAAGGGTGCTTTAATTGGTTTCAGTGTATTTGGATCAAGAAAGAGAAAGCAATTAGCCTGATTCCCTGCTTCTAATTGCTAGACAGTGACATATGCATCTCTGGGCGTGGGATGAAGACTGGATAAAGATTGGCTGTGATGCTCCACAGGCTTAAATTGCCTGCTACTAATCCTTAGACTACTTTGATACCTGGATCATGGGCAGGGTACCAGACTGATTCAGGTGCTGATTGAATCATATCCAAAAATTGTCAGCAAAGGCAATTTAATTTGGCTATAAAAAATAGCCAAATAGCTTCTAAAAATGGCAAAAACTATTTTTAAAATTTTCTCATTGGCTCTGCAGCATATACATTTATGTACCGAAAAGTCTCATGCAACGTGCATCCTGCACAAACAAAACAGGCTTTCTTTCATGCAGAACAAATTTCCTAAAGAGAGAAAGAAAACCAGTCAACCCTAGGTGGGTCATGAATCACATATATTCCAAATAGCAGAGTTTCTTCACCAAGCAATCGAACTCTGAATGACTTAGGGAGGTTTATTAACTTAAAAACAGTCAGATATGATGAGCTTAAAGATTCAGATTCAAGCATAATTACATGGTGTGACACTACAGCCATTATAAAATAATGTGCTGTCCAACATATTATTTACAGCATCATAGGGGGTCTGCTAGGATGACAAAAAAGAAAAATTGCACTTGATTTTGTGGTTGGTACAAACAAACTTTATCTGCAACAGAATATACATCAACTCAGTATTCCTAATAATATTGGCGTTCATTCTTTTAAAATGTATTAATATCTTTCCATTTGGTCCTTTTGGCTGCCTGATATAACTCAGATGAAACAAAACATAGAAACATTGAATATATGAACAGGAGCGGACTATTCAGCCCTTTGAGGCTTCTCTGTCATTCATTACGATTATGGTTGATCACCCAACTCAGTACCCTATTCTCGCTTTTACTCCATATCCTTCGATTCCTTTAGTCGTCAGAACTACATCTACAGTCCCCTTGAAGGGGAGGCAATGGCTTACTTGTGTTATTGCTGGAGTATTAATCAAGAGAAGCAGGTAATGTTCTGAGGACACGGGTTCAAATCAACCCCACAGCAGATTATGAAATTTGAACACAACAAAAATCTCGTATTAAGCATCTTTTGATGACTACAAAATCACAGCCAATTGTTTAAAAAACACCCTTTAGGGAAGGGAAATCTGTCATCCTTACCTTATCTGGCCCCCATGGGACTCCAGACCCAAACAATGTGGTTGAGACTTAACTGCCCTCTGGGAAAGCAGTCTGGTCAGCCTTCTTTGCACTCCCTCAATCCCTAGAACATGAGGTTGCTGACCTGTTCGCCGAGCTGGTTTGCTTTTATTCAGATGTTTCGTCACCATCCTAGGTAACATCATCAGTGAGGCCTCCGATGAAGCAATGTTGTTCTACTCTGCTTGGAATTTATAGTCTGGAAATGACAGTACTCACCATAACAGACAGGACAGTATAAATTCCAAGCGGAATAGAACAACATCGCTTCATCAGAGGCCTCACTGGTGATGTTACCTAGCATGATGAAGAAACATCTGAACGAAAACAAGCCAGCTCAGTGAGCAAGTCATCAACCTCACCCACAACCCAAGCTACAAATCTTTGTTAACACCTTAAAAGCTAGGACATCTTCCTCAGATAAAGAAAGCAATATTCCAGGTGTGGTCTTACCAATATCCTTTGCAGTCGAAGCAAGACATCCCTATTAGAATACTCTCACTTGAATTCAACATACCATTTGTCTTCTTCACTGCCCGCTGCACCTGAATGCTTACTTTCAACAGCTGATGTACAGGAACACTGATGTTTAGTTGCACCTCCTACTTTCCCAAACTATTCTCATTCAGATAATAGTCTACCAACCTGTTTTGCTACCAAAGTAAATAATCTCACATTTATTTACACTATACTGCATCTGCTATATATTTTCTCACTTACTAAATTTGTCCAAATCACACTGAAACTTCTCTGCATCCTCCCTAACATCTACATTACATTTATGAAAGTGAAAACATAGTATTTACCATTGCTAAGATAAAAATCAAGTGACTCTTACTTCAATGATATCTGTTTTCCCAAAGTATGCAGCAGTATGTAATAATGTGCTACCATTAATGCACCTAGGTAAAATAGAGAAGTTGCAATTAGAATACTTTACTGGTTCTAATTTATACAAAATTCAATTTATACAAAAGATGGACTTATCTATTATGTCCACACAGTCTAGATCTAAACTACATGCTCAACTTTGTTGTGGTATCTAAATATTATTGTACAAGAGAAATCCAAAAAAGAACTAATAAATTTAATGCAAAACAAATTCTGTAAGTTACCACCACACACCAGCTATTAAATTACTAGGAAACAGTTAGAAATTAAAACAATGTTAGTTCAAAACCAGATACAAATGAACTGCAACATTTTTTGCAACTGCAAAATGCAATACCCCTAGAGGCAACAGCTTCTGAACAATTTGTATCTCACTGGCACAAACAATAAAAGATTTTCAAAATGCAACTGACCAACTCCATAATGCCTGCAGCCAAACTAGAGGCAATACATCTGATCCAGAAACAGATATTTAAATATTTACAAGCAACTTTAGCCCTTTACCTCAGGAAGAGTCTCTGAGGAATCTTAATCTGCAAAGCAAGTTTTGTCCTCCTTTGTTGCAAGATTTTACAATGTTTTTGAGGATTTGATTTACAAATAACTTATTTGCTGATAATAATTAAAGAGATGGCATGCATTTTGGAGGCTAGCACTTCAATGATGAATTATGTTCAAATTCAAAACAAATTGAATATTTAGAGATTATTCTTTTGTTTAAATGTCAATTGACATCTACAAGGTACAAAGAAAGATGAATGTGGTTGTTCGCATTCAGTCATCTTCACTCCAGAGCATTTCTGCAGGAGTTCCTCAGAGATCTTCCTCAGAGATCTATCCTGAAATACGTCTTGGTCTTAGTCCTAACCATGACCAACTCCAATAATAGAAAATCTAAATATCACCCCTTAATGTTCAACAGCACTACCATCACTGAATCCTCCCCTATCAACATTGTTGGGGTTACCATTGACCTGAAATGAAACTGCTTTCTTATTCACTTGTGAGATGGAAAAATAGGTAGTTGGAAAAATATGTGGAAAAGGCAGGTTGTCAGAGGGATGCAAACAGCTTACAGAAAGATATTGATCGGGTAAGTGACAAAAAGTTGGTAAATGGAGTATAATGGATGAAAATGTGAAGTTGTTCATTTTGGAACGGAGACCAAAAGAATGGAACATTATTTCAATGGAGCAAAACAGCAACACAAAAAGACTTGGGCGTACTTGTGCGTGAAAACTCAGACCTCTAGCACACAGATGCAGCAGGTGGTCAGGAAGGGTAATGGAATGTTGGCCCACATTTCAAAGGGGTTGGAGTATTTTTTTTCTTTATTCATTCACGGAATGAGGGCGTCACTGGCTAGGCAGCATTTATGGCCTGTCCCTGATTGCCCAGAGGGCGGTTAAGAGTCAACCACATTACTGCAGTTCTGGAGTCACATGTAGGCCAGACCAGGTAAGGATGGCAGTTTCCTTGCCTAAGGGACATTAGTGAACCAGGTGGGTTTTTCCTGACAATTGACAATGGATTCATGGTCATCATTAGACTCTTAATTCCAGATATTTATTGAATTCAAATTCCACCATCTGCGGTGGCGGGATTCAAACCCAGGTCCCCAGAACATTATCTGGGTCTCTGGATTACCAGTCCAGCGATAACACCACTAGGCCATTGGCTCCCCGTAAGTCTTACTAAAGTCGTAAGTAAGTAAGTCTTACTAAAACTGTACAAGATGTTGTGAGCAAATTTGGGCCCTTTTATTTTAGAAAAGGGATAATTTCACTGGAAGCACTTCCGAGAAGGTTCACTAGTTTGATCTTTGGAAAGGAGGGATTATTTTATGAGCAAAGGCTAAACAGGTTGGGACTCTACTCAGTGGAGTTCAGAAGAATGAGAAGTAATCTCTTGCGATAACTAGGGTTCTTCAGGGTCTTAACACGATAAATGCTGAGAGGATGTTTTCCCTCCTGGGAGAATCTAGGGCCAGAGGGCATAGTCTCAGAATAAAGGGCAGCCAATTCAAGATTGAAATAAGAAGGAATTACTTCTCTCAGAGGGTTGTGAGTCTTTGGAAATCCTTCGAATAGACTACTATGGGAGAGTCCTTATGTATCTTCAAGGCTGGTATGGATAGACTTTTGTTCAGTATGAGAATCAAGAGTTGCAGGAAAGTGGATAGGAGGAATGTCAGATCAGCCATGATCCTATTGAATGGTGGAGCAGGCTCAAGGGCCCAATTGCCTGATCCTGTTTCTATTTTTTATGGTCTTATGGGTGTTGCTGGCTGGACCATCTGTTTTTAGTTGCCATGGAGAAGGTGCTGATGAGCTACCTTCTTGAACCACTGCAGACCATGTTTTATTGGTAGATCCACAATGCCTTTAGGGGGGGAATTCCAGGATTTTGATCCAACAATACTGAAGGAACAGCGATATATTTCCAAGTCAGAAACAGAAATCAGATGACACCAGGTTAGAGTCCAACAGGTTTATTTGAAAACAAAAGCTTTCAGAGCATAGCTCCTTCATCAGGTGAAGTGAGAAAGAAGCACATTAAACACTGAATTTTTAAGTAAAAGATCAAAGGGTCACACAACTGATGAGGATGTACTAAACAAACCTAAGATGCTGTTAAATCTTTAATCAGAAAGAAGGTTTTAATTGATTAAGATGTATTTGTAAATCCCCAAATTTCTTTCAAGTCACTGCCCTGAGAGAACCAAAGGTTTTATCAATGTAAAGAAGCGGTAACATTTTAGGTCAAACAATGCATGTTAGGTGTGAGGCCCTGTTTAGAATCTGTTTGTGTTTTGGTTTGGAGTCAGACTGGTTTTATTTCTAAAGTAAGTATTTATGAAACACCACATTGTCTCACTGTCTATGAATTGTATGCTTTTGGAGCAAAATAGAATGTATCTGCAAATAGAAATTCACCCCATGGATTTGTCTGTATGTGTGTGAAAGAGAGAGAGGGAGAGAGTATGTCTGGGGGGAGAGAGAGAGAAAAAGTGTGCGTGTGTTGGGGAGAGAGAGTGTGTGTGTGTGAGGGAGAGAGGGAGTGTGCGTGCGTGTGTGTGTGTGCTTGAGGGACAGTGTGTGTATGAGAGAGAATCTGTGTGTGTGTGTGTTTGCGTGAGAGTGTGTGAGAGTGTGTGTATGCATGAATGCGTGTGTGAGAGTGTACAAGGTGGTGGGGTCACTTGTAGTGCGACATGAACCCAAGATCACGGTTGAGGCCGTCCTCATGGGTACTGAACCTGGCTATCAGCCTCTGCTTGGCAAATCTGCATTGCTGTGTATCCCGAAGTATGCCTTGGAGGACGTCTACCTGAAGATTCGAGGCCAGATGTAGTTGCAGATACATTCTATTTTGTTCAAAATGCGCACAATTTATAGACTGTCAGTCAATATGACGTTATATAAATTCCTACTTTAGAAATAAAACCAGTCTGACTCCAAATCAAAACACAAATAGATTCTAAAGAAGGCCTCACATCTAACATGCACTGTCTGACCTCAAATGTCAGCCCTTCGTTATGCTGATAAAACCTTTAGTTCTCTCAGGACAGTGACTTCAAAGAAATTTGGGGATTTACATGTACACAGTAATCAATTAAAACCTTCTAACTGATTAAAGATTTAACAGCATCTTAGGTTTGTTTAATATATTCTCATCAGTTGTATGATCCTTTGTTCTTTTACTTATAAATTCTGTGTTCAGTGTGCTCCTTCTCACTTCACCTGATGAGGGGGCTATGCTCTGAAAGCTTTTGTTTTCAAATAAACCTGTTGGACTATAACCTGGTGTTGTGTGATTTCTGACCTTGTCCAACCCTGGTTCGGCCACACCTGGAGTATTGTGTCCAGTTCTGGTCGCCTCATTACAGGAAAGATGTGGAAGTGTTGGAAAAGGTGCAGAGGAGATTTACCAGGATGTTGCCTGGAATGGAGAGAAGGTCTTATGAGGATAGGTTGAGAGAGCTAGGGCTTTTCTCTTTCGAACGACGAAGAATGAGAGGTGACTTGATAGAGGTGTACAAAATGATCAGAGGTATAGATAGAGTGGACAGCCAGAGACCTTTTTTCTAGGGTGGAGGTAGCTATTATGAGGGGGCATAGTTTTAAAGTGAGTGGAGGTAGATATAGGGGAGACGTCAGAAGTAGGTTCTTTACTCAGAGAGTGGTCGGGGCGTGGAATGCATTGCCAGAGAGGGTAGTGGAGTCGGCCTCATTAGGGGCATTTAGGCGGCTATTAGATAGGCATATGGATGATAGTATAAGGTAGGGGTGGAGGTTAGATAGACCTTAGGATTAGTGTAAAAGTTCGGCACAACATCATGGGCCGAAGGGCCTGTACTGTGCTGTACTGTTCTATGTTCTATTAACCCAGTCAAACACCAGCACCTCCACATCAAGTCAGGATGGTGACTGGTTTGGAGGTAAACTTGCAGGTGGTGATGTTCCCTTGTATCTGTTGCTTTTGTCCTTCTCAATACAATTGGTCATGACTTTGAAAGATGCTGTCTAAGAAGCTTTGGTGAATTTCTGCAGTGTATCTTATAAATGGTACACACTATTGCTATGGACTGTCAATGGTGGAGAGACTGGAATGCCCATTGAAATTCTATGGCTACAAAAGTAGGTCAGAGGCCAATGGCACCATCAGGACCAAGCAGCTCGCTTGATTGGTACTACGTCCATAAACATTCACTCCCTCCTCCACCAAAGCCCAGTAGCAGCAGTGCATGCTGTCTACTTGATGCACTGCAGAAATTTACTGATGCTCCTTAGAAAGCACCTTCCAAATCCAAGACCATTACCATCTAGAAGGGATAGGGCAGCATAGACAAGGGAACATCACTACCTGCAAGCTAATTACCATTCTGAGTTGGAAATATATTGCGGTTCTTTGGAAGGAGTCCAGCAGGGCCATGTGCATTCAGGAACACACCATGCTGCCTATGTTGGCATGCATGGAGCAAATGAGAGCCCACCCACTGAACATTAATGCATTCCACGCTCCCAGAAACAACAGTCTGTGCTCAACAAGTTATTCAAATCTCAGAAGGTAAATGAACATAGATTATACACAAAACATAGCATAAAGCGAGAAATTTTACTTATCCATGCGCTTTTCTTATTGTTATCTCAGAATGTTGCAGAGGTGGTTTGCTCCAGAATATCAGGGCATCAGAGCACACCAGTTTATGACCAGGACATTGAGCTCATAATCCAGAACGTGCAATGCCTGAGGGGCATCTTGCATGCAAAAGGAAGTAGAAAACCCTCCTGAGTGTTATGACAAGAAGTATTAGGAGTGGCCAGGTGCACAATGAGAAAATACCATTGCTCATGGACACAGTTTCACAAGTGGCTCCATGGCCTACTGCCTCTGGCAAGTTGAGTTGTTTGACAGAAGCATTCGGATGTCCCTGTGATGATTGTGCACAAGACAAAACAGCAGCTGGGGCACACCTAGGAAGCACCTCTCCTCTAATATGGATGAATGTATGGCCACCAATTTTTGACAATTGTTTGTAGATGGTCGATTTCCATAAGTATACTAATCCCATTTATCTTTAGCTCTCCAGCACCTTCTTCAGCCCAATAGCATGGCTAGATTTTTCTCTTTGTCACGACCTTGGCTCCATTGCTGGAGTTGGGGATCATTAAGAATGCAGGGTATACTCCTGCAGGATTCTGAACATCAAGATGGAAGAAACCCAGATATGGTGTTCATTCCTCAGCTGGAAGCAGCAGTGGAGTGAGTCAACAGCTGCATGAGATCTATGTGGATAATCTGGCAAAGCTCCAGAATCTGACAGGCTAAGAGAAGAGAAATATCCTTTTTGTGTCTTGGAGGCAACATAATTGGTGTTACATGGTCACAGAAAGTTAACAGGAGCTCATCCAACTAAACTGTTATCCACCTGATTAGAGATCAGAGTTAAGCCCTACAACAACATCCTTATAGGTCTGCAAAATCGAGAGAATATAAATTGTAAATAGTTCATTCCTATAAACTACATTTTTCTATTATTACTTGTAAAAATTTTTGCCAGTGTAATAAAGAATCCCTCTTTCATAGCCTTTGTGTTATCTGTGTGTTTAAATTGCCTGTTATAAAAGCATATCAGGGTCAAAATTGATGGTTCCTCAATAGTCATTTACTTTAAATCTGACAAGCATTTGGTTGGAGACCTGACAATTAAGTCTCGATTTGAATATGCTGAATGTTAGCTTTCTCCATTCTTGGAGGTTTCATCACATGACTTGCCCCCACTCTCCAGTAATTAGTTTCACAAATACATTTGTCCTTGTGATATTATCATCCTACGGCAATTGAAAAACATAAAGACTCATTTTCCATTTGGATGATGCTTGACTATCAGCCAAACTATGTTTTTTTTCTCTCTATTGCAGTATCTTTATAATTGGTAAAGAAAAAGCAAAGACAAAGGAGAATTGATGACTACCATCTATCAAGTGCCACATGTTGGTGGAAATGGCAAATACTGCAAGATACCAAGAGTGATCATTTGGGAAAATATCACATAAATCTCTTGTTTTTTAAAAGCTTCTTCAAAACAATTTTTCAGCTTGATGTACCTTGTTAATATGGATTACTAAGGAAATGTTTCCTTGACAAGGAATCACTAGCCAATCCCCACCACTCCCCTTACCTCAGCCATCCTATCGATAACAGGCAGCTGTCATCTCATTCTGCACATCTGCTGACCGGTGGCTTCCTCGTTATGAGGCTCCAGTAACTCAGATGAAGTTAGAGATAACCTAACAATGTAAAATTTCCCCTTACCCTGTATACTCTGGGGTCAGTTCCGAGCATTCCTGAGGTCATATCCTGCCACTTTGAGAATCATCCTTACAGTGAAACTTTCAGTCAGTTTTCATAAACATGATTATCGATAGTAATGATTTGATCTCTATGAAAACCTTTCGGTGATGGGAAGTTGCAATAGATTAAATTTGTTGAGTGCCTGAAGGTGTGGCCCTGTGTACAGTCTATAGACAAATGTCACAATAAATGCATTGGGTTTCAGTAACAACTATACAGGAAAACCTACCTGCTTCTTGGACTGCTCATGAAACTCCTATTTGTTAAGTGATTGTGAATTATATCTTCAAGAATATCTGTGTCCCCATGGATAATAATGGGGATTGCTGATGACCAATATGCATAGTAACCTATGTACAAATAAAAACATGGAGAGCTCAAAACATTATCAGTGTAGTACACAATAGAATAAAAGCATGATGTTTCCTTATTTGATGCCACATGTAGGTCGGCATGATTCAATAATTTGTGGTGAAATAATGCATATTGTTAGAACACGATTTTCTATTTACCACACATTTATTGACAGCAGAGTACCAAGTTAATTTAAATCACTATTCAGACTGAAGTAATTTAATCATGTTTGTTATGGGACAGTTCTACTACTGTATTTTCCAAACAAAAATAAATCTACCATCAGTACTTCTATTAATAACCAAAGAATTAAAAACAGTGACCTACTTTTGATATGAATGTGGTTTCTTCCTTCAAGCAATGTAGCTAGCAGCCAATGGCTGATAATCACACAGACACAAAACATTTTTGAACACTAACAAAACTTGTGTACGATTATTTATGGTGAGTCTCAGGTTATTCTGTTGAAAGAGAATGTTACTGGGTGAAGGGGTAAGTGAAATATTACAATTTGAGCTTGATCCAAACCACTTTATTCATGATTATCACAAAAGACAGTTCAACAGACAATGCTGCATATTCTATGAAGTGGAATTTATTCTTTATCATGCAATACACAAGACGTAGCATCCCTTGGAACTAATCCTTCACACACCAGATTACACTGAAAATAATATAGGATGCCTGTTACATGCTCCTGATTTCTCCAGTTATTGTAAAAAGACAATACTGATAGCCCATATTAGCTCATGCTAAAACTGAGTTATAATATAGATCATGGCAAAATCTATATTGAAACCATTCATCACTGATACTTGGAACCATCTCTGAGACAAAATACATTGAAAATCATAAGATAATAAGATCATAATAAATAGAGGCAGGAGTAGGTATTTGGCCCAGGGAGCATCCTCTGTCCTTCATTAAGGTCATGGCTGATCTGATTTGATTGTGGCCTTAACTCTATTTTCCTACCTGTCCCCCATAATCCTGAATTCCCTTCTTTATCAAAGATCTGCCTTCACTGCTATCTCTGGAAGAATTTCCAAAGTCAAATGACCCTCTGAGAAAAGATATTCATCTTCATCCTAAATAGTGGACATGGTGTTAATAAACTGTGCTTCTTGTTCTAGACTTCCCCATGAGAGTAAACATACTTTTAGCATCTGCACTGTCAAGCTCCCTCAATATCTTATATATTTTAATAAGATCACAACTCATTCAAGATCACAACTCATTCTTCTAACTCCAATTGATATAGGCACAACCTGCTCAACTTTTCCTCACAAGATAAGCACTTCAATCCATCAATCAAACTACTGGGGTAAGGGTGGCAGTTTGTACACCCCTAGAATTTTATTGCATTTGGGTTCCTTCTGTAAGTAGATGTAGTTCATAGAATCTCTGAGGCAGCGTAAACCATGGGGGTCCACCAGTCCTGATTTTGGAACATTTGTTCCTGGGACTTTTTCATTGACATGCTTTGAAATAGCCTGCTCTGCTGATGCTTATTTTGGGACGTCCCAGAACCACTTGTTCCAGATCTGATTACAGTCATGATCTGAGCAGGGGCACAATAATAGAATTCATTCTATTCAGATCATGACTGTAATCAGATCTGGAATAAGTGGTTCTGGGAGATCCCAAAATAAGCATCAGCACAGCAGGTTATTAGTGAGCCATTATATCAATTTTTTTGATAATTCATGAGGAGGGTTTGGCAGATAGAGTGGAAAGTGACTAGATTTGATTAGTCTCAGTTACTCTACAATTCTCTTTTGGAGACTTGCTAAATAATGTTCTCACAAATTTGGAAACTATATAGCAAATGAGCTGACAGTTTTGGATATTATTTTTCAGAAGAAATTGTAGAAAAATGTAAGAATTTTCCTAATCCAGGTATTTAATCATAAATAGTCTTTAACTTTGAAAATTGTTTGAAGATTATTTTCCTTCCAGAATTAATGGATAATCCAGATATATGTCCAAGGTATTTAATCATAGATAGTCTTTAACTTTGAAAATTATTTGAAGATTATTTTCTTTCCAGAATTAATGGATAATCCAGATATATGTCCAAGGCGAAGGTCCTATATGAAAGCAAAACATTAATGTATTTTACAAGCAACTACATAAAAGAATGTTATCTTACTCAGCAAGAACTTTCTGAAATTTTCACTTCGAATTCCAGCGAATGCTGTGCGGTTTTTCAAGTCCTTAGCTTGCACATCACAACCCCATTCAATTAAAAGCTGTTAAGTGGAACCATAAAAAAGCCAACAAAATAAATAAAATGCAACTGAACTTGCTCAGCATGTAGACTGCATATAAATGACATTTAGGCATGTTTTAATGGCTTCATTATGCACAAGAATAACAAATAATTAAGAATTCATGATAGCCTAGCTGGAACATTTTTCATCAATGCATGAGCACACTCAAACATCAGCTAAATTGGCAATTCGTTCCTGAAGCTATTTAAATACAACTTAAAATAAAAAAAAACTTTTATTATAGTTCATGCATTGGCTTTTTAGAACACTAAAAATGTTTGTCTGCGTTTTCTCTATTGATTCAAGTGCACAGAGTTGCCTTACCCAACATGGAAGGAGCTTCTCTAAATGGTCAGATTTTTGTTTTGTAGGGGATTTGGGATGTGCTAGAATTAGGCCTGCCATCCTTTTAAGTAGTAGATATGCAGAGGCATAGGTTACATGATTCGATCAAAAGTTTAAAGGAGGGCCCAAGGAGTCCCTGCTGTGAAGTAGGAAGTGGATGCTAGAGTTTCCGTTGCTCAGAGGAAACATCAATTAATCATCAAGTGAGTATTAACTGTAATAGTAGTCCAACTGTTTGCTGATATTGCAAGAAATAGTACATCATGGGTAAATATAACATTACTTCTGTCTTTTCATATTATAATGAAGAAGCACAGAATTCAGTTTTTACTCAGACTACTATAATACCTCAGGGAGTACTGCGACATACATTTACCATGAATTTTTGCATTTCCAACTGACATCTTACCACTCATCTCTCAGGATGTGGCCATACAATTGAATCTTGACCTGGAGCCTCACAAGTATACACTAGTGTGGTAGAATTGTATGCCTCAGTGAGAACAGGCCAGGAGGGCTGTTAATGATAGGGAGCACAATTTACCATCTGTGATTGAATGGAACAAAATCCAGAATATCCTGTGTTTATCCAGCACCATTCCCACATCCTGCCCATGACATTAAAAGAGAAGGTTGTCATAGTCTTACCAGCCCAAAGGGCTGCTCTCTCATTTGAAAAATACAACTGATTGTAGTGTAACATATGGGTCAGCATACCTCAGGCAAGGGGAGAGGTTGAGAAGAAAAATACTTCATAGTAAACTCAGTTGGTGCAGGAATTGAACCCACTTTGTTGCCATCACTCTGTATTGTAAACCAGCTATCCTGCCAACTGAGCTAACAAAACCCCAAACCCCAAATAGTAGATGTTGATGAATTGAAGAATATAGTTTACATATGTAAGCAGATGTATGCGTGTAATCATTCAAGGCATGAAACTTTGCCTTTTCTTTATCAATTTTTCGTACCGGAATGTAACAAGATAAAAAAAAGTTGAGTTTTAGTGGTTGTAACTCGTTTTAGTGATCAGGACCTCATGGGATCCAAACATGAAAAACACTTGCAGCATCACTTAGAGTGAATGCAGGGACAGAGTAACTCCCTATAAAGGGTTCATGCTTCACTCAGTAGTCTGGAATATTGCTACCATCCGTGAAGAGCTGTATTCCCTAAAACTGGTGGCACAGTATAGCTGGAATGGACAACTCTTGCACTTCATGAGCAAGCCCCAGCTAAACCACCTGAAGGCCAACTTAAGACTATCACAATTAGTGAGGAGGGTGAAGCATCTGAGATCATCTTCTGCTATTCCCTATATCCTCTTCAAATCCCCATTTCCTTGTCTGCTGTAGTTGTCCAAGTGACAACTGCCCCTGCAGAAATTCCGAGACCACATTCTGAGGGAGGTTCCCAGTGAATCCCAGTTTATAAATCTTTAATCTTTTTGGTAAGTTCAGTTAACCAAACTATTTTGCACAGTTATAAATTGTATCTCACCTGGCATATTTTACGATGCTGTCTCCCTGCTGCAAAGAAGAATGGAGTTAACCCTTTGGCATTTCTTGCATCAAGAGACACTCCATTCTCCAACAGTTCATGAGTTATATCCTGTCAATCAAACATGACATGAACATTAGTCCCGCTGAACAACTCATTTTAAAGGGATGAACATTACCCCATAAAGCAGTTCAATACAAAAGAGAAATTTTTTTTATGCTTAATTACCTCAGCAATTACACTCGAAGCTGTTTTACTTTGATGGTGCTTGTTGGTTTTCACTTAATGCCAAAGCAAATAAGCTACCAGCAGTGAAAGAAGTGTGTGCAGTATAACTGCAACAGTTGGGAAGGAAAGTTGTGTATTTCAATATATCAATAACATTTGAGAGTTAAAGCAAGTACATTTCATACAAAAATATAATCTAATGGCAAAATATTTTTGATGGATATTTCCAATGCACTCAGAGACAAAATAATATTTGGTCATGCTACAGACTGAGAGGTCAAGTAAAAATTGTACAATTTGTAATTGTCAATAAAAAAGTTACTTTTTAAAAAATGTGTTCATGGGACGTGGATGTCACTGACTGGCCAGCATTTGTTGCTTGTTCCTAAGTGCTTTTGAGAAGGTGTAGGTTAGCTGCTTTCTTGAATTGTTGCTGTCCACATGCTGATGGTTGACCTATAATGCCGTTCAGGAGGGAATTTCAGGATTTTGACCCAGAAATAGTGAAGGAGCAATGATAGATTTCCAAAACAAGATGATGAGTGGCTTGGAGGGGAATCTACAGGCAGTTTTCCCATGTATCTATAGTTCTTATCCTTCTAGATGGAAGCATTCATGAGTTTGGAAAGTGCTGTCTAAGGATTGTTGATGAATTTCTGTAGTGCATCTTGTAGATAGTACACATGGCTGCTACTGAGCATCAGTGTTGGAGGGAGTGGATGTTTGTGGATGTGGTGCTTGTCAAGGAGGCTGCTTTGTCCTCGATGATGTCAAGCTTCTCGAGTGGTGTTGGAGCTGCACCTATCTAGGCATGTGGGAAGTTTCCATCACATTCCTGACTAGTGTTTTGTAGATGATGGAAAGGGTTTGGGGAATCAGGAGCTGAGTTAATTGCCACGGCATTCCTAGCCTCTGACTTGCTCTTTTTTACTTATTCATTCACAGATTGAGGGCATCACTGCTAGGCAGCATTTATTGCCCATCCCTAATTGCCCAGAGGGCAGTTAAGAATCAAACACATTGCTGTGGGTCTGGAGTCACATGTATGCCAGACCAGGTAAGGATGGCAGATTTCCTTCCCTAAAGGACACTAGTGAACCAGATGGGTTTTTTCCAACAGTCGACAATGGATTCATGGTCATCATTAGATTCTTAATTCCAGATATTTTGTTGAATTCAAATTCTACCATCTGCCATGGTGGGATTCGAACCCGGGTCCCCAGAACATTATCTGGGTCTCTGGATTACTAGTCCACCGATAATACCATTAGGCCATCACCTCCCCACTCTTGTAGCCACCGTATTTATATGGTGAGTCCAGTTGAGTTAATGGTCAATGGTAACTTCTGAGATGTTGAAAGTGAGAAAATCAGTGATGGTAACACCTTTTAATGCCAAGGGCCAATGGTTAGATTGTCTCTTATTGGAGATGGTCATAGCCTGGCATTTGTGTGCCACGAAAGTTACTTGCCACTTGTCAGCTCAAGCCCGAATATTGTTGCATTTGAACATGGACTGCTTCATCATTATCCTGGATTTATCCATGTATCATTACAAAAACTGTCCTTACTTATTAATATTTATATACTTAAGACTTTTTGTTAGTGTCGCATAAAAAATGAGGACACTCTAATGTTTCTTATTTTATTTGAAGCTTTGTCTCAATTCTCTCCAGAGATTACCGACTGACATTTAATTGTTAAGTGGGAATAGAACTAAAAATAGCCAAATACAGCCTCAAAAATACTGAACATATATCATGCAGAAATATCAATAATGATAACTTATTGGTCCCCAGCCAAATGTTATTAGGATTCGAATGATAGTTGGCAGAGTTTCAGAAGGGCCATGTACCATATGTCTCTCCTATAATTTTTTTCTTTGCTGGCAAACTCACATTTCTGTTGATGTTTCTTTTTTGCATGTGTGTGACCCACAACCAGGTTAACTAATTAAATCAACTGACTAGTGTGTTTAGTTTGGTTTAATCAATTGTTCAGACATGTTTTTAAACATCTGTGGAGCAGGTGAGACCATGGACTTGAAACCATGCCTCTTGGCTCAGCGCTCAAGATGTTATCACTGTACCACAATAACCTTCTGTGTTTTTCTTGGTTGTACTTTCTAATCAACCTGGTCAGAGATGTTATTTTTATTAGTTATCAGATACCTCTGGAGTAGGTGGGAATGAACTCAGAACTCCTGGCAGAGGGAGGGGTACTAGAACTATACCACAAGATCCCCTGTGTGCTTCTCTTGGGTAGTCAAAGAGTTGAGTGGAAGTAGTTGTTGCTACAAGTGGATATTACAGAGACCAGGGATTCCAGGGTTCATTATTATCTATTTAAAGTGGTTCTAACATCTTATTCTTATCATAGGTAAATTATGTTAATAGTAGTATGCCTGCTTTAATTGCTGAGGAAAGTATCAAGAAAATTTGTTGTAACTAATGTTAAGTAATACAGTTTGGTGTCCAATTTAGTTTCAGTTCAGTGTTTGCTATGACCCTGACATGACTGATTTTATGTAATTAACAATATAACCATAAATTCTACAAATGATTCCATTCCAACTTCCAGATACTGCATTTATGATTTAGGGAAAAGAGTATATGTTAATTTGATATGATGGCCAAAATTGTAATGAAGAGGATTAATAGATATTTATGAGTAAGCAAACTGCATCACAATTCCACAGAACTTAGGAGCAGAAGGAGGCCAATCAGCCATGGAGCCTTGATTGGCCATTCAACAAGATCACACTTGCTGTGATTATGGTCTCAACCCAACTTTCCCCGCTGCCTCCTTGTCTAACAAAAATCTGTAGTTTGGCATTGAATCGGTTTAATGACACCTCCTCCACTACTTTCGGGGCAGGACTCCAAGGGTTATCAGGCCATATGTTGCTGGGCACTGGATTAATTGGCACTGCCACTTACAGGTACTATACCCTCTCCGGCCTCGATTAGAAGCCTAACCGGATCATGTTATTGTAGCACTGTATGGAATCAGCAACCTTCATCAGGGCATCAAAAAAGAAACCACCAAATATGAAGAAATAATTAAGGCCTTTGATTGTTATTTTAGTTTATTGGACAATCCCGTAAATTTATTTGGTGCAGCCAGGAGCCAGAAAACAATATCTCTATTGATATGACCTGTGTGACCTTGCTGAGAATGACCAAGGTGGAACATTGCATGATAAACTCAGAAGGGACCAGGTCATAGTGGGGTGATGGATGAAGTTTCATCAGAATGTTTACAGTCCAAAGAGGATCTTACATTCTCTCAGTTAGTGCAGGTTGTCTGACAGGCTGAACTTCAAAACAAAAACAGGACTTTTATCCAATTCTTTTCATTCCCTGTGATGGACAGATCATATCAATAACTGGTACATTTCCTGCACTTCCGCGCTCACACAGAAACATTGAAAATAGGAATAAGAGTAGGCCATTCGGCCCTTCTGACCCTGCTCTGCCAATAAATATGATCATGACTGATCATCCAACTCAGTACCTCGTTCCTGCTTTTGTTCCATATATTTTGATCCCTTTAGCTCTAAGAACTATGTCTATCACCTTCTTCAAAACATTCAATGATTTGGCCTCACCCCTTTCTGTGGCAGATAATTCCATAGGTTCACCACTCTCCAGTTGAAGAAAATTCTTCTCATCTCAGTCCTAAATGGCCTATCCTGTATCCTTAGTCTGTGACCCCTGGATATAGACTCCCAGGTATCGGGAATATCCTTCCGGTGACCTGCATCCTCACACCTTTCCTCTTTCCCAGAAAGATGACAGGATTCCCCTTGTCTTCATTTTCCACCCACCAGCATCAATATTCAAAGGATCATCCTTCACCATTTCTGCCACTTCCAACATGATTCCACCACCAAACATGTCTCCCTCACCCGTGCCTTGTCAGATTTCTGAAGGGACCATGTCCTCCATAACATCCATAACATTTTACTTGTCAATCATCACTAAGACCTCATCTTCCTTGCATGGCCTATTCCCATGCAATAACAGCAATTGTAACACCTGTCCTATTACCTCCTCCCTTCTCAATATCCAAGACTCCACTTCTTCCAAGTAAATCTGATTTACATTTAGTTCTTTCAATCTAGCCTACTGTATTCACTGCTCAGAATGTGGTCTCTTCCACGTTCGGGATACTAAACATATACAGGGTTATTACTTTGCAGAGCACCTCTACACAGTCTGCAAACACGACACTGATCTTCCGGTTACTTGCCATTTTAATATGCCGTCTTGCTGTGATGCTCATTTCTGTCCTGGGTCTGCTGTAGGGCTCCAGTGAAGCCTAGCACAAATTGGAAGAACGGCACCTTATTTTCTATTTATAAACTTTACAGCTTTCTGGACTCAATATTGAATTTAACAACTTTTTTCACATTGTTTCTCCTGCCTGTCCCCATCCCCACTCCTTGTATTGTCTAGTTTTCTTGGCTTTGCTTTCAGCAGAGTTCACCAATATTCTGCTATTAGTACCTACTATTAATACCTACTCTGGACCTATTTCTTTTCTTTACAACTAGTATCACTCTCTTAGTCTTTCGTTCTGTGAAATCTGTAATCTCTAATCTCTCACTTCCTCCAACCTCACACAACATTCCCTTCAGTTCCACTTGCTCCATCCCACCATTTACTACATTATAAAAACCCATTACTATTTGTTCTCCCTCTCTTCAGTTCTTAGAAGAGTCGTAATGGAACTGAAATTTTAATTCTGCTTCTCTTTCTACAAATGCTGCCAGATATGTTGAATTTCTTCAGCAATTTCTGCTTTTATTTTTACCCAAGGGCACAGAGAGGCTTCCTGGGACCAGACTGTTGATTCTGACTTCGTTCAATTCATCAATCAGGAGGCTGCCAATATGCTAGTAAGACAAAATGAGAAGAGGGTATAGTACCACCGTTGCTTTGTTTCCATATTCTGGCAAGAAAACACTTCATTGGCACAAGGCCCGCCGAGGTATTAATGCTGAGTGCTTTGCAGGCCACTGGAGAGGGCATTTTAAGGTGGTTTGATGAAGCAACAGTAGAGAGACAAAACTCCAAGATGGCGCTGCAGAAGCAGCACTGCATTTGAGCTCCTGAGCTTGTTTACTTCTGTCTGCTCTGAAATAGCACTTTTATATCTTTATGATGTGAAAGGACATCCCTGGACATTATACGTGATATTGTATGATAATTTAATAAAGAATAATACTTATGACATTTTCTGTGTTTAGCTATGATTCAATTGGTAAATTGCAAGCTACACCTACTAAATAGAACAAGTCGTACTAATGTTTCACAAATGTACATTATTATTCTTCACCTTGCCAATTTTACATATTAATAGCTTTCTCAAACAAAGGAAAATTATAAAACCTGCTTGCATCTGTTAGAAATAGTCCATACTGGACAAAAATTGAGATATGCTGGGGGCAAACACGATAGCAAAAATATTTATAGAGACCAAAAGATGTAGATGAGTTGAAACATAATACCAATACGTACAAAATGGCCCTTCTGACATGCCAAATGCAGTGATCCATTGCCAGACCCTGATTCTTTTGAATGGATAACATCAATACATGAATCCTTGAAGAACTGAACCATATTTTTCACAACTTGGAAGTCACCATTTTTTACAGCTTGTAAGAAAGTTCGCTGCCAGTAGCCTGGGCTACCAGGAAATACTTGGTACAAAACACTGTTAAAAAATTGATAAAGAAATATATTTTAGTTTTTTATCATATGACAATTTTTAAAAAGGAAGTTATTGAGTGAACTACAAAACCTTTTTTTATTCATGCAATGTTGGTGTTACTGGCTAGGCTGACATTTATTGAGCATCCTTGATTGTCCAGGTGAAGATGGTAATGAGCTGCATTTGTGAACTATTAAAGTCATTGGGATGCATGAAAATCCAAAATGCTGTTAATAAGGACTTCCAGAATTTTAATCCAGCAACAGTGTAGTTCTGAAGAAGTGTCATATGGGACTCAAAACTTTAATACTCTCCACAGACATTGCCAGACCTGCTGAGTTTCTCCATCATTCTCTGTGTTTCAGATTTTCAACATCCACAGTATTTTTCCTTTAGTCCTTTGTTGTAACTGCATCAAATTGACACTTCATTTTTACATATGTCTGGTGCTACTCCTGTCATGCCCTCCTGCACCCTTCATTAAGCTCGGGTTAAGGTCCTGGCTTGATGGTAGAGAGGGGATATCCCAAGCCATGAGCTTATAGATGAGGTTAACTGAGGATACAAATCTCTAATAATGCAGTATTTACATACAAGTGATTTCCAACATCATTTCTACACTTACCACATGTTCATCTTCAGTTTCTTATTTCTTGTCTTACTTTCAAAAAATAACTACCAGCAAAACAAAACAAAGTTTAGTTGATGTAATATGACAAAATTAATATATAACAAAAATGGAGAGGTTAACCCAACATAATACTTACATGATAATCTGGATAAGCATTTGGATTAACCTCAACCACACCAGTTAAAGGAAGTTTCAAGATCCTTCGAACTGAGACTGAATGCAAAACCAAAATGACAGTAAATTGCTGTATGCAATCTAATCTTTTCACTGACTTTTTTTTTACGTAATTCTAAAGCATAGATGACTTTAACCTTTCCAAAAACTTTAAAACCAAAATGATTCTTCCAGTACTTACTGGAGCAAGATATATTTTGACAACTTTTATCAGCAGTTTAAAATTGTTTAGCACTATGAATTTCCAGAGTTGTGAGATACTTATGGTCTGGTAAGGACAATCAGAAATGAGGTATCTTGATGTGAGCAAATGTGTATTTCCCAATGACCAATCCCAACCTCAGAATGTAACCAATGAAATTTAAAGATTGAGAAATAAACAAGAGGGAGGACAGAGAAACAGGGCATAGAATTTACATCTGTGCCATCAGCAAGCTGTTGTGGAATAGAACTCCTCAGGCTGCTGGTCTAATTTACAGACGATACAGGTCAATACTGGGCGTGCTTCAGGCCTAACCATTTTACTGCAGTGAATGCTCTCTGTCTAAATATTGATGGATGAGTAAATATTGCCCGGACACCAGGAATAACAGCTTTTCTTGAAAATATTTCCCGAGGATCAGTTTTGTCTACCTGCGATGACATTCAGAATCTTGATTTAACAGCTCATCTGAACAACATTACCTCTATTGTAAAATGTCAGCCTGGATGTTTGCACCCACAACCTTCAGATTCAGAGGCAAGAGTGTGAACAACTAAGCTATCACTTGCACCGTAAGAGACATTAGAGTCAGGCTTTTAAAGTTTAAATTGAGATATGCTATCGATTTTGTACAACATGTTTATATATATGTTGCTAAGTGATCTTCTATGAAGGTGTTGTACGTGTTGCTGGACTGTATTTACATGATGTGTAAGTGCCAGTGTTGAACTGAAGTGGACAAGGTCAAAAATCACACAACACCAGCTTATAATCCAACAGGTTTATTTGAAGACACAAGCTTTCAGAGTCTCGGTCCTTCTTCAGGTGTCAATGAGAGAGGTGTCATCAGACACAGAATTTATAAGTAAAAGATCAAATGTCATTGAACTGATGCAAATGTATTGAACAAACCCAAGACTGTTGTTAAATCTTCAAACAATTAGAAAGGATTAATATGCAAATCCTAGAATTTCTTTCAAGTCGTTGCCCTGAGATAACTAAAGGTTTTATTAGTATACCAGAGGTGACATCTCAGGTCAGACAATGCATTTTAGGTGTGAGACCTTGTTTAGAATCTGGCTGTGCATTAACTAGGAGTCAGACTGGTTTTATTTTCAAAGTAAGAATTTATAAAATGCCACATTGTCTACAAATTGTGTGATTCTTGAACAAAATAGAATGTATCTGCAATTACAAATCTGCAAATGCAAATTCACACCATAGATTTATATGTGTGTGGGTGTGTGTGTGTGTGAGAGAGAGAGGGAGAGAAAAAGAGAGTCTGAGAGTGTGCATGCTAGAGAGACATGAGTGTGTGAATGTGTGTGTGCGCATGTGAGTGTGTGTGTGACAGAGAGGGTGTGTATGAGAGAGGGTCTGTGTGAGTTTGTATGTGTGTGAATGTGTTTGTGTGAGAGTGTGTGTGTATGTTGCATATGTGTGAGTGTGTGTGTGACAGAGAGTGTATAGTGTGGATGTGCATTTTAATCTTTTCTAACAGATTAATGACTGAACAGCCATCTTACGTTTGATCGGTACATTCACATCAGTTATATGACCATTCGATTTTTTTGCTAATAAATTCTTTGTCTGATGCCACCTCTCGCATTGGCACCTGAAGAAGGAGTGAGACTCTGAAAACATGTCTCTTCAAATAAACTTATTGGACTATAACCTGGCGTTGTGTGATTTTTGATCTTGTACTTACATAACAAAATAATAGGCTTCTTTTGAAATGTGAGTGACTAAATTACAAATTTACACTTGTTTCAAATGTGAGTTGGTGCCTCTTTTGCTCTGTCTGACTAGGAAGTACAAAAGGAATAAATGATGTATATTTCAGGCTGAAGCAAAATTATGCATTATTAATATACAATAACATGTTAATTCCTGAATAAGAAGTTGAAAATAATGACTTTCAGCACATTCTATTGCATATAAAACACTTCTAAAATGCAGATTTACTTTGTCTGCCAACAGTTTAAAGTGTACTATATTGGTAAATGTTGACTTGTGACTATTACCATTATGTTGATATCCTGAGAAATCTTCAACAAATTTCTTAGTCTTCTTATCCTGAAGAACTATCTTCCTACTTTCAGGGAAGGTCTCTTTTTCAGTTGCAAGATAGAAGCAATTAGTTTGGGTGAAAGTAATTGCCAATGACAAGCACAGATCATTCATTGACATATTTCTAAAAATGAAAGGAATAAAAATGAAAGAAAACATCCAATTAGGACTGCTAGGATGGTGAAGTCCATAATTTTCATGTAAGGAGGGCTTTGAAACGCTTAAGGACACAGAATTAGTGGAGATCAGCAATAATCAAAACCTATTAGGGGATAAAGATAAAGTTGCGATAGTCTTACCAGACCATAGGGCTGCACTTTCATTAGAGATAGACACACACATACAACTGGTAGCAAATTTAACCTAAGGATCACCTCACCTTAGGCAAGGGGAAAGGTTGGGAAGGAGAATCCTTCGTGGAAAGATCAGCCTGTGCAGGAATTAAATTCATGTTATTGGGATCACTTTGCATTGTATGCTAGCCATCTAGTCAACTGAGATAAGCTGGATTTCTGGTTTATTGCTGTGGTCCAGTCATAAGATCTCCCCTTGACCAAGACATGATGACTCTCAAGTTAAATTACAACTCATCTACCTCTAAGGAGACAGCAGCCCTATGGTCCAGCAGGACTACAGGACTTTATTGTGGGATACAAGCTGATGAAAATTGCCATCATGTAATAAGGATTAAGTTTTTCAGCAGACAAGATATGAATTGGGAAAAGATTCATACTGGTACAGACATTAATATGTACTCTCACAGTGGTAGATAGCAAATCAGTTTGAAATTTAGCTTAGTGGTAATGAAACATAAAAGTTTTATACAGCCTAGTTTGGCCTGAGTGAGTGCTCAGGAAACTGTGTAGAGACAGGAGTAACAAAATATATTTTATTTTAGAAGCTGAAGCTAGAATCTTCGATTTTCAACTGGTGAAATATTTGTCTTATCCTTGTGATTTGAAAATGTAGTAGGTTGCGAGAATGTGTAATGGAGAGCTGGAGTGACAAACTTATATGGTAGCAAAATCATTTTAACAAATACATTATCATAATGCAAAGCTAAGCCCAACAATGAAAGTGTGCAAGACCAAAATTTATGAGATTTTCTAGGACAGAGTATGAAATAGGGCTTCTATCACATGATTTAAACAAAATGTTATTAAAATCTTATGAAGGAACAGCAAGTGACAGGAGATGCTTAAACCAAATCTGTGAATCCTCTCACCTCATATTGTACAATAATATTCCTCAAGGTATGATGAGATGCATCATAATTACCAAGTGACATGCATTACGTTGCCTAGCATGGCAGATCTAGCAGCACAATTGGCATCCATGAGAGGTTACAGGCCACTGGCAACAGCAAGATTAAACACAACCACAATATTACATCCTGACACATCCTCAATCCTGTATTATTATCAACCAAATAGCCCATCTTAGTTCAATGGAAAATGTATAAGTGTGTGTGAAAAACAGTGACATGAGGTTTAATAACCCATCTAAATTGTCCAACCATTTCCCGGAATGGAGTATGAATTTTTCTAGGTATTTCTGCTAGCTCTTTAGATATGTAATATCTATAAGATGTAGGGCAACAACTTAGCTAACATATTTGGACAGAACCTTTCAGCCTCTCCCTTCCACTATGAAGGACAAAAAATAAAGTCATGGGAACATGTTGTCTGATTCCCCTATAAGCTATACATCACGATGCGCATCATGTACGCAACCTACTGTTCCCTGGTTGTTGCTCGATCGCAATCTCTGAAATCTTATTATCATTCTGGTGAGTAACTTCAGCAGAAAAGATTCAGAAGTCCAAGGGGAAAATCCTCCCCCAGTTTCTCAGGGTATTTGTGGATGGTTCTTGTGATAATTACAGTCTTAGCAACGTTACCATATTTTGTGTGCAAATAAATTGTTGCCATTTCAGCTCAAAATTACTACCTTGCAAATATGCCAATACTTTTTTTTTAAATGTTGCTTGCCACTTGCAGATAATCAATTTTATTTCATTTGCTGAATTCACATTTTGCCGACCAAAATAGCTTATTTAACTTTCACCTGAGAAAAATCGATATCTAAGAAGCTATAAAAGTTTCTTTAGTCAATTATGAGAGGTTATGAGAGGTAGAAAACTGCAAAGGATCAAATGCAGTACAGTTTACTGCCAGATGATTGGGGAAGCAGGGATAATGATGTTATGAAAAGCTGGATAATTGCAATGTTTCTCAGCTCAGTGCTGGAAAGTAGCTCATTCCAAGCTAGATGTAGAATGAATTGTTCCATTTCCATTAACATTAATTCATTGTTTGAACAATGGGTTCGTGGATAAAATAAACATCCTGTCAAGGATAAGAGACATTTTGTAATTGAAATTTGTTTCTTGGTGACAGACAATATCACTACAGATAACAAACTGTAAATCTCTATATTAAAATAAAAGCATTAAATGGATTCTCTTGCTTTTATTGCAGATTACAGATACACAGAAAATGAACCCAGGTTTCTCCTGGGTTAATAAATCTATTCAAATGCTTTCAAGCATCACCAGGAGCAATCAACATTTGCCTGCAAGCAAAGTGCCCCCTTTTACCATGACAATAAACCTGTCTGATTTAGAGAAAGGTTTAATTACTGTTAGACTATTATAGTCAGCAAAGCATTAAAAGATACCATCCTTTTTTATTCCAGGCATAGGATTATTTTGACAGAGCTGACAGTGGCTCCTGCTGTTGGGAATGCCCCCAGAATATCACCATGACAACGACTTACTGCAAGCATACTGCTTCAAATAGGATCGCCCAAAGGGCAACATTGACATTTCTGTTTCTTCCAATTACTGTTCCTTTTCCTCCTAATTTCTTCCTCCAGTTCTATGCCTACACTAGAAATGTGCATCATTACCCTGAGGAATTTGACTGAATCCACTCCCAGACAGCTGCTAATTGTGGCATTAAAGTAGCTGCCTGACGAATTATCCAGGTTACTTATCTCAGAATTTCTCTCAATTCTTTTCACTTTATGGGTAGCTTTGTATTTGCAACTACTTCCAATCAACATGGCTGCAAGCTAAAAACTTGGGAGAGTAAGGGGTCTGGAGCCTTTTTATAACATCAGACAATGTACATTTGTGTTTTGTTTATAAATCATAACCAGAAAATGAACTCACCTATTCTTTCTACAGATGCTGCTTGACTTGCTTCTGGTAATTTAATCCCAAATTCTCTCTTGCCTATTGGTCGGGCAAATTAAAATTGAGGCAACTGCTTCTAAATATTTGATAAAGCTACTATGGTGGAGTGGAAACTAATCTTTGAAAATTCCCAGCAACTTTCTGATGCATTGGCAGTGCATAGACTTCCACTGCAAGATGCACCAGCAACTAACTCAAAGTCGTAGTTGTAGTGATTGTAATAAGGTCAGCCAAATGGTCCTCATAGAATATGAGTTCCCTGATTGAGGCTGTTAGCCTGGTCCAATCAGGGAGCTATGGCTGATAGATATAAACAGAAGTGTCAGAGGTTCTGTTCAGTCTCTGAGAGCTGGCTCTGAAAAAGCTGAATCATTGTCAAGGACTCTCCACGTGTAAATAAAGGGTGACTCGGTGATGGGATACTGGCCTCTGAAGAGTTATTTCAGAAGTAGTTCTCACTGAAGTCCATCGAGGCTCCTGACAGTCAGATTAAGTCTAGGGTAACCTTCAGTAACAATCCAGGGGACCGCCATAGTAATGTATCTGGCTGAGGTGATCTTGGTCAGTGGTATCTGCCTCTGCAGTCCAAGGAGTGGGTTATGGGCACTCCTTTAGCACCATAGCAACCAGACTAGGTATTAGAGCTAACATGGGCAGGGAGATGTATAAGCCCCAACCAGGGATCTGGGCATGTTGTGTTTAGAGTTACCTAGTCAATCGGTCGAGGAGTATGGCCAAGGTCAGTCCATCAGGTCCATTTGCAAAATATAAGGGAGAGGAGTAATTTGTGTTGGAGGGGTGCAAGAACAAATGGTGCTGTGGAACTAAGCCTCAGCAGGTTACTCTTCAGGAGAGAGACCTTCAGGTTCTGGAAAAAGCTAGAATACAATTGTGAAGGAGAGTGGGTGGCAGCAGGATCTGCAAGAGAGCGATGTGGTAAAGTTTGGCTGGGAAAGAGGTAATGAGGGAAAGGGATGTTATCCATGGTCAGGAACACCCTAGCTCCAAGGTGGGTGCAGTGAATGACCACATCATGTACGATCAACCCCTATGCAAGGACTGGGTAGGAAAAGTAGGCAGGTGTAAGTGCATGTAGACAGGTTGAGTGGGAACTTAGGAAAATGAGAATCCTGTGGATTTTATGGGATGGTCTACTAGGAAAGGTACTTTGCTATTTGCGAGCTCACCAGCATGTTTAGTCACGTTAAGGGCTCACTATCACCTCCCAGCATGATGTAAAGCAAAAGTGCGCAATGGGGAAGAAAATGGTTGGGAATATACTCAGAGTGGACGGGTAAGTGACTCAACCTGTGAGAGAAAGGGCTGCTGCAATCACTGATCATAGAGTTTTAAAAGGGAAAGAACACGGAATGTACAGCACACGGACATGCAGGCTATCTACTCGCTGAACATCCTGCAGCATTTCCCCTCTCTATATGTTGCATGGCTAAAGATGTTGATATGACCCAATGTCTTGTGTATACATAGATTCGCCTGCTTGCAGATGGTGCAGTAGATTCTAAGTACAAACCTCCATCCATTGAGCCTTACCTGTGGCCATGAAGTGATGCTGGATGGTGTAACAATTCATTTTGGGCCTACACAGAAAGACTAATGACAACAAGCATGTTTAAGACACATACCCTATATATAAACTGAGGATAAAGTAAGAGCCGTTGACACCCATTTCACCAAAGTGTCCTCAGTAGGCTTTCTTCTTTTTCTCCCTCGCACTGTGTCTCAATGTACTTCCTTGTTCCACAGCTGGGGTGGAAAGGATCCTACTTGGAAGTGAAGCCCATTAGTCCTGGAGGTTTAGTGAAGCCCTGAGATTGTTTATATCTCGACACGTCACAGATGCTGAGGGTCTTCCTGCTGGAGGTGAGTTGACCATGCTTAGCCTGAACTTCCAAGGGTCCAGGGATGGCATGCAGGGTGGAGGTGGAGGGTTCAGCCACCTCTAGAATGTAAAGTGCAGAGGGGCCTGTACATGGTTCCTTCACCAACTGGGAGCTTCCTGGCATTAGCCTGGCTCCTTGTGAGGAAGGGACAGATGGTCTGGCTTTAAGGTTCCCCACCTCTTCCTGTTGCCATGACTTTGGTCCTGAGGACCAGTGGGTGAGGTGATGGAGAGAATGTTTGTGTATATTTCCAGCAACTTCTGAGGGTGCTGGGTCCTCATGGCAGCTGCCAACCTCTCCACAGAGTTGGATGGTTTGTTGTATAATTCCCTGCACTGATGCAACTTCTGGGCAATGAGAGACATTGCATGTCAGATGCCTTTCTGCTGTTCCTGTTTCTCTCTGTGCTTGTGGATGCAATCCCTGATTGCTGAATCCACAAGGTCCTCTCCTGCCTTAGACTGAGAAGTTGCCTGGTCAGGGACGTTTCTTCCTCTACCAGCTGCAGAGCTGTTGCTGCGGGGAGCTCGCCAGATTAGGCTTCAGGAGTGTGGGAACACAACGTTCCCACTAAGGTGTCAGTATGTGGGCTGGTCAGGTGTTGCAAGATGCTGGGTACAGTTTTTCCAATGGTTTCTCTGAGGCCTCAGTACTATTGTCCTCAGACATCCGGGGGTGGCTTCTTCGAGAGATGGATATTTCTCTGTAGATGCTGTGGGAGGCTCCTGTACCTGCAAGACACAAGTGAGAAAAAGGCATTGGATCCAGTGTCCAATGAATGAGACTGGCAGTGTAGTTAATGGGAGAGTGGCAGTGGAATGAAGAATGGAACTTACTCAATAGGTTGGATATGGATGTTTTTGCATCCCTGGTCTTCTTCTTGTAAGGGGTAAGGAGCCGAAGGTTGAGGACCCTCCCCCCATCCCCACTGAAGAAGTATCACTCTTCATTCCCCTGCCATTCTCCCATTAACTACACTGTAAGTCTCATTCATTGCACACTACTTCTAATCACTGGCTCCAACACCATGTTTCTCTCTCGTGTCTTGCAGGTACAGCCAGCTTTTTTCTACCCTGTTATATGCTGTTTTCTCCTATAGTGATTGAAAGGGCAGAATGAGTGAGGGAACAGTGGGTGGCATGGCTATTAGTGCTGAAGCATGTGAGGGTGAGTTGGTGAGGTGTTTTGAGGGAATGAGGAGGCAACACAGAGGGCAATGCGGACTAAATGGTGTGGAAGGTTGGCAGGGAACGAGTGAGGGAAATTGTTTTATGTAATAGTGAAAGTGGCAGAGCATGAGCCTTGGTGGGAAGTGGGTGCAGTAAGTGTGAGGGATCAGAGAGAAATGTGTGGCACTGGCCCAGGTGCAGCTGAGAAGGTCATTGACCTTGTTGCGGCATTGTTGGCCATTTCTTCACATCAGGATAACAACACTGAACCATGCTGGCAGGATCTGGTGGCACAGCCTCCTCTGCCAGTCCTCCAGGAAAAGGACTTCTCTCCTTTTCACCACCCTGTCCAGCAGGATCTCCAGGTCCTTTTCAGGGAATCTCAATGCCATCTTCAACTTCTCTGCCATGTTCCAACTATGATACGGAGATGCCGGTGTTGGACAGGGGTAGACACAGTCAGAAGTCACATGAGACAGGTTATAGTCCAACAAGCTTATTTAAAATCACAAACTTTTGGAGTGCTGTTCCTTTGCCAGATGAAGTCAACTTGAAGCCACCTGGCGAAGGAACAGTATTCCATAAGCTCGTGATTTTAAATAAACCTGTTGGACCATAACCTGGTGTCATGTGACTTCTGACTATGTTCCAACTACGTCATTTGGTGAGCTAACTTCAGACTGTCAGCACTTGTCCCTGTGAATTGGAGATGCAAGAGATGCTGGTCTTTTGGCAGATATCTGCTGCGTGGGGAGTTGTTTCGGAAATGGCAAGATCAGATGTGACAGATGCCATAGGAGCGGAGTAGATAATTAATGTGGTGAGTTTGATAATATACACTGAGAAAACCCATTAGATCTTGCAGCAAAAACCCTCCAAAAAACTCAGTGCAACTTGGTCATAGTCAAAGAAATATACGATTCAGTACCTTATCTCCAAAACGGTATTTATCCTTACTTTTATACAATCTTATGCAGCATATTTGCTTTATACCCAATGCTGACCTCAAATCCTGCATACACTGCAGAAGGATCTTTTCTTTTAACCACTGGTCATGACAATTTATTTGCCAGTGGTCATTTTAAAGTTTTCTCTGATTTTATCAGGCTTTCGAGGATGTGATAACTGCGTTACCCTTGTCTCAACACAGTTGAGAATAGAATATAGGAGATTGGAGTCTTCGAATCATCAAGAATATATCCTCAATTCCACTATGGCTGCTATATAACATCATGAACACAGAGCAATATTGCACCAATATCTTGTTCTTCCCTGTAAAGTGAACTGTAAATAAGAACATCGAAGAGTGGGGAATAATAGAACTGAAGTGTAGAATAGCACCATCTTGTGGTGTAGGATGTCATTCCCACTGCATGTATGTATTGTAATTTGGCTGGAAATGTGTGGTCATTGATAGTGAACTGTCAGCATCCAGCACCACTGTCTCTGAGACTGATCATAACTTCAGGGTGTCTGACATGAGCAGATTAGTACAGAAACCCTAAAACTGTGTACTGTTACTCAAGATTCCAAAACAGGGTACACAGTGAACCTGGTACTGTGAATCCCCAGTAAAGAACATGGCAATCAGTTGCTGTACAGTGATAACAAGGTGCAGGGCTGGATGAACACAGCAGGCCAAGCAGCGTCATAGGAGCAGAGAGGCTGACGTTTTGGGCCTAGACCCTTCATCAGAAAAGGGGGAGGGGAAGGGGGTTCTGAAATAAAAAGGGAGAGAGTGGGAGGCGGATAGAAGATGGATAGAGGAGAGGATAGGTGGAGAGGAAACAAACAGGTCGAAGAGGCGGGGATGGAGCCAGTAAAGGTGAGTGTAGGTAGGGAGTTAGGAAGGGGATAGGTCAGTCCAGGGAGGACGGACAGGTCAAGGGGGCGGGATGAGGTTGGTCGGTGGGAGATGGAGGTGCGGCTTGAGGTGGGAGGAGGGGATAGGTGGGAGGAAGAACAGGTTAGGGAGGCAGGGATGAGCTGGACTGGTTTTGGGATGCGGTAGGGGGAGGGGAGATTTTGAAGCTTGTGAAATCCACATTGATACCATTGGGCTGCAGGGTTCCCAAGCGGAATATGAGTTGCTGTTCCTGCAACCTTTGGGTGGCATCGTTGTGGCACTGCAGGAGGCCCAGGATGGACATGTCGTCTGAGGAATGGGAGGGGAAGTTGAAATGGTTCGCGAATGGGGGGTGCAGTTGTTTATTGCGAACCGAGCGTAGGTGTTCTGCAAAGCGGTCCCCGAGCCTCCGCTTGGTTTCCCCAATGTAGAGGAAGCCACACCGGGTACAGTGGATGCAGTATACCACATTGGCAGATGTGCAGGTGAACATCTGCTTGATGTGGAAAGTCTTCTTGGGGCCTGGGATGGGGGTGAGGGAGGAGGTATGGGGGCAGGTGTAGCACTTCCTGCGGTTGCAGGGAAAAGTGCCGGGTGTGGTGGAGCTGGAGGGGAGTGTGGAGCGGACAAGGGAGTCACGGAGAGAGTTGTCCCTCCGGAAAGCAGATAAAGGTGGGGAGGGAAAGATGTCTTTGGTGGTGGGGTCGGATTGCAGATGGCGGAAGTGTCGGAGGATGATGCGTTGGATCCGGAGGTTGGTGGGGTGGTACGTGAGGACGAGGGGGATTCTTTTTTGGTTCTTATTGCGTGGACGGGGTGTGAGGGATGAGGTGCGGGAGATGTGGAAGACACGGTTGAGGGCGTTCTCGACCACCGAGGGGGGGAAGTTACGGTCCTTGAAAAACGAGGACAACTGAGATGTACGGGACTCTCTCCCTATTTATTTCGGAACCCCCTTCCCCTCCCCCTTTTCTGATGAAGGGTCTAGGCCCGAAACTTCAGCCTCTCTGCTCCTATGATGCTGCTTGGCCTGCTGTGTTCATCCAGCCCTGCACCTTGTTGTCTCGGATTCTCCAGCATCTGCAGTTCCTACTATCGCTGTACAGTGATAGTTGTGAAAAGGTCATCAGAAAGATTTAGTTGAGATTTACTTTGTGGTCAATGTGAGAGCCCTTGCCTCTCTGCTGACCAGAAAATCATGCCATTATTTACATAATTTTGGATTTTTTTTGTGAAATATTTCTTTATTTATCTTTATTTACTTTAGCTGTTCGCACTGTTAACATATTTTAATCTATTTTTCAATGTATCATCTTTTGAAATCCCATCTTAACCCTTCATACAGCATGTACTTAGTGAGTAGAGAGAGACTGAGAAACAATTACCAGGCCTTTACCAATGATGCTTAACAACCAGCTGCTCACTGACACACAACTGTAATTTAAGCTTACTCACCCTTCAATTTTCACTTCCTAATGAAACTTAGCACCGACATTTAAAAAAAAACTGTTTAAAAGAAATCCCTGTTTGGTACATAAAAATACCTCCTGACTCTACTCAATTTTCAATATCTGGACTGTAATTTTTTACTGCTCTATGAAACAAATAGCAGTAATTTATGGTCTAATTTTCCAAAGCTCATGCCATTTAGAGTAAATGTTGTGCTGGGCACTTTGCACTTTAACTCCAAATTTAATACTGCACATAGCTGGGCTCAGGGCTGTCCCCTTTCAGGGCACTCTACTGACAGCTTGCACAATGGGATGACAACATATCCAGTTTTGCTACAATAAGTGATGTGGCCATTTAATAATAAACAGTTGTAAGTGAAAGAGAAAGTACTACAAATCTGTCCAAAATTACTATGTGGTAAAAACTAAAATCAGCAAAATGATGTTGGGATTCAAAACATTTTTAGCTCAGAGTCTTGTCAATAGGAAAAGAGAATAAGGGAAAGCATGAAATGCAGACCCGTCAGAATCATATGGAGCCATTTAATGGATAGTGAACTAGAAATGCTGCTGCGTAAAAATGCTCTCTCTTAGGGCACTCTTGTCATCACCCAGGTTCAGCACTACAGGACCTACAGTGAGGAGCTGGGGAAATATTAAAAAATAGTTAGAAGACCGTAACAAGTTACCAAGGCAACCAACCACAGGTATATGGATGAAGCATTTTAAATCATTGTGTTGCCTGTCAACCTGCTATACTTTTATTGATGGCTTATGCAAAGCCCTCATTAAGCCTTAAAACTTTTTTATTGTTTATCATGCATGCACATACTTCAACAGAGCATAAGTCTTAAATTGCAACTTACAACTAAAGCACATGGCAGAATGATATGCTGAAGTTCTACACACAGAAGATTATTTAAATATAGGAGGCAGATTTCCTTCCCTAAGGGAATTAATGAATCAAATGAGTTTATAACAATTGACAGTGGTTACATACTCACCGTTAGACCAGATTTTAACTATCTGCCATAGGCGGGATTTGAACACACATCATCAGCTCATTCACCTGGTACTCTAGATTACCAGCCCAGTGATATTACCACTACAGCACTACCTCCCACTAAATATTGCTTAGACTGTTGGTCCAGATCTACATGAAAATGAGAAAGAATCTTAAAATGTTTTTCTTTGTTAGCCAATGTATCAGTTTGCTACCTCTGTGGGCAGCAACTTGCCTGATTCTGCAAATGATACCCAAACTCCCTGAGAAGGGACACTGAAACTACTGGTGACTTGACTGCCAGTAGATTTTGTCCAATCAATCTGTTCATGGATGTTAATACACACTCCTGGAGCAGGTGGGACTTAAACCAGGGCCTCCAGGCTCAAAGATGGCGACACTACTACTACACCACACAATGCCTTTCAGGGGAGGTTGCATACTGAAGGGAGGCTGCAGGGGTCCTTCTAATAAAACAGGCATTGATACCTGCCATTCAACTGACCAGACATTGGTCAGTTTTTCTTAGTCACTGACAGGAGTATTGTTGGTTCTTCCACTAATTATCTCCCTGACATGCCAAGCTTCATTTTGAAGTGCCTTAGTCATTAAGTACAATGAATTGAGCACTTTAAAAACCATTCCTCCTCATTCATTTCACATGAAGTTTCCAACCAGTATGAACTCTATAACAATACAATTGGATACCTTGTCACTGCTTGAGACTAAGTGAAAGCTTGTTTTCCAAGAGTAGCTGTTCAGATCCTTGTGTTAATATGAAAATTCTCCAGACTTTCTGAACAAACACTTCCAAAAATGAAATGAAGTTATGGAAATCCCACAAAACAGCTCCAATTCTTTTTAGGAGTACACTTAAATGGAAATGCAAATTAAGCAACATCAAATCCATATTATTAGTTTTATGCCTGGGGCTGTGAGCTAAAAATCTACTCCTTTGCTTCCTTTTACATCCACTCCATGTGCTGTACTGAGTGGATTGTGCAGTCCCATTGTAAAAGATAAGAACTTACTGCAAACATATTTGCATAACAGATGCTTAGACAAATTATGCAAGAATGTAATTTTGTAACTTCATTAGACTGCCCAATCCATGACTCTTGCAGGATCAAAAAATCCTGATCCTGACTGAATTGGAACTGATTTCTTATCAGATGAGGGAGCATAAAGAAATGGGCAGAATATCTTTGTGAGAGAATGGATTGACGATTGATGTTATACGTCACATAGAATACTGGGTATTTGGACAGAAACTGAACAAGTCCGTGGGCTGATTCAACCCCACTGAAAGCTATAAAACCACCAGCTGCTGCATAGGAGGATGCTTTTGCATAAACGCAATCCAATATATTCATTTTGAGGTGGCACTACTCGTCCATCACATAGAGTGGGTCACAGAATTGCCCTTTTGCAAATGGTGAACATCGCAAAATTATAAACAAGTTGCAGGGGCGAATGAATAATGCATTTGTAAGTAATTAACTGTAAGGAAAACACATTAATTGTAGAAGGTGAAGTTTATAATTCATTACCTTGGTACAATAACTGTCTCAAACAGCTCTATCAATTTCCAAGAAATAGACTCCTTTGTCTTTTTTTGTACCTTGTAAGCAAGCTCATTCCAATTCTGACAGAATGGCACATCATATGAAGCATGAAGCCAGCTCAGTTCTGCAATACAATGGTTAATTTTCGATTAAATAATGACAAACTTTCTGTCCCATTGCTTGTGGAATTTACCACATATGTCATTCTCTGCTAAATAACGTGTAATTTTTTTAAAAATTGCTCAAGTAAAAACACCAGAAAAGCTTTTCCTCCTATTACGGAAAATCTAATCATGCTTTTACGAGAAGTCTCTAAGAAGTGCAATTGTAGAAATTCACTTGAAGACAAATCAATATGAATCAGTGGCCTGAATTGTTATTCTACTATTGTTTAAATACAGAAATTTATGAATTAACACTAGGAGGCACTAAAAGGAGTAGGCAAGATGGTCCAGATTGCAAATAACTTGTGAATGAGTAGCATTTGTATCATCTGGTGAAGGGCCACTGGTGAAGGGCCAGAAGACTAGAAGTTGGCTAATTTGGTGCCATTATTTAAGAAAGGCTGTAAGAAGAAACCAGGGAACTATGGACCAATGAGCCCTATGTCAGTGGTGAGTAAGTTGTTAGAGGAGATTCTCAGGGACAGGATTCACATGCATTTGGAAAGTGATTAGGGATAGTCAACATGACTTTGTGCATGGGAAATCATGACTCCCTAACTTGTTTGAGATTTTTGAAGAAGTGACAAAGAAGATTGTTGAAGGCAGAATGGTAGAAGTTGTCAAGTGGACTTCAGCAAAGCATTTGACACGGTTCCACATGGTAGACTGGTTAGTAAGGTTAGATCACCTGGGATCCAAGGGGAGCTAGCCAATTAGATACAAAATTGGCTTTAATGTCATAGACAGAGGGTGGTGATAGAGGATTGCTTTTCAGACTGTGGTGTGTCACAAGGATCAGTGCTAGATCCACTGCTTTTTGTCATTTATATTAAGATTTGGATGTGAATATTGGAGGTATGGTTAGTAAGTTCGCAGATGACAACAACATAGGTACTGTAGTGGACAATGAAGAAGAATATCTCATAATACAATGGTATCTTGATCAGATGGATCAATGGCTGAGGTGTGGCAGATGGAGTTTAATTCAGATAAATGTGAGATGGTGCAATTTAGTAAGGTAAACCAGGGCAGAACTTTATACAATTAATGGTAGAGCCCCAGGGACTATTGCCAAACAAAGAGACCAGGGGTGAGGGTATATAGTTCCTTGAAAGTAGAATCGCAGATAGACAAGGTGGTGAAGATGGCATTTGGCATGCTCGCCTTCATTGGTCAGAACATTCAGTATAGGAGTTGGGATGTTATCTTGTGGCTGTACAGGACATTGATGAAGCCACTTTTAGAATACTCCATACAATGCTGGTCACCTTCCAAAAAGAAGGCCGTTGTTAAACCTGAGAGGATGCAGAAAAGATTTACAAGGATGTTGCTGGCACTAGAGGGTTAGGGTTACAGGAAGATGCTGAATAGCCTGGGGCCTAGAACTTCGGAGGCTGACAGGTGATCTTTTAAGGTGGATAGAGTGAATAGCCAAGGTTGTCTTCCTTGAGTGGAGGAATCCAAGACTAGAGAGCATAGGTTTAAGGTGAGAGGGAGAGATTTTAAAAGGACCCGACGGATAATTGTTTCACGGAGAGGGTGGTGCGTGTATGGAATGAGCTGCCAGAGGAAGTTGTGGAGGCAGGTACATGTAAAAGACACCTGGATGGGTATATGAATAGGAAGGGTTTAGAGTGATATGGGCCAAATGCTGGCAAATGCAACTGCATATTGGAATATCTGATTGGCACAGACATGTTGGACCAAAAGGTCTGTTTCCGTGCTGTACGATTTTATGACTCTGTAAGAGACCATAACATAGCATGACTTTGATACCTGATCTATTATCTATGTACATGACATACAAGGTCTTTGGAAAAGCAGAGGAATCTGGATTGATTGTAAAGGATGTCATTGTGTAATTTTGTGGGGTTTTTTTTCTTGTTAATTCATGTTATGTTGGCATCATTGGCAAAACTAGCATTATTGACCATCAGACACCTTAGGTCTCTTAAAGTAGGGCCTCAGAACACTGCAAATAAAAATACTGCAAGTCTATTTCTGGGTAAGTTAATACTCATCCACATTGCGATACTGCGTAAATATAGCAGATTTTTCATTCCTAACGGACATTAATGAACCAGTTGGGTTTTTGGACGTAACCACCATTTTCATGGTCACCATTATTGTTTACTTGCTTTTCATTCCTAATTTATTTAACTGAATTTAAATTTCCTAATTGTTATGGTGAAATTTGATCTCAGATCTCTGGCTCATTAGCAAAGGCCTCTGAGTTATTAGAGTGGCAATATAACTACTCTGATATCAACCCCAAATGTGAAAGGAACTTCCATTGGGAACAGTGTGTTGGAAGTGAAGTGTTAGTTTATGGCTTTGGTGGGAGGGAGATTTTTGGGTGCAAAAGCATAGGGATTGGCAGTTGTTAAATGTTGGAGAGGTGTTTATCTGGATGTGAAAATATTGAGAAAGGAATCAAGTAGACAGTAACAAGTAGAGGCAAGCAATCTTTGACACGGAAGGATTTCTTTTGTTGAAAATCTGGAAGCAGTGAACAATGGGATGTGAGATCAGCAGAGTGAATGCTGGAATTTAGGGCTATTAGTGAAGAGAATGGTCAGACTTGGGATTTCAATCAGGGGAACGTTGGGTTTTGACCACATTGGTGATGGTTCATGGATTGGTGCTGTTGGAGATATCAAAGGATTTGGGAAAATTGGGAATGTGGTTCACATAGGAAAGCAGGATAGCTACAACAGGAAAAGGTAGGAAGAAAATGCTGATGGAACTAGTGAGAGACAGCACAAGTTTATATTGGACAAGTAACCCAATTGTTGTAGACAACAACATCATCCCACTTGGTATTACATTTTAAGAGCTGAGAAGGTCATGGATCTGCAGCCAGTCATGTAGTAAGTATAAGCCTGCAGTAAACAAAATAAGGAACAGCAGGTTTCAATTTGGGTGGTTATTTCTCTGATCATCCATTGTCCTTTTGCCAGAAGTGGACACGCTGGAGAAACAGCATATAAACTATTTACAGCGTTTCTCCACAGTATCAGCAGATTTTCATTGTGAACAATTAGAAGATCTTTTATGGAAATTCACCACCAACCAATTTAAGCATGACACCCAGGTGTAACAAACAATGGAATGAAAATAGCAGGAACAGAAAGTATTATTGGACATTTGCAGTATATAAAAGACAAATTATATTTTACTAATCCATGCATCATTTCATAGAAAGAAGTTTGTAGATTCCACATCTTGGAACAAGTCCTATTGGCACAGAATTATTCAGATGTTTAACTAGCGAAATGCTTAACAACCCTGAAGTACTAACCATCTTCACAAATGAAAAATACAAAAACATGTGAAGTAGGAGCAGGAATGAGCCACTTGGCTTCTTGAGCCTGCTCTGTCATTCAATAAGGTGATGGCTCATCTGATCACTTCAAATTCCCACTGCCCATGATAATATTTAACCCCTTGTTTATCAAGACATCACCAATCTCTGCCTTAAAATGATTTCAAAACGCGGGATGAATCTTGTGTTTTTTGGCTGTGTCAATTACATTGAGTTTCATGCAGGGTTTCTCTCCGTGAGGCCTGACAGGTTTTCCTGTCGCCTCTGACCAAATTTGCTTCATTAATTACCTAGCCTGCTCCTATGGCACCATTCTTGTCCAATTCTAGCCTGATTCTACAACTTGCCTGTATCTGGTACAACTCTCTGCTGCTGGGATATCCCAGAATGGATCAGCATCACCGTGTGCCATTTTTAAAAGTCTGGTGAGCAGCCAGACAAGCACTGTCAGTGCTGAGCTGCCCTGCCCAGTTGCTGACATCTGCCACGGATATGGCAGAGAAAGGAAAATTTGCACCCTGCTTGGCAGGCAGTCACCTGGAGGTTCTGCTAGATGAGGTAGTGCAGAGGTGCAATGTTTTCTTCTCTCAGGACCAACAGAGGAGGCCACAATACCAGACCATGCCAGCCTGGCCTGAAGTTGCGAAAGAGTTAGTCCAGTCTCAGTTGTCTAGAGGAATACACAGCAATGTAGGACAAAGATTATTGCTCTGTTCCACTTGTAATGGACCAGCCCAAACCCCTCATAACAAATCAAGGAAATAGCCTGCGCCCTAACTTTTTCTTATTTTAACAGCAAATGTAAGGCGTTGCATTGCAGATGCAATCTGATTGGTCAAACTAGTCAGCTTAATTCTTTTATTTTTATTCATCCACTACAGTTAAAATGCAGATAAAAAATAAAAGAAAAGAATTGACTTAACTGTAACTCTATCAAAATGCTCAAAAAAGTAATATGTTTATTAACTGCTACTGTTCAACTGTTCCAATACAGCAGCATCCTGTAAACACCCGTGGCAAAAGCAAATTCGGCAAAATAGATCTCCTGCATTTGCTGTCCAGACGAGGAGAAAGGAAAAACTCAAAAGCAGAAAAGAGAGAACTCACGCTTTTGCAGTAGCAAAGAGCTGGCCTTCCCCAAAATCCCAGTTCACCAACTGAAAAGCAAAATCTGTTTGTTGTCTGCGTGATCTTGACTCCACCCACTCTTGCTTCTTTTTCTTTAAAAGAACAAAGCTAGCTACATTGCTGGGCTGAGAGCAGACAGCTCAACTCCAAGTTTACAACGCTTGCTTTCAAAAGAAACAAGACAGAACAATTCCTTCTGAAAGGCACATTTCGTAAAACACTCCTCTAGCATAAGCAGCACCATCTTCTCTCTGATACCACACACTCACTTTATCTTTGCAGCTGTCTCCACCTCTTATCAAGGCTCACAGTCTACTCTATCACTATCAACATCTTTCCCCACTTGCCCTCACCTGCTCCATCCTCCAACACCACAAACTGTGTATGCCCGCTACACTGCCTACTCACCCTCCAGGGACACCTCTCCACCTGCACCAACAGTAACAGCTGTGCCACCCACTTTCATCTCCCATTATACCTGCCTCTCACTAATTCCAGGAGGAAAGTAACCCCCCAATAAAGAGTCAAAACACGTGGCGTCCTTTCTGACATTCAGCTCCTAACCCATTATGTGGAGAGTATCCTGACTCTGACCATCCAGAGTGGCTGACTGATTAGTCCAAGCTCATAGACTGGTATCAAAGGCTGGCCTTGGCTTCCTGTGCTGGGACCTTTTGACCAAAGGCTATCTCCCTTGACTTGATTAAGGACTGCTAATAACCATGACAAAGTTCTTGGCTTTGTGTCTGTGCTAAATAGCAAGGCATACAGAAGTACTGTGAGCCTAGTATTTCTGACAGAGAGGCAAGGTAAATCAAGACAAGTCAGGGATGTCGTGAGCATCCAAATAGGCTCAAAGTAGGTGAGCCCAAAGAGAGCAAGAAGACAGCCCAGTGATGTAATTTGGTCCTGTTCATGTGCTAGGAGCATGTTGCAGCAGGCAAGAATCCTTGCTGAGGAATTACAATGATAGTTTCTGTAGTGACCACAGGTACAACATTGAAGTGCAGAAATATACTGTTATATACTCAGAGGATGGAACACATTGGATGCCAATGACATGATGATGAGGTGCATGTAGCCAGTGCCCATTTAGTATCCCCTGAACTATTGGTCTCTACTGTCTAACAAACCTTTGGCGCAACTGGAATAGCCGGATACCTACTTTGACTTCCATGTTTAGAATTGCTAATATCTAGTTTGCTCACAGTGGATGGTAGGATGGAAAGCTGCAAAACTTGCAGCTAATAAAGTTGTTAATAAGTAATAGTCCCCCTTATTAGATAACTTACCACTGTTTAGCAGGAATTTCTTCTGGGTGTCCGGAACTTAGTTAAAAAATCAATGAGTTGCTTCCAGTGTTGAGAAAGGTCTCCCTGGATTTCTTGTTCAATTCTACCAGACCTTTTTTTTCCTTTATTCATTAATGGGATGAGGGCATTGCTAGCTAGGCAGCATTTATTGCCCAGAGGGTGGTTCAGAGTCAACCATATTGCTGTTGATCTGGAGTCACATGTAGGCCAGACCAAGTAAGGATGGCAGTTTCCTTCCCTAAAGAACATTAGTGAACCAGATGGGTTTTTCCAACAACTGACAATGGATTCATGGTCACCATTAGATTCTTAATTCCAGATATTTCATTGAATTCAAATTCCACCATCTGCCATGGCAGGATTTGAACCTGGGTCCCCAGAACATTTCTGGCCTCTGGATTAACAGTCCAGCGATAATACCAGTAGGCCATCACCTCCCCTTTGATAGTCCATATTGTTCTGGCCACTATAAGATTCCACCCATGGCTTCCAACATGTTTTGAGAAAGACAGTTCTAAAGACTTACGGCTTATGACTGTGATTAAAAAAAATTCTCCTCGTCTCTGTCTTAAATGGGTGGACACTTACTTTAAAACAGTGACCCATTGTTCTAGAATTTCCACAAGAGGAAACATCTTTCATTCATCCACCCAATCAAGACCCCTCAGGATTTTACATGTTTCAATTAAGTCGACACATACTCTTCTAAACTCCAGCACTTGCAAGCTGAACCTTTTCAACTTTTCTCGTAAGACAACCTGCTCATTCCAGGTATTAATCTAGTAAACTTTTCCTCAACTGTTTCAAACATATTTCGATCCATCCTCAAGTAAGAAGAACAATACTGTACACAGCACTCTAAATGTGGTCTTATCAATGTCCTGCATAGCTGAAGCATAACCTCTCTACTTTTGTATTCAGTCCCTCTTGCACTGAATGATATTATTCCATTAGCTTTACTAATTACTTGTTGAATCTGCATCTAACCTTGTGTAATTCATACACTTGGACACCCATATGCTGCTAAATCTCAAAGCTGCAATCTCTCAATATTTAGATAATTTGCTTCTTTTTATTCATCCTGCCATAGAGTCATAGAGATATATAGCATGGAAACAGACCCTTCAGTCCAACTCATCCATGCTGACCAGATATCCTAAATAAATCTAGTCCCATTTGCCAGCATTTGGCTCATATCTCTATAAAGTCTTCCTATTCATGTACCCATCCAGATGCCTTTTAAATGTTGTAATTGAACGGCTTCCAACACCTCCTCTGGCAGCTCATTCCATATACACACCACCTGCTGCATGAAAACGTTACCACTTAGGTCCCTTTTAAAACTTTCCCCTCTCACTTTAAATCTGTGCCCTATAGTTTTGGAGTCCCCCACCCCGCAGAAAAGACATTGTCTATTTATCTTATCCAAGCCCCTTGTGATTTTATAAACCCCAATAAGGTCACCCCTCGGCCTCCGAAGCTCCAGGGAAAATAGCCCCAGTCTATACAGCCTCTCTCTTAACTCAAACTCTCCAACCGTGGCAACATTCTTGTAAATCCTTTCTGAACCCTTTAAGTTTCACAACATTCTTCCTATAGCAGGGAGACCAAAATTGAATGCAGTACTCCAATAGTGGCCTAACCAATGTCCTGTACAACCGCAACATGACCTCCCAACTCCTATACTCAATGCAATGTCCAATAAAGGCAAGCATACCAAACGGTTTCTTCACTATCCTATCTACCTGCGACTCCACTTTCAAGGAACTATGAATCTGCACTCCAAGGTTTCGTTGTTCAGCAACACTCCCCAGGACCTTACCGTTAAGTGTATAAGTCCTGCCCTGATTTGCCTTTCCAAAATGCAGCACCTCACATTTATTTAACTTAAACTCCATTTGCCACTCGTTGGTCCATTGGCACATCTGATCAAAATCCCAAAATAGACAATTTCACATGATACTCCTTTTGCTAGACGTTCTTTCCCCCCATTCACAACCTACCTATTTACCTTTGAAGCTGCCATATGTCCTCTTCAAAACTTACTTTCCTGACTACCTTTGTGTCAACAGCAAATGTAGCAACCATACCTTTGGTGCCTTCACTCATTTATTTAAATTATAAAAAATTGAAGCCAAGGAACTGAGCCTTAGGACACACTGCTTGTCACATATTGCCAACAAAGAATGTCCCATTTACGACTACTCTCTGTTTCCTGCTAGCTAGCAAATCTTCTACCTATGTGTTATGCTAACCCTACGCCATGGGGTCTTATTTTCCACAATAGCTGTTAATGCAGCACTTTAACAAAGGCCTTCTGGAAATCTAAATACAATACATCAACTGGTCCCCTCTATGCACATCACATTATTTCTTCAAAGCACTCCAAAGAGTTGGTTATATTTTGACAATTACAAATTCTTTCAATTAATTTCACCTGTTTTGTAGTATTGAGAACTTAAAATAAATGTCCACAATAGGAAATACTTTACACTAAATGACAAACATAAGATATACAGTATGCAGTTGTGCTTTTGTAATGTGGTCCACCTACCATTTTTGATTTTCTCCAGCTTCTCCTGTAACTCGCTTTTTTGAGTAGATTGAACTGACTCCAGGCCTTTGGCAGTGAAGATTTTCAATTGTGACTGTAACTTATTCTTTAAAAGATGTAGCTCTCTCTGGGTCAAAGAAACAAACAATCATTTATTTAAAAAAAGTAGCTGAACAAACCCATCATAACAAGTCAGCCATATCTACTGTTCACATCTAAGGTTTCCATATTGAGATTTGATAAATGGTCATCCACCTGCAATGTTAACTCTGCTGTTATCCACAGATACTGCCTGACTCGTTGAAGTTTTCCAGCTTCTATTGTTCTTATTCCCACCACAAAAGCTAAAGGATGTGGGAAGGGGAGGGATATCCTAGTTGATTATTGAAAGATACATTACATTTATGTGTCCATCTGGATTTTTTCCAAGGTTGCCGCAGAACCCTAAAGGAAATAAGATGCGTTGAGGGAAAAATTCACTGCAATCAGTTTTGTGCCTGAGAAACAAGTAGCCAGGAGGCAAAGTCTAAGGTTTATTCAATGATTTGATGACTGGAGTTTGCAAATGGAAGAGCAGCTGGTTTGCCGAAGGAAGGTCTAAAGCTGTCTTCCATTTGATGTCCTGCAGTGGTTGTAGGATGCTACGACATATAAAGTTCTTTTAACAGCTCTTTAGTGACCTAACCAGTAATCCTAAAGGGCAATGTAGGAGATGCTGAAAAGAATGGGTGCACAGTTACTTTCAAAGGTATATTTTTGTGAATCCGTGATGAATAGCGGTTCTCCTGCTGGATCCACAAATGTAAAGTGTGCCAATACTAGCCTGGGTGAAGCATCCTTGGAATTGCTACCTTCCCTCTATCTGTCTCCTGTGGGCTTTAAATAGGCGTGCTTGGTGTGAGAGGAGCTGAAATTTTATCAGGTCTCTACTGGTGAGCTGCATAAAGAACGTAGTGCATTGTTTCCCTTCAACTGAGTTCCACTGATGTAAAATGTTGCATCAAAAATAAAGGTAGAGACAGACAAAAGGGTTGAGACACATTAAATCCTTAAAACCTGGAGTATAGGCTGAACAGATCATGGGATCAGCTAATGAGATTTTAATATATGCAGAAAATGATCATAAGAACAAGAAAAATGCTGAATTTGTACAACTATACATTAGGGTACAGATCGAGTATGGTGTGTAACTCTGAACAGCTTATGATAGGTAAGGTATCAGAACCATAAAGAAGTTACAACAAAAATTCATTTGAACATTGAGGGATAAGAGTTTACAGTTGCAATGAAGAGCTTGAAATATTGCTTTTTTTTTCACTGGGGCAGAGACAGTTAATTGGGTGATCTAACAAAGACTTTCAAAATTGTGAAAGATTTTGTCAGGACATGTTGCTAAAGATCATTTCTGCTGGTTACAAGAAGCCCAGAGTGGAATCTTCCAATCCTGAAGGTGATGGGAAAGCAACTTAAATGGTTGGGATGGTGGTGGATCCGAACCTTGCTGCCTCACACCTCCACCTGAACTAAATTTTGGTGGGAAGCTCTCTGCTTAATTTTCCTGCACTGTCACCAACTGAGGTTCATAAGTGGTCGATTAATGAGCACTGAAGGGATTATTTCCACCTACTAAAATAGTTGGGGTTGAATGGGGCAGGGTTGACTGCTGATAGCCATACCCCTGCACTTGTTTCCAACCCCATGGTCCTCCCTCTGCCCGAGAAACCCCACCGTAACACCACTCGCCAGTACATGGTCAGTCCTTAATCTCAGGGGGCCAGTTAGATGTTTTACCGGAAGCTGCCATGGTGCTGCTATGTGCTGGAGCTGCTGGGCTCTAATTGGTTGGAAGATTTTGGTTGGTGTGATTTCTTCACTTGGGATCCCCAAGATCTAGTAGAAATTACACTGGCCACCCATTAGATGCCTGAATGTGGAATAGGCTTTCTGATCCTTATAGGGAATGGGATTCTCTCCACCAATCTCTCCCACTTCGAGACAATCAGAAAATGGGAAGATGCCACCCATAGTTTCATCATCGTCAATTTGAGAAAAGTTAGTACAGATTGCTCTCACAAGGTCATTACAACGAATGGACATAGATGGAGAGAATAGATTTTAAAAAGAAATTGGTTAAGTGTTTGAAAAGGCAAAATAAAATCTGTTCAATGAAACGACAAGAAAATGGCGAAAGGAACATAGCATTTCAACTAAATCCATTTGAGACAAATAATTTCCCACTATACAGTAATTTCTATGATTCTACTCACAATGCAGTTTGTGACTGCTCTGGATTGCTTGAATTTGTAGCCACTCATAAAAATAAAACACATATAGGCACAGAGAGCCTTAGAATCCACCTTTATTTTTTAAAAAAAGAAAAATTAATTTAGAAATATTAAATGACTGTAAAAGGAAATGTAGCTTTTTTTTTCTGTTTGTCTTTTCCCTTACAATTTTCATATTGTTACCTGAAGCAGATCTTGTGATGTAAACGAGGTTGATGTACAAATAAATTCTTCCATTGTTTTTAAAGCAAGATTTGTTATCCATCTATAAAATTAACCACATTCAAAATATGAAATAAGAGGAGAGAGAAATAATAAGTCATGCTATAAATTATAGTGAATAGTCACCTGTCACATGGCAGCATTTCCACAATGAATGTGCCAGGCATGAAGGAGTTTACCAGATAGCACCAGACATGACTGTCTACCAAGTCACTTAAATCTTTTATGAGGAGTTTGTGGCCTTCAGATGCAATCTGTGTAAATGATAGAAAAAAGGGAGTGAATTTCAACAGGTTGAAATTAATTTGGTACATATTATATTACCAAGAAGGAACTGGTAAACACTTTGGGTCAAAACCTAGCGGCACTGAATGGGAATAGTGTCTAAGAGAATTGAGGGGGAGCAAGGTCTTGGAACTTGGGGAGGATGACAGTTTTGTAGCACTGAACAGGAGCAAAGATTCACATCAGTTTTGGCCTCCTTCAACTACTTGGCCACACAAAGATCAAAATTGAAGATACCTTCAGGTATTTTCTTTGAGTCAGCTGAAACTGTTGAATAACAAATAATATTTTTTCATGAAAAGCACTATGATTTGCATCAGCTGATATGATGGTAAAATCATGAATAGTCAAAATGAATTTTTATAACAGTTTAAAATTTACTTCTGATCAACTTTTCTTTTCATAAACTATCCATTGATAGAGTCTCATTCATATTGCAACAGGAATAATATTTTGTATCACTTCAGTGATGGCATTGACACTGTGCTCTGTGACAATATGAAAAATAAGTGTCTCTGTGTTGAATAAAACCACCTGTAAATGGGCATTAATGAGATCCAGGATGCATTCAACACCTGAAGGGTAGTAATCCCAGCCTTCTTTAGGAATCTTCTTGTTAAATATTTTAGCTACCTCACGACCTTAGAGACAGAATACAATAAAAATTAGTTTTCCACTTTTCTCATTCTTGGACAACTAGCATTTTTTCTAAAGAAACAGCATGATAACTTTTGATTACTGCCTGAAAACTCAACAGGTAAAGTTGCTTGTCAAATATTCCATGCTCTTTTCAAGAGAGACTCCACAGGCACAGTGTTTTACCTCACTAAACATAGTTAGCAAAAATAAATTGAAGTCATTCTGGATGCAGTTTATCCTTTCCATGGATTTGAGATAATAGTAATGGATATTTCCAAGAAAAATGTTATAATAAGGTCCCAAGACTAGTCTAAAGACTAATGTAAATTTTTATACAGCAAATAATTCATTTCAATTGTTCATGTTTTGAAAGTTAACCACAGCAACATGAAAACATAATGACATTTCATAAACAGGAATTTCTAACTTTTAGGCTAAGAAACAGAGGAAAAATCATTTTAATTAGCATGTTTATTATAAATGCTTTCAAAAAAAACATGATTACAACTTTACTGCACAAATAATTCTTCCCTCAGATTCAATCTATTTATATCTTTTTATTATAAGATTCTATTTCTCTCTTCACAGATGCTGCTGACTTTCTCCAGCATCTTCTGTTTTTATCTCAGATTTTCTGCATCCACAGTATTTTGCATTTATTAGACACGACAAGAGATTGTTTTCTTTACTGGTGAATCAAAAACAGGAGGGTATAGTTCAGAGTAAGATAGTGTCTGCCATTTAAGACATATTTTATCACATTTGGTTATATAAACTTACTGTGGAGTACCTCAAGATGCTTTATTGTGAGTACTTAAATCTAAGAATGTAACAATTACCTGGAAAAGGCTCAAAATCCTGCGATTGTAATGATTTAATCAGGGAAGAAATAGAAGATTGTTCTGAAGAATCTATTGAGATCTCAAGATCATCAAAAAATGACAGAGGTGTTTTTGTTTCTTGAATAGACTTCTCCTGGTCTGGTGATTGAACCTTTGGGGTCCACTGAATTCAAAACATAAAACAATTTCCTTAACCTGAATCCCTAGTCCACAATTACTACATACATTAGTGGCATAATTACAAGCAATATATACCACTTTGCCCTTAACTACATTGTTTCAAGATCAGTTTGATGTTACTTATCCATGTTATTTTGTATATGGAAGATGGTAGGTGTATTGATAATGTGACTGGACCAGTAATCCAGAGGGCCAGGCTAACATAATGGGGACAGAAGTTCAAACATGGAAGTAAGTGTAATTCAAATGCAATTAATAAACCTGGAATATAAAACTACTCTTAGTTATGAGAATGATTATCACTTTGGGGAGGAATTCTGCCATCCTTCCCTGGTCTGATCTTATGCTCACAGCAACATGGCCGACTCTTAACAGCTCTTTGAGTGGCCTAGAAAACCATTCTGTTCACAGGCAATGAGAGTTAGACAATAGATGCTAGCCTTTTCCTCCCTCCTATGAATGAATAAAGGAAAAAGAAGTATTTCTAAAGATGACAACATTGATTTGACTTTAATGTGAGGGCTGTTAGCAGTAATACTTTAATAACAAAACTAAATTTTATTTAAAAGAAAACTTTTTGCAGAATTATAACAACATTTACATCAAGTAAAATCAAGAATAATATTGCAGCGCTACATTGAAAAGCAGTCATAAAAGGATTCTGTCAGTTACAAACACAAACTACATTATCCCAATTTAAAAGATCCAATAAAACGGAATGGAATAAACATTCCAGAAGCAAACAGATTATGTTTCTTTTCCATTATAACAATATGTTGAATGCTGTGAAAACATGAGGAACATAAATAGTAATCCTCGTACCTTGAAACAAACAGAGCAGACCAGTTTGTCATTGTCAAGCAGCAGTTGGCTGGATCGTTCCCAGGTGAACTGGATATCATGCACTATTAACCTCCACAGCAGTTCCGTTATCTAAAGTACAAATCAAATGCATTCCTCACAACATAAGCCATCATGAAATCCAAATATTCATTGCCATGAATTTCTAAATAACAGTGTCATCAACTGATATGCTTAAGAAAAATAATTGCACATTGGCCTGATCTTTGCAGTTGTAATCATGGTGAGACCATTAGCATTCAGATCATTACCCTGTGAAATTGACAATGTCTACTACCAGCGCATGTGTAGTTAAACACTTAAATCCAAAGCAATTGTTCATGTGGTATCCTGTTCGATATATGTAAATGGCTGAACTGATGAATAACTACACTTTAAAGTACAATATTAATCCATACCAGTATATTACCCCAATCCCAAAAACTCCCATATTGTTTACAAACATCCTGCGTAGGATCTTTTGAAGGTTTTCTGAAAATCCAAATACACTGGTTTTCCTTCAGCTATGTTACAAGTAACATCCTCAAAAAGCTAAAACAGGTTTTCAAAACATGATTTCCCTTTCATAAATCAATGTTGATTCTGCTGAATCATATAATTATTTTCCAGGTTCCCAACTATCACATCCTTTAATGCATTCTAATATTTTTCCTACTGCTCAACATCAAATTAAAAGGACTGTAGTTCTCCATTTCATCTGTTCCTCCCTTCTTAGGGAACACATATACTTTTAGGATTACATTTTCTATTTTCCAATCTACAGGAAACTTCCCAGAACTTAGAGTTTTGAAAGGTAAACATCAGTGCATTCATTATCTCTTTAGCCATCTCCTACAAACACTGGGATATAGCTTATTGAATTAGGGGGTTTATCAGTCTTCAACCCAGTTAATTTTTCACACAGTAGCTGTTTATTAATATTAATTTCTTTCAGGTCATCATTTTCACAAGTTCCTCGGTTCCCTGGTGTTTCTGGGACATTTTTTGTATTTTCCTCCATTAAGTCAGACAAAAATTATTTGTTTAGCTTCTTCACCATTTCTTCATGCCCACTATAAATTGTCCTCTCTCCACCTGTAGTAGTCACACATTTTACCTTGCTAATTTTTTGCTATCATATACCTAAAGAAGTTTTCTAGTCCACCTTATGATTCTTATTAGTTTGCAGTCATATTCTCATTTCCATTCGTTATCAATTTCTTGATCACTTTTGCCGAAGTCTAAATTGCTCCTAACTTTTTCTCATATTTATAACATTAGATTCAGAATTCTTTATTGATCATTCATGGGATTTGGGCAGCACTGACGAGCCCAGCATTTATTGCTCATCCTTAATTGCTCTTGAGAAGTTGTTGTGAGAGATCTTCTTAAAATGTTCCAGGCCTTAGGATGTACAGACAACCACAGTGCTGTTAAGAAGCGAGGTCCAGGATTTTGACACAACAACAGAGAAAGAATGGCAATATAATTCCAAGTCAAGGTGATAGAGGTGCCTGTTTTAGTAGGTGTTTTGCTGCAGCAGATCTTGTAGGTGGAATACACTGCTGCCATATGTAGGATTAATGGGGATATTAACATTTCCTGATTGGTTTAGTTATAAGCAGTCAATATCAATTGGTTAGTCTGTTATATTGTTCTATTTAACTGTAACCAATGTAGATTTTAGTACTTTAATATCATGTGACTCTGCTTAGCTTAATTTGACAAAGTAATGCACCATGAGATTGTGAACCAGGTGAAAACAATACATTAATATTTTAGACTTACAGGTACAAAGCCGAGGCGCCCCGCTTATTTGGTTTCTATTTCATGATTGTGACAACATCAGAATAAGACAGAGGTTGTATCCTCCCAGGTCTTTACCCTTTATCAAAATATCATAACCAGAGTCATGCCTCTGTACTGGCGTTGTTTTAAAATCCCTAGAGTGTGGCAGCAGGCCCTTTGGCCCAACAAGTCCACACGGACCCTCAGAACATCCCACCCAGACCCATCTCCCTAATCTACACATCCCTGAACACTATAGGCAATTCAGCATGGCCAATCCACCTAGCTTGCACATCTTCGGACTGTGGGAGGAAACCGGAGCACCTGGAGAAAACCCAAGCAGACACGGGGAGAATGTGCAAACTCCACACAGATAGTTACCCAAGGGTGGAATTGAACCCTGGTTCCTGGTGCTGTGAGGCAGCAGTGCTAACCACTGAGCCACCATGCCGCCTCATGGTTTAGAAGTAAATCAATTGATTGGAAGTAAATTTGTATAGAATTAACTTTGAAAAGATTAGACTTGCATCACTCAAAACTATGTATTGAAGAATATGTCACTGCTTCACTCTTTTTTATAAACTTGGTTGAGATTAGTACTTTGTGATCTGTTTTAGTTTTATACAGTCTTGAGGTTTTAAATAGCTTTTTTACCTAATACCCTTTGTCTTTCAAATAAAAGGGCAATAAAAAATCTCGGCATTTAAGAATACATGATTTAACAAATGGATCTAAGAAGAACAAATGGTCAGTGATAAGTAAGTGTCTGATTTAATGGGAACTTCATCAATAAAGCAAGAACTTAGACATGAGCTCAAAAATATCAGTCATTGGGTCTGGACTGAATATGCCTCCCTTTTCTCAATAAAAGAAGTAAAGAACATTCCAACCTATCCACTTAGTAAAAAGTCATAAAATGACAATAATAAAACTTAATGAAGAGGGTGGGCCATAGGCCAATTTGTACATTAATAAATGGTTAATCAAGGAACCAGTCAAGGTCCATCACCTGTAAAAAACAATTAGAAGTTGATCATGCATCGTTTGAACCAATTAGTTGTCTCACCTAACCTAGGTCAATTAGAATATAATTATGTAATCAATCATCCTGGCTTGGAAAAAGTTAACAAGCAGCTACCTTCAGTGATCAAAGTGTATATTAAGTTTGAAAATGAGGTTATTCTGCTGTCCAAGTGAAATCAGTTGATTCTCAATATATTAGAGAGAGAGATCAGAGACCAAATGTTGACTTGCACTCCATGCCAAATAAGAAAACAAGAGCTGTAGTACACCCATAGCATACTATCATGGTATATAAAGTTACTGCTCTGCTTTAATAAGTATTATTTATAACTTAAACAAAATTGTCTGAACTACTGCAGCATAATGTTTCCTGTTGCTTTTTTGGTTAAAGTCGCAAATGAATAAATTAATATTGGGATTTGAGATTAAAATTGTAGCCTGGAACTCACACATGTTTGCCAGTGATGAGGGGAGTGAATGTTGAAGGTAATGGATGGGGTGACAGTCAAAAGGATATTTTATCCTGCATAGTGTTAAGCTTCTAGAATATTGAAATGGTCTCTTCCAGTGAAGAGAAATGTATTTACAATGCTGTTAGGGAGGGAATTCCAGGATTTTGATCCAGCAACACTGATGAAACAGTGATACTTTAGTCAAGAATCCTCTCCCTATTGGCATTGTGGGTCAACTCATGGCAGGTGGACTGTAGTGGTTGAAGAAGGCAGATGACTACTACTTTCCTGAGGGCAACTATGGGCAATAAATGCTGGGCCCAGTCAGTGACGCTCACATCCCATGGATGAATAGAAAAAAATTCAGCATAAGGATGGTGTGAAGCTTGCGGGGGGGGAGCGGAATCTTGCAGGTGGTTGGGTTGCCATGTTGCTTTTGTCCTTCAAGATGGTAGTCTTTATGCATTTGGAAGGAACAGATTGAGGAACCTTGGTGAATTTCTGCAGTGCACCTAACAAGTGTCCATGGTGAACGTTTGTGGCTGGATGGTGTCAAGCTTCTTCAGCATTATTGGAGTTGCAGTCATCTGGGCTACACACCATCCTGATTTGGAATTTTTCTATGGTGGACGGAAGGCCATTGATGAAGCAGCTGAAGATGTTTGGGTCTAGTAAACTATCCTAGGTCTCTCCTCTACTGTTGGTTCATCTCTCCTCTACTATCTCTCTTCTACTCCTCTACTGGTTACAAATGTTCTTAAAATTATTTTCTCTAAAAATATAAAGAATTAACTGGAGCATGGAACCAGAGCCATCTAGCCTGAAACAATAGAGTGACAATCTGAATTTAATGTATCAGAACTTTTGAGGAGAACATTTGATAAACATTTGTAATTTTGGACAGTTGTTCTAAATGCACAGTACCAACAAATGAAAAGTGCCTAAAGAAAAGGCAGGATAGAATCATTGTTTGATCAGAATTTGATCTCTATTCTATCCAGGTATACCATCGTCATCAATCTCAGATGGATAATTGCAGTGTGTGATGCAGAGTTGGCATATCAGAGATACATTGCATATGTAAAGGATATGATAATAGAGAATTCAGAAATATAATATAGCCACATGGAGTCTTGATGGCTTTATGAATGAGAAATCATATTCTTTGAGCAGTTAACAAGCAGGTCAGACAAAAGAGAATCAACAGATATAACATACTTGGATTTCCAAAAGGCAATTATAAGGTACTTCAGAGGCTACTTAATAAGATGAGGCCATGATATTGAGGGTCATTTTTTCATAATAGAAGATTGGCTAACCAATAGAAAACAGAGAGTTGGGATGAAAGGGGGCATTTTCAGGATGGTGACCTGTAACCTGGGGAGCACGACAGGGATCAATGCTGTGGCCAAAATTATTTACAATATATATTTATGACTTGGCTGATGGAAGTGAACATACTATTGCCAAGTTTGCAGATGGCACAGAAATACACAAGAACACAAGAACTAGGAGCAGGAGTAGGCCATCTGGCCCTTCGAGCCTGCTTCGCCATTCAATAAGATCATGGCTGATCCTTTCATGGACTCAGATCCACTTACCCGTGTTCTCACCGTATCCCTTAATTCCTTTATTGTTCAAAAAAAATCTACCTTTTTTTTAAAAGCGTTTACTGAAGTAGCGTCAACTACTTCACTGGGCAAGGAATTCCATAGATTAACAAGCCTCTGGGTGAAGAAATTCCTTCTCAGTTCAGTCCTAAATCTGCTCCCTCTAATCTTGAGGCTATGCCTCAATAAGTGGTAAAGCAAGTATTGAAAATGATACAAAGTCTACAGATAGGTATACAAATATTGACTGAATGGCCATAAACTTAGCAGATGGAATATAATGTTGGAAAACGTGAGGTTATGCATTTTGGAGGGAAGAATAGAAATTCTGAAGATTATTGAAATGGAGAAAGACCACGGGAATCTGTGGTACAGAGGAATTTGGGGGTCCAGTGAATGATTTACAAAAAGTTAGCATTCAAGTTCAGCTGGTAATATGGAAGACAATTGGAGAGTCGAGAACCAGGGGTCATAACCTGAGAGGAAGGTGCCTGTTTAAGACAGCTGATGAGGAATTTCTTCTCTCATGACGAAGGTAATGCTATATGGGCAGCAATCGTCTAGTACCAGAACTGAAAATATCTTGGTCACCAGGATCACATCCGCAGAGTAAAGGAAGACATCCAGCCGAGTCAACAACTTGAAGTAGTGTGCTTTTAAACTTCAACACAAACATATTGTTAGATTGGGTGTAATGATTTGCTTGAGCAAAATGGAGATGAGCTGCTTGTGAGTCCGTGAAACCGAGACTAATGTCTACAGATTCAGATTATACTTAAAAGAAGACAATTTCTGGTCTGACAATTCAGAATATTACTAAGAAGAAAGTGCCTAGTCTGAAAATCCAAGATACTGCAAGGAAGAAAGTACTAGCTTTAACAGTGCAGCTGTCTTCTATAAGATATTTATGAGATTTAAAAATCCTCCCAATAATAGTAGGAACAACTACATGAGTTGTCAGGGAGGAGTTCCTTTTGAAGGTAATTCAGCTCGAATGCTCTGCATATAAGGTAATGATGCAACTATCAGAATTAGCAGGAACAACATTCTCCAAAAAGGACATCCAAGGAATAAATGATTCTGTACGGGAGAAATAATCTACAAAGTTCAGAATAGAGGTCAACAATCCTCAGGCCAAACGCCTAAAAAATCTAACAAGTCCAAAGGAAACATGTTCTGGGAAAATTTGAAAAGCCTCCAGACAGCCTGAATCTGTGAAGTCAGTGACTTGAGGGTAGATGGAGTAGTGGTAAGTGTAAAGAATAAAGTACAGAAAGAAAGACTGGCTTCTCCTTTTGTTTCAATGCCTTATCAGGGGCTGTTTAACTAGTTAATTTGATGTTAAAAAGAGTAGAAAGAAGGACTGGTGGCAGCTCTCTACATCAAACACAAGCTGCCAGTGGTACTAATGCAAAATATTACGTGGTGATTAGCAGTGGATTTGTTGCATAAATAACTCAAGGTAACAGTAGTGGAAAAAAATCTCCACTTGACAGCAAAAAATTCACCATTTTAAGAACATCACCATAATAACAACACATGCAGTGTCATAATATGCAGAATTCATGGACAGAATGAACAGTGTTCTAACGGTTAAAATAATTGCGTGAGGTGAAGTCATGAAACGAGTTGAAAACATAAACGAGAAATTTAAAATCTTAACGTGAATACTGGAAGGTTTCCTGAAGGAACCACACAACTCCTAACACCAGTCCCTCCAAGAATCTAATTTCTATGACCTTCCATTTAATAAATACTCAAAACAGCTTCTCATCAAAGCTGTTTGAGCTGATTTTGTTCAGTTTCCAGCCAGGAAAAGAGTGCTGTTTGAAATCATTTTATATGCACTGTCCAACTAATACAATCTGAATGTCAGCAAAATTCTTACCGTTCAAAGAGAACCCTTGAGGCATTAAATATGAAAGCCAAATTACCTTTTAAACTTTTAAACTAAATTAATTTTAAAACTGCATGAGTTGCAATCATACCACAAGAGGTGCAAAGCCAACATAATGATACATGATTGCTTTAAGGTGTTGGCACATTTTTTTGAAACCAAATCACAGAGATCACTGTAGTTATGTAACAGATTCCAAATCTAATTTCACAAATTTATTTGAACATCTGACTGCTAAACCTCTAAGAAGGGAGCCTGCACTCAGTGAGTAGAGCTGATTCCCCGATCCACCATACCTGTGAGCTCAGTTCTCTACTTGAAGCATAGGAAGTACAATTATCACTCTCAGCTATATATTGTCTATTGAGCATGATTTCAATCCACCCAATGGCATTGAAAGGAATTATTACATATTTGTTAGAATTATCAAAATATCAATTCTGAAGGTATTAATGTTATTTAATGTAGTGTCACCCAAGCAGGAGAATTAAAATTGAAAGAGACCCTGTTACGTACATGTTTAGTGTTTTTCTTGGCCATCATGCCACAATCAATTTCGCTATTCTCTGGTAAAATGCCAGCTGTCCGCAGTTCGACCAATAGCAACTCAAACTGTGCTGCAACTTGTTGGCTTGAGTGGCAGCAAGTCATGCTGCGCATATTCTTCGATGATTTTCCAATGAAGCCTAATAAAAAGTTAATAATGTCTTTTTCAATAACTCTCAATCAACAAATGGCAGAAAAAAACCCAAATATTTTGGAAAATCAGGGTTCAGAAATCTGTCTTTATTGAAGAAAAATAATTGCATAGATCCTGTCAAGTTCCTTACTTATGTGGTCAAATCAATGTTTACAATAGCTAAATCACGCAAGCATTAAATTTACAATTCAGGAATAATTGTCATAATATTATCCCCTAAAATCTTCTGTACAGAAGTTGCAACAATTACTTTTACGTAAATGTAGGAATTAACAGCAAACCTCTTCACTTGTTTCTGAATATGCCAATCCCATTTAATTTTCATAGAAGTTTATATGAAGGTGTGCCTATCGATTAGACATTGTAATAGTCACTCAGCAGATTAAATGCTGTTTAAATAATGTTTATGCAACAGCTTTTCCAGAAAAGATACCAAGTCATACTTCATACTTTTCATAGAAATATTTGAAGTGGCATAAACCTAGTACATCTATGCCAAAGCAAATAACCTCCTATTGTCAAATTTTTAAAACGTTGATTTATTTGAACTTACTTTCTAACAAGGATTTCAAATGAGTGTCTGCAAATAGATCTGTAAATACATTATTGAGTGGTCGATCAAGTGATGAACATCGCATATTTGCCCAGGCTGTGTAACATGCTACTTCTGACTGTTGAGGCATTTCATTATATATTTTCCAAATCATTAGTTGGAAATTCCTTCAATATCTGCAAATAAAAAAGCAATTAATTGAAATGTTCAGCAATAACCATCCTACTTCTCACTTTCAGTCTCTGTAGCAAAACTTTTCTTCTTGGACAACATGGACACAATTGCCTACAGCTATGTTACTAGATATTTTCACTGACACTAGCACCTTCGTGGTAAGCATACATGGCAGTAAAGATGGTAACAGACTGCTCAGCTCTTTTTTAATTTGGTGATCTTTTACTATTTCCAAGACCTTGCTGTGTTTCCTAAAAATTACTACTACCAACTTGATAGAACTGTCTTCATTGCAACACATAAATCCTCCACAGGAACACATTGCCACCTGGTAACCTGAACAATCTAAATTTCCGAAAACCTTGGAACATGATTAGGCTAGTCATCATAGGAGAGTGTTGGATTAAGGCATTAAAGCTGTCCGCCAGAACTTTCATCTACAGCAAAGGAGGATCATTTAAGAAAGTTATATATATATATATAAAATTCCAGCCCTATCAAAGGAACAGTACCTACTTTGTACAAGTTTTTGGTTTCAACCCACCGTTTAGGCCTAAGAACCTTACGTTCCCTTGAATCCAGTCTTGAGCTCTACCTTAACCTTCCTTACCCTTTGCTTTTAGTACAAATAGTTTAATTCCTTTCTTCACTGCAATATAACATCCTCATGTAAAAATGTGCATGAAGTATCTTTCTCGTTTACGTTTACTTATCAGCACAAATAATGCACAACACTGATCTAGCAAACAAACAAAAAGACAATACTGAGTGAAATTTAATGGCGACAAGCATTTAGAAAATGTAAAATAGACAACATATATACTCCATGGAGATTATAATGTGATACCATTGTTGAAACATGGCTGCAAGCTAGGCATTATTAGGAGTTAAATGTTCCATGATATAAGATCTTTAGAAAGAGTATAGAATCAGTTAGAGGAAGAAGTGAAGTACTATTCATTAAAGATACTGTTACAAAATTTGTAGCAGACAACATGAAAAAGAGAAACCAATCAGCAATCAGGTTAAAATTGAGCAATAATAAAAGACTTTCATGTCAGTAATTCTATAAGACGAAATATTTAGTAGTGGTGGGGCCTCTCTCTGCCCTTTCTGTGTGCTGGGGAAGAAAAATAAGTTAAAACAGTAATGTGAGTTATCAATTAGACTTCTAACAACAAAAGTGGCAGAAGGTATTAATTCAATGATTGGAGAGGTTTGCCGCAAAAAAAACATTATTTTAATGGGAGATTTTAATTTCCACAAAGTTTTTTTTTTAAATTACTCATTCACAAAATGTGGGTATCACTAACGTAAACTTGTATTTCAGACTGTAATTGCACTTGAGAAGTTAGTGTTGTGCCATCTTTCTAAGTTGCTTCAATCTGCACAATGAAAATATTCTCCCAATGCTATTAGGAATTTCACACAGCAAAAATGTAGGAATTGTGATATAGTTCCAAGTCAATATTGTATGATTTGGATGGGACCTTGAACGCCTTTCTGACTTCAAATAATTGTTGATCTTGCTTTGTGAACCTCCTGTGCAGCTGTAACCTTGCATACCTCAGTCTGTCTAAGCACCCTCTGATCTGTATATCCTTGTCTGCTATGATTTGCCTGTAATGCTCGCAAAACGAAGCTTTTCACTGTACTTAGGTACATGTGACTACAATAAAAGACGAGTCATTTTTTATTCAGTTAATCAGCTAAGTGATTTTATTTAAGTTTTATATGTTTGATATATATATTTTAAATTTCTTTTCTATTTTAATATTATTTTCTGTAGATAATGAAAGGTAGTTAATTTTATATGTAGGCTGCTATTGAAATTTGTTTTAGGCTTAATGTTATTCAGGGCATATGGGAGGTACAGAGTGTGATGGCTAGTAGATTTAGAAAAGTTATTACACAGCAGGATCAGTCAGATTGATGGGTGACTGTTAGGAAAGATAAGAAGGTCGTTTAAAAGTGTCCAGTGGCTATTCCTCTATCAAGTTGATGTTAAGCTTTTGGAACTGTAAAAAGGGATAGTCTCTGCGAGGAAAATGGAAAGGTCAGTCAGTTATTGGACACTTGGAATGATTCTTATGTTAGGCAGCATTGGACAAGATTTAATAGAATTATTGTTATAGGGGAATCTCCTGTCAGGGTCATGGTCAGGAGATTCTGTGGCAGTGAGCATAAATTTAGGATGATTTGTTGCTTTCCAGGTCCCAAGATTAAGGACGTCTCTAAATGTTTCAAGTATATTGTTAAAGATGAGATTGAGAAGCCAGAAATTATTGTACACATTGGTAGGAATGACATTTTTAGGGATAAGATTAAAGCAGTACAGAGTGAATTTAAGAGGTTAGGTAGAAGATTAAAAAATAGAACAATGAAAGTAGTAATTTCTGGTTTACTCCCAATGCCAAACTCAAACGAGGGAAGGAACGAAAGGTTTAAGGAGATAAATCAATGGCTGAAGAGCAGGTGTATTGATCATGGATTCAGGTTTTTGGACAATTGGAATATCTTTTGGGATAAAAAAGACCTGTTCAAAAAGCATGGGTCTAACTTATACTGGAAAGGGACCAATATCTTAGCAGGGAGAATTGCTCATTCCATTAAGAGAGACTTTGTACTGATAGAGACGGGGAGTGGAGAAATTCTAAGTAGCAGTGTAAACAGAAGGATTGAGGGGGAAGGTTCTGAATGTGAGGAGAACACGTCAATTAGAAAAGAAAGACGAGAGAGAGTCACATTATGTAGTAACTCTGAGGAACTAAATTATATTTATTTCAATGCAAGGGGTCTTACAAGGCTGACGAATTGAGGGCATGTTTAAAAACAGGATTGGGATGTCATAGCTATTACAGAAACTTGGCTGAGAGATGGACAAGACTGGCAGCTCAGTGTTCTGCGTTTTGGATGCTGTAGGAAGGTTGGAAAAGGATGCAAGAAAGAAGGGGGTGCTGGCATTTTTGATTAAGGAATACAATACTGCTGTAATTAAGGAAGATATTTCAGAAAAACCGTCCAGTGAAAATATATGGGTATAAATTACAAATAAGAAATGAAAGATCACTTTGATGGGATTGTGGCATAGACCCCCCCAGTTGTAAGAGGGAAATTGAAAAACAACATGTAGGGAAATCTCAGATATATGTAAGCATAATAAGGTTGTAATAATGGGGAATTTTAATTTTCCAAACATTGCCTCTGGCTACCATAGTTTTAAAGGTTTGGATGGTGAAGAATTTGTTATATGTGTTCAAGAAGATTTTCTTTATCAATATGTGGATGCTCCTACTAGAGAAGGAGCACAACGAGACTTTCTTTTGGCCAATAGAAGTAAAAGTGGAGGAACACTTTGGGTCTAGTGATCATAATTCTATTCCTTTCAAAATGGTTATGGAAAAGGATAAACATTCCATAAAAGTTAAAGTTTTTAAGTGGAGTAAGGCAAATTTTAATGGTATGAGACAAGAACTTTCAAAAGTTGATTGGTGTAGACTGTTTGAGGGTAAAAGGACGTCTGACAAGTGGGAAGCGTACAAGAGTGTGATGACGAGAGTTCAGAGGCATTTTGTTCCTGTTAGAGTGAAGGGTAAGGCTGGTAAGATTAAGGAACAATGGATGAATAAAGATATTGAGGTTCTAGTCAAGATTAAAAGAGAATTTTATTTTAGATACAGACGGCTTGGTTCAATTGAATCTGTTAATCAATATAAAGAGTGTAGGGGCATTCTTAAGAGAGAAATCAGGAAGGCAAAGAGGGGATATCAGATAGCATTTGCAGATAAGGTTAAGGATAATCCAAAGACATTCTACAAATATATTAAAAGCAAGAGGGTAACTACAGAGAGAGTAGGGCGTCTTAGAGATCAAGGAGGTGGTCTTTGTGTTGAACCCAGGAGATGAGAGAGATACTGAATGAATATTTTGCATCAGTTTTCACTGTGGAGAAAGAAATGGAGTCTTGAGAATGCAGAGAAATAAACTTTGATGTTTTGAAAACAGTTCACATTACAGAAGAGGAAGTTCAGGAGGTCTTAGAGAATATAAAGGAGGATAAATCTCCAGGGCCTGATTTAATGTATCACAGAACGTTGTGGGAAGTAAGGGAGAAAATTACGAGACCCCTTGCAGAAATGTTTGCCTCATCTATAACTACAAATGAGGTGCCTGATGACTGGAGGGTGGCTACCTTTGTCTAAGAAAGGTTGTAAGGAGAAACTGGGGAACTATAGATCTGTGAATCTGACTTCAGTTGTGGGTAAATTGTTGAAGATGATTATAAAAGATAGAATTTATGGACATTTAGAGAAGCACAAATTGATTAGGGATAATCAATATGGTTTTGTGCGAGGAAAATTGTGTCTCACAAACTTGACTGAGTTTTTTGAGGAAGTACCAAAAAGATTGATGATGGCAGAGCAGTTGAAGTTGTTTATTTGGATTTTAGTAAAGCCTTTGACAAGGTTCCACATGGTAGACTAATTAGTAAAGTTAGGTCACATGGGCTTCAGGGTGAGCTTGCCAATTGGATACATAATTGCCTTAACAGCAGGAGACAGAGAATAAAGATGGAGGGTTGATTTTTGGACTGGAGGCCTGTCACCAGCGGTGTTCCACAGGGATCAGTTCTGTGTCCTCTTTTGTTTGTCATTTATATAAATGATTTGGATGAGAATATAGAAGGCATGGTTAGTAAGTTTGCGAACAACACCGAAATTGATGGCATAGTAGACAGTGAAGAAGATTTTCTAAGATTACAGAGGGATCTTGATCAAATGGGTCAATAGGCTGAAAAATGGCAGATGGAGTTCAATCTGGATAAATGCAAAGTATTGCATTTTGGTACAACAAACAAGGGTAGGGCTTATACAATTAATGGTAGTGTTGTAGAACAGAGGGACCTAGGAGTGCAGGTACATAATTCTTTGAAGTTCGAATCACATATAAACAAGATGGTTAGAAAGGCGCTTGGCACGCTTGCCTTCATTGCTCAGTCCTTTGAGTATAGGAGTTGGGAAGTCATGTTGAGGCTGTACAGGACATTGGTGAGGCCTCTTCTGGAATACTGTGTCCAGTTCTGGTCGTCCATGTATAGGAAGAATATTATCAAGCTGGAGAGGGTTCAGAAGAGATATACCAGGATGTTGCTGGATATGGAAGGTTTGAGTTATATAGGAAGGTTGAATAGGCTGGGACTTTTTTCACTGTAGCGTAGGAGGTTGAAAGGTCACCTGATAGAAATTTATAAAATAATGAGAGGTATAGACAGAGTTAATGGTAGTTGTCTTTTCCTAGAATTGGAGATTTCAAGACTAGGGGGCATATTTTTAAGGTGAGAGAAGAGAGTTTTAAAAAAGACATGAGGCAAATTTTTTATACAGAGGGTGGTTCGCATGTGGAATAAACTTCCTGAGGAAGTTGTGGATATGGGTACAATTACAACTTTTAAAAGACGTTTGGATAAGTACATGAATAAGAAAGGTATGGAGGGATATGGGCCAGGAGCAGGCCAATGGGACTAGTTTAGTTTGGGATTATGTTCGGCATGGACTGTTTGGAACGAAGGGTCTGTTTCCGTGCTGTATGACTCTATAACTCTATAAATCAAATCAAATCAAAATCAAATGTGCTGACTGCTCTGTTCTTCTAGTTAGTAGAGATCATGAGTTGGAAGTTATCGTAGAAAAAGTCTTGGCAAGATGCTAGACTGCATCTTGTGGATGGTGCACACTGCAGCTGTAGTATTCCAATGACAGGGGGTTGTGAGTTGATCATTTTTAATAGATGCCAATCAAGTCCACTTTTTTGTCCTGGATGGTGTCATATTCTGATATATGTTTCTAAGACACACTGACCCAGGCAGATGGAGAGCATTCCATCACAAACCCGATCTGTGTCTTTTAGCTACTGCAAAGGCTTTCAAGATTCAGGAGCTGGGTGGGTCACTTGAAATAGAATATCCAATATCTGACCTGCTCTTGTAGCCACACGACATGTATATGGCGGGTCCAGTTAAGTTTCTGGTTAGTGGTGAACACCAGCATATTCATGCTCGGAAACTGAGTGACATCAATGCTATTGAATGTCAAGAGATAGTGATTAGACTTTCTCTTTTTGGGTGTGGTCATTGTTGGGCATTTTTATGGCATTAATGCCACCTGCCACTATTTAGCCAAAGCCTGAATGTATTCAAAGTCTTGCTGAATGCAATGCAGATTGTTTCCATAAGGCCATAAGATAGAGGGAGCAGAATTGGGCCATTTGGCCCATCAAGTCTGCTGTACCATTTGACCACATTCTCCTGCTTTCCCCTTGTAACTCTGATCCCTTTACTAATCAGGAACCTATTTATGAACAAAAACAGAAGTTGCTGGAGAAGCTCAGCAGGTCTGGCAGCATCTGTGAAGAAAAAATCAGTGTTAACGTTTCGGGTCCAGTGACCCTTCCTTAGAACTGATGGTAGTTGGAAAATGTCAATTTATATGCAGAAAATAGGGAGGGGGATGGGATATGGAGTAAACGATAGGATAGAGCCCAAAGAGAGAGAAGTGCAGTTGGATAAACAAAGGAGTTGATAACGATCTGGCCAGATGGGTAAATAGTTGTTAATGAGGACTGTTAGTGGCTAACAATAGGCACTGTGTAATGGCAAGCTGTTTAATACAAGGGCTGGTGTGTGGGATAGCGGGCTAGGACATAGGATAGTTAGGCCCTAAAATTATTGAACTTGATATTGAGTCTGGAGAGCTGCAGGGTCCCCAAGTGGAAAATGAGGTGTTGTTCTCCCAGCTTTCGTTGAGCTTCACTGGAACGCTGCAGCAAGCCTGAGACAGAGATGCTGGCCAGGGAACAGGGTGGTGTATTAAAGTGGCAGGCAACAGGTAGCTCAGGGTCTGTTTTGCGAGCAGAGCATAGACGTTCGCCCAGTCTACACTTCTTTTCCCCAATGTAGAGGAGACCACATTGTGAGCAGCAAATGCAGTAGGTTGAATTGCGCTCTGGGAAGGTGAGTGAACAGACATATTTGGGCAGTGGCTAAGGGAGGATAGGAGGTTTGTCGGTGGGAGATGGAGGTGCGGCTTGAGGTGGGAGGACCTAACCCTCCCTCTACTGACCCCTTCTCCCGCTTCCAACACACCCCCTCCTCCTGGACACCACCCCAAGGCCTCCTACCCTCCCTCAACCTCTTCATCTCCAACTGCCGTCGAGACATCAATCGCCTCAACCTCTCCACCCCTCTCACCCACTCCACCTTCTCCCCCGCAGAACGTGCAGCCCTCCGCTCCCTCCGCTCCAATCCCAACCTCACCATAAAACCCGCGGACAAGGGAGGCGCAGTTGTAGTATGGCGCACTGACCTCTACATCGCCGAGGCCAGACGCCAACTCTCCGACACCTCCTCCTACCACCGCCTTGATCATGACCCCACCCCTGAGCACCAAACCATCATCTCCCAAACCATCCACAACCTCATCACCTCAGGTGACCTCCCACCCACGGCCTCCAACCTCATCGTTCCCCAACCTCGCACTGCCCGCTTCTATCTCCTTCCCAAAATCCACAAACCTGCCCTGGTCGACCCATTGTCTCCGCTTGCTCCTACCCCACCGAACTGATCTCCAACTATCTAGACTCCATTTTCTCCCCCTTGGTCCAGGAACTCCCTACCTATGTCCGTGACACCACCCACGCCCTCCACCTCCTCCAGAACTTCCAATTCCCCGGTCCCCAACACCTCATCTTTACCATGGACGTCCAGTCCCTCTACACCTGCATTCCCCATGCAGATGGCCTTAAGGTCCTCCGCTTCTTCCTGTCCCGCAGGCCCGACCAGTCCCCCTCCACTGACACCCTCATCCGCTTAGCCGAACTCGTCCTCACCCTCAACAACTTCTCTTTCAATTCCTCCCACTTCCTACAGACAAAGGGGGTAGCCATGGGTACCCATATGGGCCCAAGCTACGCCTGCCTCTTTGTAGGTTACGTGGAACAATCCCTCTTCCGTACCTACATTGGCCCTAAACCCCATCTCTTCCTCCGTTACATTGATGACTGTATCGGCGCCGCCTCGTGCTCCCACGAGGAGCTCGAACAGTTCATCCACTTCACTAACACCTTCCACCCCAACCTTAAGTTTACCTGGACCATCTCTAACACCTCTCTCCCCTTCCTGGACCTCTCTGTCTCCATATCGGGCAACCACCTGGAAACCGATATTCATTTCAAGCCCACCGACTCCCACAGTTACCTAGAATACTCCTCCTCCCACCCACCTTCCTGCAAAAATGCTATCCCCTATTCCCAATTCCTTCGCCTCCGCCGCATCTGCTCCCAGGATGAGGCATTCCACTCCCGTACATCTCAGTTGTCCTCGTTTCTCAAGGACCGTAACTTCCCTCCCTCGGTGGTCGAGAACGCCCTCAACCATGTCTCCCACATCTCCCGCAACTCATCCCTCACACCCCGTCCACGCAATAAGAACCAAAAAAGAATCCCCCTCGTCCTCATGTACCACCCCACCAACCTCCGGATCCAACGCATCATCCTCCGACACTTCCGCCATCTGCAATCCGACCCCACCACCAAAGACATCTTTCCCTCCCCATCCTTATCTGCTTTCTGGAGGGACCACTCTCTCCGTGACTCCCTTGTCCGCTCCACACCCCTCCAGCTCCACCACACCCGGCACTTTTCCCTGCAACCGCAGGAAGTGCTACACCTGCCCCCATACCTCCCCCCTCACCCCCATCCCAGGCCCCAAGAAGACTTTCCACATCAAGCAGATGTTCACCTGTGCATCTGCCAATGTGGTATACTGCATCCGCTGTACCCGGTGTGGCTTCCTCTACATCGGGGAAACCAAGCGGAGACCGCTTTGCAGAACACCTACGCTCGGTTCGCAATAAACAACTGCACCTCCCAGTCGCGAACCATTTCAACTCCCCCTCCCATTCCTCAGATGACATGTCCATCCTGGGCCTCCTGCAGTGCCACAACGATGCCACCCGAAGGTTGCAGGAACAGCAACTCATATTCCGCTTGGGAACCCTGCAGCCCAATGGTATCAATGTGGATTTCACAAGTTTCAAAATCTCCCCTCCCCCTACCACATCCCAAAACCAGTCCAGCTCGTCCCTGCCTCCCTAAGCTGTTCTTCC
>NC_063349.1:38084209-38086958 GCF_021869965.1 Rhincodon typus
CCTGTTCTTCCTCCCACCTATCCCCTCCTCCCACCTCAAGCCGCACCTCCATCTCCCACCGACCAACCTCATCCCGCCCCCTTGACCTGTCCATCCTCCCTGGACTGACCTATCCCCTTCCTAACTCCCCACCTACACTCGCCTTTACTGGCCCCATCCCCGCCTCTTCGACCTGTTTGTTTCCTCTCCACCTATCCTCTGCTCTATCCATCTTCTATCCGCCTCCCACTTTCTCCCTATTTATTTCAGAACCCCCTTCCCCTCCCCCTTTTCTGATGAAGGGTCTAGGCCTGAAACGTCAGCCTCTCTGCTCCTATGATGCTGCTTGGCCTGCTGTGTTCATCCAGCTGTGCACCTTGTTGTCTTGGCAGGATAAATGAGTGGCTTGAGAGATGGTGCAGGTGGGAGGGGTTCAGATTTTTGGGACATTGGGACTGGTTCTGGGGGAGGTGGGACTATTACAAATCGGATGGTCTACACCTGGGCAGGACTGGAACCAATGTCCTCGGGGGTGCTTTTGCTAACGCTGTTGGGGAGGGTTTAAACTAATGTGGCAGGGGGATGGGAACCAGATGAGGAGGTTAGTGGACAGTAAGGAGGTAGTAACTAAAGCCTGTAAGGAACCAGATAATGAAGTCAGTGTGACTAAGGGGAAGAGTAGGCAGAGAGCAGATGATGAACGCAAAGGGACAGATGGTCTGAGGTGCATTTGTTTTAATGCGAGAAGTGTAGTAGGTAAGGCAGATGAACTTAGGGCTTGGATTAGCACCTGGGTGTATGATGGTATTGTTATTACTGAGACTTGGTTGAGAGAAGGGCAAGATTGGCAACTAAATATCCCAGGATATAGATGCTTCAGGTGGGATAGAGAGGGAGGTAAAAGGATGGAGGAGTTGCATTACTGGTCAAAGAGAATATCACAGCTGTGCTGAAGGAGGGCACTATGGAGGACTCGAGCAGTGAGGCAGTATGGGCAGAGCTCAGAAGTAGGAAGGGTGCGGTAACAATGTTGGGGCTGTACTACAGGCCTCCCAACAGCGAGCGTGAGATAGAGGTACAAATATGTAGACAGATTATGGAAAGATGTAGGAGCAACAGGGTGGTGGTGATGGAAGATTTTAATTTTCCCAACATTGACTGGGATTCACTTAGTGTTAGGGGTTTAGATGGAGCAGAATTTGTAAGAAGCATCCAGGAGGGTTTTATGGAGCAGTATGTAAATAGTCCAACTCGGGAAGGGGCCATACTGGACCCGGTGTTGGGGAATGAGCCCGGCCAGGTGGTTGAAGTTTCAGCAGGTGATTACTTTGGGAATAGTGATCACAATTCCGTAAGTTTTAGAATACTCATGGACAAAGACAGGAGTGGTCCTAAAGGAAGAGTGCTAAATTGGGGGAAGGCCAACTATAGCAAGATTTGACAGGGGCTGGGGAATGTGGATTGGGAACAGCTGTTTGAGGGTAAATCCACACTTGATATGTGGGAGGCTTTTAAAGAGAGGTTGATTAGAGTGCAGGACAGACATGTCCCTGTGAAAATGAGGGATAAAAAGGGCAAGATTAGGGAACCATGGATGACAGGTGAAATTGTGAGACTAGCAAAGAGGAAAAAGGAAGCATATATAAGGTCTAGGCGACTAAAAACATACGATGCTTTGGAAGAATATCGGGAAAGTAGGACCAATCTGAAATGAGGAATTAAGAGAAAAGGGGTCATGAAATATCTTTAGCAAACAGGGTTCAGGAAAATCCCAAAGCCTTTTATTTGTACATAGGGAGCAAGAGGGTGACTAGAGAAAGGGTTGGCCCACTCAAGAACAAAGGAGGGAAGTTATGCGAGGAGTCAGAGAAAATGAGTGAGATTCTTAATGAGTACTTTGCGTCGGTATTAACCGAGGAGAGGGACATGACGGATGATGAGGTTAGGGATAGAAGTTTGATTACTCTAGGTTAAGTCGGCATAAGGAAGGGCGAAGTGTTGGGTATTCTAAAAGGCATTAGGGCGGACAAGTCCCCAGGTCTGGATGGGATCAGGTTACTGAGGGAAGCGAGAGAGGAAATAGCTGGGGCCTTAACAGATATCTTTGCAGCATCCTTGAGCACAGGTGAGGTCCTGGAGGACTGGAGAATTGCTAATGTTGTCCCCTTGTTTAAGAAGGGTAGCAAGGATAATCCAGGAAATTATAGACCGGTGAGCCTGACGTCTGTGGTGGGGAAGCTGCTGGAGAAGATATTGAGGGATAGGATCTGTTTACATTTGGAAGAAAATGGGCTTATTAGTGATAGGCAGCATGGTTTTGTGCAGGGAAGGTCATGTCTTACCAACTTGATAGAATTCTTTGAGAAAGTGACAAAGTTGATAGATGAGGGAAGGGCTGTAGATGTCATATACATGGACTTCAGTACGGCATTTTATAAGGTTCCCCATGGTAGGCTGATGGAGAAAGTGAAGTCGCATGGGGTCCAGGTGTACTAGCTAGATGGATAGAGAACTGGCTGGGCAACAGGAGACAGAGAGTTGTAGTGGAAGGGAGTTTCTCAAAATGGAGAACTGTGACCAGTGGTGTTCCACAGGGATCCGTGTTGGGACCACTGTTGTTTGTGATATACATAAATGATCTGGAGGAAGGTATAGATGGTCTGATTAGCAAGTTTGCTTGACACTAAGATTGGTGGAGTAGCAGATAGTGAAGGGGACTGTCGGAGAATGCAGCAGAATATAGATAGATTGGAGAGTTGGGCGGAGAAAT
>NC_063349.1:38087058-38087469 GCF_021869965.1 Rhincodon typus
CTGGGTGTTCAGGTCCATTGTACCCTGAAGGTGGCAACGCAGGTCGATAGAGTGGTCAAGAAAGCATACGGCATGCTTTCATTCATCGGACGGGGTATTGAGTACAAGAGTTGGCAGGTCATGTTACAGTTGTATAGGACTTTGGTTCGATCACATTTGGAATACTGCGTACAGTTCTGGTCGCCACATTACAAAAAGGATGTGGATGCTTTGGAGAGGGTGCAGAGGAGGTTCACCAGGATGTTGCCTGGTATGGAGGGCGCTAGCTATGAAGAGAGGTTGAGTAGATTAGGATTATTTACATTAGAAAGATGGAGGTTGAGGGGGGACCTGATTGAGGTCTACAAAATCATGAGAGGTATAAACAGGGTGGATAGCAAGAAGCTTTTTCCCAGAGTGGGGGACTCAATT
>NC_063349.1:38097469-38156586 GCF_021869965.1 Rhincodon typus
CTGTTCTTCCTCCCACCTATCCCCTCCTCCCACCTCAAGCCGCACCTCCATCTCCCACCGACCAACCTCATCCCGCCCCCTTGACCTGTCCATCCTCCCTGGACTGACCTATCCCCTTCCTAACTCCCCACCTACACTCGCCTTTACTGGCCCCATCCCCGCCTCTTCGACCTGTTTGTTTCCTCTCCACCTATCCTCTGCTCTATCCATCTTCTATCCGCCTCCCACTTTCTCCCTATTTATTTCAGAACCCCCTTCCCCTCCCCCTTTTCTGATGAAGGGTCTAGGCCTGAAACGTCAGCCTCTCTGCTCCTATGATGCTGCTTGGCCTGCTGTGTTCATCCAGCTGTGCACCTTGTTGTCTTGGCAGGATAAATGAGTGGCTTGAGAGATGGTGCAGGTGGGAGGGGTTCAGATTTTTGGGACATTGGGACTGGTTCTGGGGGAGGTGGGACTATTACAAATCGGATGGTCTACACCTGGGCAGGACTGGAACCAATGTCCTCGGGGGTGCTTTTGCTAACGCTGTTGGGGAGGGTTTAAACTAATGTGGCAGGGGGATGGGAACCAGATGAGGAGGTTAGTGGACAGTAAGGAGGTAGTAACTAAAGCCTGTAAGGAACCAGATAATGAAGTCAGTGTGACTAAGGGGAAGAGTAGGCAGAGAGCAGATGATGAACGCAAAGGGACAGATGGTCTGAGGTGCATTTGTTTTAATGCGAGAAGTGTAGTAGGTAAGGCAGATGTACTTAGGGCTTGGATTAGCACCTGGGTGTATGATGGTATTGTTATTACTGAGACTTGGTTGAGAGAAGGGCAAGATTGGCAACTAAATATCCCAGGATATAGATGCTTCAGGTGGGATAGAGAGGGAGGTAAAAGGATGGAGGAGTTGCATTACTGGTCAAAGAGAATATCACAGCTGTGCTGAAGGAGGGCACTATGGAGGACTCGAGCAGTGAGGCAGTATGGGCAGAGCTCAGAAGTAGGAAGGGTGCGGTAACAATGTTGGGGCTGTACTACAGGCCTCCCAACAGCGAGCGTGAGATAGAGGTACAAATATGTAGACAGATTATGGAAAGATGTAGGAGCAACAGGGTGGTGGTGATGGAAGATTTTAATTTTCCCAACATTGACTGGGATTCACTTAGTGTTAGGGGTTTAGATGGAGCAGAATTTGTAAGAAGCATCCAGGAGGGTTTTATGGAGCAGTATGTAAATAGTCCAACTCGGGAAGGGGCCATACTGGACCCGGTGTTGGGGAATGAGCCCGGCCAGGTGGTTGAAGTTTCAGCAGGTGATTACTTTGGGAATAGTGATCACAATTCCGTAAGTTTTAGAATACTCATGGACAAAGACAGGAGTGGTCCTAAAGGAAGAGTGCTAAATTGGGGGAAGGCCAACTATAGCAAGATTTGACAGGGGCTGGGGAATGTGGATTGGGAACAGCTGTTTGAGGGTAAATCCACACTTGATATGTGGGAGGCTTTTAAAGAGAGGTTGATTAGAGTGCAGGACAGACATGTCCCTGTGAAAATGAGGGATAAAAAGGGCAAGATTAGGGAACCATGGATGACAGGTGAAATTGTGAGACTAGCAAAGAGGAAAAAGGAAGCATATATAAGGTCTAGGCGACTAAAAACATACGATGCTTTGGAAGAATATCGGGAAAGTAGGACCAATCTGAAATGAGGAATTAAGAGAAAAGGGGTCATGAAATATCTTTAGCAAACAGGGTTCAGGAAAATCCCAAAGCCTTTTATTTGTACATAGGGAGCAAGAGGGTGACTAGAGAAAGGGTTGGCCCACTCAAGAACAAAGGAGGGAAGTTATGCGAGGAGTCAGAGAAAATGAGTGAGATTCTTAATGAGTACTTTGCGTCGGTATTAACCGAGGAGAGGGACATGACGGATGATGAGGTTAGGGATAGAAGTTTGATTACTCTAGGTTAAGTCGGCATAAGGAAGGGCGAAGTGTTGGGTATTCTAAAAGGCATTAGGGCGGACAAGTCCCCAGGTCTGGATGGGATCAGGTTACTGAGGGAAGCGAGAGAGGAAATAGCTGGGGCCTTAACAGATATCTTTGCAGCATCCTTGAGCACAGGTGAGGTCCTGGAGGACTGGAGAATTGCTAATGTTGTCCCCTTGTTTAAGAAGGGTAGCAAGGATAATCCAGGAAATTATAGACCGGTGAGCCTGACGTCTGTGGTGGGGAAGCTGCTGGAGAAGATATTGAGGGATAGGATCTGTTTACATTTGGAAGAAAATGGGCTTATTAGTGATAGGCAGCATGGTTTTGTGCAGGGAAGGTCATGTCTTACCAACTTGATAGAATTCTTTGAGAAAGTGACAAAGTTGATAGATGAGGGAAGGGCTGTAGATGTCATATACATGGACTTCAGTACGGCATTTTATAAGGTTCCCCATGGTAGGCTGATGGAGAAAGTGAAGTCGCATGGGGTCCAGGTGTACTAGCTAGATGGATAGAGAACTGGCTGGGCAACAGGAGACAGAGAGTTGTAGTGGAAGGGAGTTTCTCAAAATGGAGAACTGTGACCAGTGGTGTTCCACAGGGATCCGTGTTGGGACCACTGTTGTTTGTGATATACATAAATGATCTGGAGGAAGGTATAGATGGTCTGATTAGCAAGTTTGCTTGACACTAAGATTGGTGGAGTAGCAGATAGTGAAGGGGACTGTCGGAGAATGCAGCAGAATATAGATAGATTGGAGAGTTGGGAGGAGAAATGGCAGATGGAGTTCAATCAAGGCAAATGCGAGGTGATGCACTTTGGAAGATCCAATTCAAGAGCGAACTATACGGTAAATGGAAAAGCCCTGGGGAAAATTGATGCACAGCGAGATCTGGGTGTTCAGGTCCATTGTACCCTGAAGGTGGCAACGCAGGTCGATAGAGTGGTCAAGAAAGCATACGGCATGCTTTCATTCATCGGACGGGGTATTGAGTACAAGAGTTGGCAGGTCATGTTACAGTTGTATAGGACTTTGGTTCGATCACATTTGGAATACTGCGTACAGTTCTGGTCGCCACATTACAAAAAGGATGTGGATGCTTTGGAGAGGGTGCAGAGGAGGTTCACCAGGATGTTGCCTGGTATGGAGGGCGCTAGCTATGAAGAGAGGTTGAGTAGATTAGGATTATTTACATTAGAAAGATGGAGGTTGAGGGGGGACCTGATTGAGGTCTACAAAATCATGAGAGGTATAAACAGGGTGGATAGCAAGAAGCTTTTTCCCAGAGTGGGGGACTCAATTACTCGGGGTCATGATTTCAAGGTGAGAGGGGAAAAGTTTAAGGGAGATATGCGTGGAAAGTTCTTTACACAGAGGGTGGTGGGTGCCTGGAACGTGTTGCCAGTGGAGGTGGTAGAGGCGGGCACAATAGCGTCATTTAAGATGTATCTAGACAGATACATGAACGGGCAGGGAGCAGAGGGGTACAGATCCTTGGAAAATAGGTGACAGGTTTAGATAGAGGATCTGGATCAGCGCAGGCTTGGAGGGCCGAAGGGCCTGTTCCTGTGCTGTAATTTTCTTTATTCTTTGTTCTTTGTAGATAAGATTCTGGGAAGTGCAGATGAATACTGCTTCACCTGGAAGGTATGTTTGGATCGTGGGAAGGGAGGAGGTAAATGGGTAGGTGTTACAACTTCGCTGGTTGCAGGGGAAGGTACCGTAGAGCTGTGGGGGAGTGTTGGGGGTGAAGGAAGAGTGAACCAGGGTGTGACGGAGGGAATGGTCCCTGCGGAAGGCAGACAAGGGAGGGGAGGGGAATATATGTCTGGTGGTGGTAACTCGCTGGAAGTGGTAGAAATGGCATCTGATGATCTTCTAGATGTGGATGGTAGGTAAGGACAACGGGAACCCTATTGCTGTTGCTCTCTTTGGGCTCTATCCTATTGTTTACTCCCTACCCAATCCCCCTCCCTATTTTCTGCATATAAACTGGTGTTTCCCAGCTACCATCAGTTCTGAGGAAGTGTCACTGGACCCAAAATATTAACTCTGATTTTCTCTTCACAGATGCTGCCAGACCTGCTGAGCTTTTCCAGCAACTTCTGTTTTTGTTCCTGATTTACTGCATCTGCAGTTCTTTCGGTTCTTATTAATAACCTGTCTATCTGTTTCTTAAATAGATTCAGTAACATGCCTTCCACAGCCCTCTGCAGCAATGAGTTCCACAGATTCACTGCCGTCTGGCTAAAAAAATTCTCCTCATCTCAGTTCTCAAGGGTCTTCTCTTCAATCTGGGGCTGTGCCTTGGCTCATAGTCTTTCCTACTAGAGAAAACATCTTCCCTGCATGCACTCTATCCAGGCCTTTCAGTATTCTGGAAGTTACAATCAGTTACAATCTAAACACAATCGGACACTGACCCAATGTCCCTAACTATATCTCATATGAATGCCCTTAATCCCTAGGATTATTCTTGGAAACCTCATCTAGACCCTCTCCAAGGCCAGTTCATCCCTCCGTAGAAATGGGGCCCAAAATTGCTCACAATATTCCAAATGTGATCTGACCAAAGCCTTATACAGGCTGTTGTATTCTAGCCCTTTTGAAATGAATGCTAACATTGCACTTGCCTTCCAAACTACCAAATGAACCTGCATCATTAACCTTAAGATATTCATGAACTAAGACTCTTGAGTCCTTTGTGCTTCAGATTTTCAAAGCCTTTCCCTATTTAGAAAGTAGTCTACACCTCTATTCTTCCAACCAAACTGCATAAGCTCACACTTTCCCACATTGTATTCCATCTGAAACTCTTTGTCCACTCTCCTAACCAATCCAGCTCCTTCCACAGAATCCCTGCTTTTTCAAATTACCTCTCCCTCCTGTGTGTCATCATTGTGTCATTGGCAAATTTAGCAACAATGTGCTCAGTTCCTTTGCCCAGATCTTTAATATATAACATGAATAGTCTCATTACATGAGGAGTTATAAATGGAGCTGAACACTCTAGTTGTCAGTGAATATTCCTGTTTCTAATCGTATTGAACGTTGGTGCACAAATTGGTGAAAAGGTGTTACTTGTTGGTACAGACAACATCTTACATCACTTTACTGTTGACTCATGGTATTGTACTTGGTTAGGTTGGATTTGGCCTTACTTCAGTGGACAGAAAATAACCAGTGAAGTCTACTCTACAAAGTGTAATATTTCCATGTTGTTGAAAGATTGTGACAGTTTGTCGAGAGGTGTAGCTGGTTCTGGAGCTCAGATTTTGTGCTCTACAGCCCAGATGTCATTTGAACCTATAGTCTTTGTTGTATCAGAACACAGTTTTGTCACATCACGTGAAGTAAATCAAATTGGCAGGAGGTTTTTAGTGATGGTTCATCATCAGAACTGCACTGAATCTCTTGACTATATTCAAGGTAGTTTATTGAATGCTATGTTTTTGAATCAACAACAGGATAGGCCGTATTAGATTTAGTAATGAGAAAGATTTATTTGATAACATGAGAGTAGTGTAATTTGTCTAACAGTGATTATAAAAATACTTAAGTATTAAATTCAAAATTAGGTTTACACAGAATTATGTAGAATATACAGAACAGAAAAGGCCAGTTAATCAAAAAGTTCAGCAATAATCTCACTGAATGAGATTATTAATAAGAACATGGACCTGAATGATTTATACCAGTTCCTTTGATGTTGAAACTGTTGACAGTTTAGTTTATTTGCAATTTTGAGCCAATTCAGAGGAACAAAGCTAATGTTATGCTCCATGACCAAAAGTGTAAATTATAAATTAAGCAAGTAATAGTTCCACTGCCTATTAACCCATGTGAGATCAAACCTTGGAGTACTGCCATGTCCAGGATATCAAGAAACAAAAGAAACATTTATGTGCTGAAGCACTAAGTAGGATTGACCAGTGGGAAATACTGTATATACTTAAGCTTTTCAACCTGGAAATGAGGCATCCCAGGGATGACATTCCAGAGCTTTGAAAAAGTCAACTGCAAAACATTAAAACATTAATAGGAGCCACACTATCCTATCATAAATGTAGTGTTTTGGAAGATAAGTTTTTGATTTTTGAAGGAATGTAAACTAACCTTCAAATGGAAATGGGCAAGGGGGCAACGGTTATCTAATGTGCTGAGTAGCTGTCCCGTGGCCATTGGTAGAAAGGACTCAGACAACAAATTGACACTGTACAAGGCACCAAATTCCAGAAATGGGGAATATCAATCAGTGCTCAGGGGAAAAGGGGAGGCCTAGTCAGGAGGCACTTGTAGGTGGCAGACCTTGTCAGGGAGATATCTTCTCCAGATAGAAGGTAGACCAGAAGAGGAGGAGGAAGATTGCTGGAAGAGTTCCCTAACACCTTGGCTAGAGAGTAGGATGCTGCCTTTATGGCTTTAACGAAACTAACACGTTCTGTGCCGACAGTTTGTTTATCCTCTGGAATCAGAGAACCATCCTCAATTGTCATGTTGTATACAGGCAGTCCCTAGGCTGCTAACGGGTTCCATTCTTGAGTCTGTTCACAAGTCGATTTGTGCGTAAGTTGGAACACAACGCAAGGCAAAAGAAAGTAGCTCTTCATAGGTTCAGGAAACATTCCTACGTTGGATCTTTAGAATTACACCCCTGTATACGAGATTGTTTTTGTTAAGTACAAGCATTCATAAGTCGGATGTTAGTAAATCGAGGACCCCGTGCACTTTGTTTATTAATGTATCAGCTAAACTGCTGCTTCTTAACAAAAGGAATAAACTATCAGAAAATTGCTACAAACTGTCGATTGCCTATATTAGATAACTGATCAGGAATCCTCAAATCAGCAGTGTTTTGGGGAAGGATGGGTGGTGACTTTGGTTGGGAGCCTTGGCTCTAGGACAAACTTTCTTACTGTAAGACTGAGTTGAAACCTGGGGTAGCTTCTTCCTGATCCACGGAGGTGCTGGGGGTGGGGATGTAGGTGCAGTTGTACCTTCAGTCTCTCACCTAGCAATTCAGAATGATCTATTTCTATGTTTCTTTTTCTTTTCACAATCATTCATTCATCGTTAAAGAATTTAAATTTGGCTTTAACCTTTAATAACCAACTGAGGGAAAGAAAAGTTCATACCGGACCGTGACGACCTCAAGAGAAAAGTTCTGACTTTCGCTGCTGAGTTCTGCACCTTTTATAGAAAAGACAACATTCGGAGCCTCCCAGCAACGGTGGGAGTTCCGTCCTTGCCATTGTTGAACTCGCTGTGATTTACGCGTCAGAGAGAGCTGCAGTATTATTTACAGTTTCTATGACTCCAAAAGAACCCGGCCTTCCTAACTCGTGGTTTTTCCGTGGAATTTCGCTGACATTCTTCCCTTCTGTTATCCTTCTTTCCAATCAACATTTATACTGGGTGTCAATATCACCCTGTATCAGTCAACCGGCTGCAGTCCTCCTGTTCCTGCTCGTTGTCATAGCTTTTACATTAACCCTGGGGGGAAGAATCACTAGTGTTCTGGCAGCGGTCATTTTGATGCTTATTGTAAGGTAGCAATTTGGAAGGGCTCGAGTGACATCTTGAACTATCAAAAATCCAACGCCTTCCTTTAGAACCGTAGGACGGTTACAGCACGCAGGAGGCCATTCGTCCCATCATGTTTCTTTGCAAAAGCAACTCACCAATTGCCAGTTCCCCCTTTTCGGTCGCACTGTATTTTTTTTTGTTTTGGTTTGCAGTGTCACCACTCACTGAGGAAACGCTATTCACAGAGTTGTCACAAAAGTTAAAGATTTTAAAATATCAAAAACAATAAACAATCTGCTTTTTGGACAGACGTTGATAAAAATAAAGCACAGGCCAGGTTTCTGTCCAAAGCAAGAATCACTGATTATTTCAGGCAATTAGATTCTACCCACGGTAAACAATTAAGCTAAATTAAGTAAACTCTACCCTTTATAAAACTCTCCCTTGTACAGACAAACAGGGTAAAATACATGGGTGGAGTGCAAACCGGAAAAACGGTTCTATACGCTTTGTTCACAAGATCTGTTGGATTGGTTCGTGCTGATCCAAACGTTTCTCCTCAATTTTTTTCCAAATGCTTCCATTTGTTTTGCAAAAGGCACAGGACAGCAGTTCCACTTACAAAAGGTCTCTGAGTCATTCAATTCAAAGTCGCAACTTGCAGCATCCGCTGAAGAAAAGATGAGCCAGTTTTCTTCAGATTTAAAGTGGCTGCTGCAGATCCGATGGGTTCCTTTCTGGTCTCGCTAGGTCGTCTCTGTCTTGCTCACAGACCAAGGTGTTCAGCTCGGTTGTCTCTATCATGCTCACAGACCAAGATGTTGAGGTGACAATCAATCGCCTTATTTTCGGCAGGCAAAAGGACCTTTGTCATTGATAATTGGTCCCTAGTGCACAAATTAATCATCTTCACTTGTAAGCAATTCCTTGACCTCAGTTCATCTGCACTTTGCTGGAATCTACAGCTAGTGTTCACAATAGGTATAAAATTATTTATCTTCAAAGCATGTAGTCATCCTTGTAAATCCATGGCCTTCAAATAGTTATTTCTCATTTCAAGTATAAAAGGTGAAAAAAAAGGCACAGTCTTTACAGCAGCTTTTTCAAAATCATAGTGGATCTGACTCTACTGCACTCTCAGGCAGTATATTCCACATTCCTAAACACTGTACTTTAAAAAAAACCCTTATGTGGCTTTTGATTTTTTTTGCCATTCATCTTAAATGTGTGCTCTTTGGTTCTTATCCTTTCCACCAATGGAAAGTTGTCATTTCTGTTCGAGATAGTTAGGCAGACCCTGCAAGGTTCTGCGTAGCTCCATCATATGTTCTTTCAAAGTGCAGACATTTACCTGTAAGTTGCTGGGAGTTCTTACTTCATAGAAGGTAACTATTTGGTCCATCCAGATAATGCTAGCTCTCTGTTGCCCCTGCTGTAGCCTTTATTTCCCTCAAGTACCCAATCAATTTCCTTTTGAAATTTTTGCTTTCACCATCCTCAGAGATAGTGAATTCCTGTATCTGTCAGTCATACAGCACGGAAACAGACCCTTTGATCCAACAGGTTTCCCAAACTAGTTCCACTTGTCTGCATTTGGCCCATATCCCTCTAAACATTTGCTATTCATGTACCTGTTCAAATGTCTTTTCAATGTTGAAACTGTACCTGCAATTACCATATTTTCAGGATATCCCTATATGCTACATAGCTGATGGATTACGTGATGAAATCGATTCAGTTTACAGTCAAGTATAACAGCTAGTTATTCAAAACAGCAGAGATAAATACCAAATCTTTTTGTGGATGTTTTTAAGATGTTGGTCTGCAACCAGGCTGGATCCACACATAATCCCAGTTCATCTTTGAATAATGCAATCAGCCTAAACAGAGAGGATTATTTTTTCAATGCCTCAAGTGAATTGAGGCAGAGTGGTACATTTCCTCAGCAAAAATGAAAAACTATAGAAATTGAGGAAACAAATCTGACTCGAAGATACATTACACTACTGAACAAAGTCCCAACAACATCCTCTGTTAAAATTCTCTTTTGGGGGGGCAGCACTTTTATAAATTATCAGATCACTTTATTTCATTGTTTTGTGATATTTTGCTGTGTTCATGTTGATGGTTACATTTCCTCACAATGACTGCACTTTTTGATATATTCTGTAACATGCTGATGTTGTGAAAAATCCTATGAGAAATACAAGTCCTTTATTTCAAGAAAATATTTCAGTATCTTATAGCAACAATGCACATCTGTGCTGGAATTTTGAATGCCAAAATGTCAGAAGTCTGTCTTAACTAGTGTACATTTTGTGTGAGGGCAACGTTAAACCCAGTACTCTGAAGAAGAACATTTATCGCAGTCTCTTTCCAGTTTTCTGTATTTTATTTTAATTTCAAAGATTTATATCACATTGTTCACTCTACAAACGATTGGAGATGGGATGTACCCTGGAAGTTGAGCTACAGGGACCCCTTAGAAATCTCAACATAGAGTGGGAGTTGTCTGGGGAGTTTGAGCTTCCGATGGGCAATTACTCTGCTCTCTCGTACTCTCTGAAAAAGTCTCACCCTCTAAGTTAGAATTGAAAATTTTGATAATTCTGACTTACATGAATAGTTAACCACAAAATGGTGGACAGGGAGAAAACATAGCTTAATGCCTAGGTAACTGCACAAATGGCCCCCAATCACTATGACTGACCTCCACCAACTCATCTCCCTGACCTGAGTCCACAAGTCTTTACATCCCCTTAACCTCCTGGCACCTACCCTAACCCTATAACTTCTTCAATAGCTTTGCAAAAAAACTTTGGGACAACTAAACTTCATTTACAGCAATCCGGCAGCTACTGCATAAAAAGGGTGCATGGCTTCAGCATTGCTACCTCTCAGATCTGTGGCCCTGAGTCAATTCTGAAGATTCCCACCACTGGAAGATAATCCAATAGGAGGGCATCCTTTTTTGTTAGATTAGGGTGGAAATAGTGCTTCCAATCCTGAGCATAAGATCTAGGTCATCATTTTAAAGTCAATTTTAAGATTCCGTGCTTTCCATTTGGCTTAAGAAACAGGATACAGTCTGTCTCATTGTATAGGTTCCAACATCTTTGCTGACTAAGTGTTAAAACTTTAGACTTTCATAAAACTATATTAAATCCATAATTGCCTTTAATCATTTGGTAAAGCTAAATATACGTAACAAAAATAATAAACTAAAGTAAAACTACAGAACTAAAAACAAAATACTAATTTTGTTTATATTATGCTTGAGACTAAAGATTTAAAGGACTCAATGATTTAGGCATTTTAAGATATACCTCAAGTCTTTATTTTTTAAAATAAAGCCTCCTCTGCGAGAACTGCCAGCAACGCACACTATTGATTTGGCAACTGGAAAACTGAGGGTAGTATCTGCTTAAATCTTTGAAAGTTTACATTCGTTTGGACTAGCTCTTGTACAAACAAGTTAATTTTGGAAGTTTACATCCTTTTCTCAGTGAATGCAAACTCAAAGCACAAAACTGGCAGTAACCAGTATTCTCTCTCAAAAGAATAAAAATGCTCGATATAAGAAATTAAAATATCAGACAGGGGCTCTAATGAATTTGGTTTTTCCGAATGTATGATATTTTGTATCATAAAGAAAAACTTACTGAAAATGTTTCACTGTTACTGCATAGAAAATGAGAATCCCAGTACAATCTTATTTATATTAACAGGTAAAATATTACAAATCAAATAATGCCTGCAATTCTTAATAAGTGCAACCTCCAGGCTTAAGCATAGACACTATTGCACATTTTAAATATTTGAAACTTCATTTTGCATCATCTCTTGCACTGTATTATTCAGAAAAATAGTATTGTGGGTTTTAAGAGGATAAAAATCTGAGTCTGCGTAAAAAGTTGTCGGGTTTGGGGGGTGGGGGGTGGGGGGGTGTCTTTTCATGTTAAAGAAAAACAAGTACAAAGTGATATCCTAAGGTTTCACATGGTGCATTTCCCTTTCAACTCAAATAACTAAAATATAGTCCAGATGGATGGAATGGAAAGCTGTTTTTAGGATCTTATGTAAAATAAATGCATAGTTTTAATTAGTTCTGAGGGGTCCTTCTCCTCAAGAAAAAAAACTCACTATAGGTCAGTTCGAAGTGCAATCTGAATGGATTGAAAAATTCAGACCAATGCACGACTGAAAGTTCTTTTCAGTTTGGGTCCATATCTTACTTTTAGGTTTTTTTGTATCGAGCTTTGTTAAAGTTGATTTTACACCATTCCAACATTGTTTTATAAATACAGGATAGGGTGTTACTTTCTCCAACTCAAGACTTCATTCAACTTCACAAGTATAAGATTGGCACTTGCAATGCATATCAAACACTTTTAATATTAAATAACAAAGTAAAGTTGCCCAACACCCATGGGTTGCTCCTTATAACAAAATAAATACTTTCCATAGGAAAAATAGTCCTTGAGCAAAGTGGCAGAAAATCCTGGATCTTAGGATAAATATTTAAATCAAATACTTCAAAATATTGAAACATAAAACATATCCAGTACATTTCATAGGTCCAGCAAGTTATTTTGATGAGTAGAACAAATTGTATTTCAAAACTAAAAATAAATAAGGTATATTTCAAGTTAAATAAAAGAGCTGCAGATGCTGGAAATCTGAAACAAAAACAGAAAGCGTTGGAGAAACTCAGCAGGTCTGACCTTTTCAGTTTCTCCAGCATTTTCAACTGTTGTAATTTTTCCAGTTGTAGTTTTGTTTTGTTTGACCTGTACCCTCTTTCGATTCGACCAACTCCAGTAGGAACAATGCCAATTAAAGGAAAATTTTTAGGTGCCAACAAAATCAGAGATGCAAGAGATCAAAATAATGCCACTGTTGAGGTCAAAAGTGTGTGATTTTATTTTGTACCCCGATTCTCTTGTATTTTTTTAAGCAGGTATTCCATCTGTAGGTTTAGGTTTGGCTGTCCTTTTCTTGTTTTTTTGCTAAGTATTCTGTACTTCTCTAATTTATCTTCCTTGTATTTTCTCTGCGCCTCTTCCTTTTCTTGTTGACGTTTCTCAGCTGCCTTTGAGAAAAATACAAAGTTAACAAATACATCTCAAATAAATAACTCTGCAGTGAGACTAAGAGATTTATAACGTTCCTTTGCAAGCATTCTCTGATAAAACAAGTTCATACTTTTTGGTACAACATACAGTATATCAGTACAATTCAAAGAGTCTTAAAAAGCAGTTATTGAAGACTGTTTTTCTTTTTAAATTCTTTATTATGGGATGTGTGCTTTGTTGGGAAAATTAAAATTTATTGCCCATTTTTAATTGTCTTTGAAAAGGTGATGTAAGCTGAATTCCTGAACTACTGCAGTCCACATGATGTAGCTATGCTCTCAGTGCGATTGGGGAGGGAGCTCTAGGTCATTGATCCAATGAACAAACAGTGATATATTTCCAAGTCAGGATGGTGAGAGACTTGGAGGGGAACTTAGGTGGTGTTTCTAGGCATTTACTACTCTTGTCCTTCAATTCCAGCTCAGTTTTTGGTCAATGGTATTCCCTGGGATGAAGTTAGCAGGGGATTCAGCGCTGGTAATGCGTTTAAAAGGCAAAGGGCAATGGTTAGATTCTCTTTTGCTGGAGATGAGCATTGTTTGATACACATATAGCAAGTATATTACTTAGCATTTGTCAGCTCAAGCCCGGATATTGCTGTGGATTTGGAAGACTAAGTCAAAATAGGCTTCATGACATATCCAAGTGCATCATGCAGATGGCATATTACCACCATTGTGCACCACTGATGAAGAGACTGAATGTTTAAGATGATGGATAGGGTGACAATCAACAGGTATGTTGATGTCTGTTGTGCTGTTTCGCTGTGCTATTATAATTCATGAATTTTCAGGTGTGGATCAATTGACTGAGATCAAGTGACAGTTGTAATTAGTGTATCAAATTGGATGTAGGGCAGTAAAGAGAATTCAATTTTGGAGTTTCTTCAGGTTCAGCCTCAGGCAAGTGTGCTATTTTCACAGTGTTGATTAATTTCCATTTTGCTTTAACCTACATGAACTCCTTGAGATGGGGTGGGGTGTGGTGGGAAGGAGAAGGAGGGCCATAATTTTCTGCCCTAAGACTTCATCCAATGGTTTACTCGGAGAGTTTCAAATACAGGCCTGCAGTAAGAATAAAGAAAAAAATACTGCAGATGTTGGAAATCTGAAACAAACTGAACACTGGAGAAACTCAGCAGGTTTGGCAGCATCTGGGAGAGAAACAGAGTTAACGTTTTGAGTTTGGTATTACTCTTCATCAGACAGTATAAACGAGAGATCTGCAGGGTCACAAACAAATTATTTAAAGGTGGTAGGATAAATTGATACAGCTGCTAAAAAAAAAAAACAGGATCCTGGACTTTATAAATCTGAACCAAAGCAACAGTGTAATGTTAAAACCTTAAAAGTTACTCTTCAGTTCTGAGGTGAAGAATGCTTTCAGAAGAATGTCAGGACCTTGAACAGGTGCAGGATAGATTTTCCAAGTACTTAGCTATGCCAGAGTTGTGTGAAAACAATATATTTTTCTGACTGGTAACACTCTGGTTGAGTTACTTACTGCATTTTTATTTTATTCTTTTATCAATTTTAGTTTGGAGCTGTGAACTGAAGATGACCTTTGGAATGAGCAACAGCTTATGTTTAAAAATAAAAACAAAACAAATAAAAGTTGTGGCTCGTTTGAGAAGCCAGGTCTGGAAGTTAATTTCAGGTTAGTACTTGATTGAAAGGATTCCATAGATGCTTCAAAGCTGGGGAAAGCAGTATGTTTAAACAGATAGCAGATGTTGGCTACTAATAAGGTCAGTATCTGGGAGTTGGTTCCAGCAAGATTGGGAGAGAACTTTTGCTCCAGCAGAGGCAGATGTTGAATAGTAACTGGGACCTCGTGAGGAGACAGTCAGTCTGACAGGAAGAGACCAGACTTTTGAACTGGGTTTGAACAACGTTTTCTGGGTGAATGAATTTGGTTGTTGATGCAAAAGCGTGAAGATCTGAAAGCTCCCTGCCTAACCTCCTGTTATAAGCTATAGGAAGTTTACAGAATAGAAACGGAGTTGTAAGTCTTACTGACTTCCTTTGAATGAGCTGAAAATGTTACCTTGATCTACAACTTCAGAAAGTCAAGCAAGAAATAATCATATATGCCCATGGAACAACGCATCATGAAAACCACTTAAATAAACTGGCCAGATTTGTTATTTTCTTTTATATATCCCTTAACTGTGTTTGTCTGTCTGTCTTGTGTGTGACTGGAACTGAAAACAAAAGTTATTGGGGTTAAACATTAGACAATTAGATTACATTGTTATTTGATTTTTCTCATTTATAATTACTGCATTTATTCAAGTTACAAACCAACGTCGAGAATTGATTGTTCCAGAGTCTGGGACTGATTATTCAAAAAAAAAGTCTGGTTAGGAAATGTTTGGATCAATTTTGAGGGTGTGTGTAGCAAATACAGAGGTAGAAAGGCTGATTTCGTTCAGCTGTCTCCTTGTCGTAACATAACCATACCACAGTGAATATGGTCATTTGTGATTTTACAAGAAGAATGTTTGAAATCTTAGTTCAGAACCTTAAGTACATATAGGAGTACTGGCAAAAAAAATTAATTCAAAGCATTCAAGTTTTATTTCTAATTATCATAAAACTATTTATTTCACTAAATCATTGCTGATTATGTCAATGAAATGTGTATTAATTCTACACTTTAAAATCCTGGGGTATCCTTGCTTTTCTGAAACCATAAATAGAAATTGAATCACAGTTCAGATCCAGAAAACACTGTATGACACTTACCTCTTTCTGTTTTAATTTTTCCGCCTGCCGTTTTTCAAATTCTTCTTTGATCTTTTGATATGATGACTTACTCTTTTTCCTAAAATCAGAAAGTACAATGAAAGCAAATGATATTGTCTGCATTTAGGTAAATGTCTTCAGTAACAAGACATCCACGACAGGTCTTTCTTTGAGAACTTTAGTCAGCATTCTCCAATTTTACAAATTTGCCCAATGACAGAACCATGGAAATCACAGATGGCTGTCATCTGTCCCATTCTGCTAGGTCTATGTCAGAATTACCTGATCTAAATTGATTTTTTGTGATATCTCATCAATACTAAACTTACAGCACTCTAAAATAAGACCATAAGACACAGGAGCAGAAAAGGCCATTAGGCCCATTGCTCCACTGCTCAATGAGATAATAGCTGATCTGAAAATCCTGAACTCCACTTTCCCATCTTCCCCCTTAATCCTCGATTTCATTACAGATTAAAAATGTCTCAGCTTTGAATTGGGAGTGGCTTAGTTTCAAATGCCCACTGTTGCATATTATACTAACGTTTCTACATAAAAGTCCTTCTAACATATCTCTGCATGCTTCTAGTAATAACCATGTGTGTCTGCTATAGTATCAAGTCATCAAAAGTTGAAGTCAACTTCTACTATTTACCCTCTGAAATTCTTTCAAAATGTTAAGCACATTACAAAAGAAAAAAAACTTCTTTTCTGACCTAATGAGTACAGATCTAGTTCCTTAAACCTGTTATTTGAGAGTAATCCTTAGAACCATTCTCGTGAGCTCATGCTGCTCTTCTTCCACAGCTTTAATGCCATTGAAAATAGGGTGCCTAGCAGTACACATGATGAGATGAGCTGTTTCAAAGATTTCTTCATATCCTTATTGTTCTTATATTCGATATTCCTATTCTGCAATAAAATGCAGAACTCTGTTTGCCCTTATGTTGTTTGCAATATATTTCTTTTGGCTTCTCCCATTTTACATGAGATTGCAACACTGTTGGTAATCACCCTTCTCTATCTCCTCCTGTCAGTCACATCTTTCTTTTCTAGCCTGTGTCTAAATCTCTTAAAAAACAAAGAGGAAGGTGATGGCCTCCTGGTATTGTCGCTGGATTTTTAATCCAAAGACACAGGTACTGTTCTGGGGACCAGGGTTCAAATCTCACTGTGGCAGACAGTGGAATTTGAATTTAATTAAAACCTGGAATTAAGAGTCTAATGATGAGCATGCAATTGTTGCCAATTGTCAGGAAAAACCCATCTGGTTCACTAATGTCCTTTAGAGATCGAAACTGCCATCCTTACCTGGTTTGGCTTATTTGTGACTTCAGACCCTCAGCAATGTGGTTGACTCTAAACAGTTCTCTGGGCAGTTAGAGATGGGCAATAAATTTTGGCCTAGCCAGTTATGGCCTCATACTGTGAATGAAAAAAAGTCTTTCAATATGGTTCTACATCTTCTTCATATCTTCCTGCCCGTGCCATCACCATTCACGTACTTCAATTTTATTTCTCCCCGCAAAAAGTACCAGACCATTTCAATTTTTTCTCAGCTACTTTCTACAACTTGCCCAAAATCTTCACTGCCCGAATTAGTGGATTCCTGATTTTGTCCTTTCTTATTATGTCAACTCAGCACTTGTATCTCATTAACATCTAATCACTGTTTCTTTTTTTTCGATGCTGCCCAAATTTAACAAAATCAGTCTCGCAACTGTCTTACAGACTCTTGGTTTCAGTTTCATCAATGCTTTTCAGTTACATTACACTCCAATGCACTTCCAATTACTCCAACCCAAGGTAATTTATCATTTAATTTTCATTGCAACAGATCTATCTTCTGCCACTAATGACTTCAGATACTTTAACTTACTTAGTTTCTCCAAGTCTTCACCAATAATTTTTATACCTTCACTTGATCTTCTTTACCAAGCTCAAACTGATGGTGCTTAAATGGAGTCTTTAGTTTACTGATCATTACGTCTCTGCTTTGCAGAAGGACCTGGGTATCTTTGTGCATGAATCACAAAAAGTTGGTTTGCAGGTGCAGCAGGTAATTAAGAAGGCAAATGGAATATTGTCCTTCATTGCTAAAGGGATGGAGTTTAAAAACACCAAGGTTATGATGCAGCTGTATAGGGTGCTGATGAGGCCACGCCTGGAGAACTGTGTACAATTCTGATCTTCTTACTTGAGAAAGGATGTACCAGAGGGGCTGCAGAGAAGGGTCACGAGGTTGATTCTGGAGTTGAGAGGGTTGGCTTATTAGGAGAGATCAAGTAGACTGGGACTATACTCATTGGAATTTCAAAGAATGAGGGGAGATCTTATAGAAAAATATAAAATTGTGAAGGGAATAGATAAGGTAGAAGCAGGGAGATTGTTTCCACTGGCATGTGAAACTAGAACTAGGGGGCATAGCTTCCTAACAAGCGGGAGCAGTTTTGGACCAAGTTGAGGAGAAACTTCTTCACCCAAAGGATTGTGAAGAATCTGTGAATTGCCCAATAAAGCAGTTGAGGCTAGCCCATTGAATGTGTTTAAGGCAAAGATAGATTTTTGAACAGTAAAGGAATTAAGGGTTATGGTGAATGGGTAGGTAAGTGGAGCTGAGTGCACAAACAGATCAGCCGTGATCCTACTGAATGGCAGAGAAGGCTCAATTTCTTATGTTCTCTAGTTTACAGTGCTTCATTCTAGTTCTCTAGATGGTCAGTCATGCTTTTATCATCCCCACCTCATAATTCAACACCATCCGCAAACAACATTGACCATTGCACTTCCTATCTTGCTTGCTCAATTAGAATATTCACCACAATCAGGAAAAGGTTGGGATTCATGATTATTGGTGGAATCCAATATAGCTTCAAAGTTATCAGTCTACTTCATACTGCTTCATATGACTATTAAGGGATGTGTAAAAGGAGTATTAACTTCTCAGGAACTGTACAATTTTTATTACATCTTCAAACTCCTTGCTGAGGCATCTGATCATAAGCCTTCTCTAGCTTCATGAATACAACATTCATGTCGCATACATCTTTCCAATAGTTCTCTTTCACTTGCCCAGAGACAAAAATGACATCTGCGGTGCTTCTTCAGGGCATAAATTCCACTGACCTTGATGGATTTCTACCATTTCTCCTTAGTCTCTGGCCCATGATGCTCTCCTATATCTTGTAGGTATATGGTAGAAGTTTAATTGCTCAGCAGTTTCTGCAATCTTGAGTGTCTGTTACTTCTTAATATGTTAAATGTTGGGGAAACCAGCATCTCACTTTTGTAGTTCCTTCCTATGTGTTATTTTTGTAATCATGCTGTAGCCCTGCATATTATATATGCTATACAATATACCATTACTATAGGTTATAAGCAAGCTTCTTCACTTTTGGTACCACATTTGGTATTAGTATTTAGCATGGTTTAATATTAGCAGCTGGTAAGGCATGGCAAACCCGAGCATCTTGGCTCCTGTCATTTGCTTCTCCAAAACCATGACCACCAAGGATAGCCTAATATTCTTCTCTTTCACTCCCGAAGTGTCCAGTTAGGTCATTTGCCACCACTCGCCCCTCACTGCTCAGCAGTGTTTAAATTGCATTGACTATCTGCTCCTAGAATTTTTCTCAATAAAATATCATTTTTTAAAAAGGTCCCTCAACAGTTGGTCCAGACCTTTCAGTTCTTCAACTCCAGTGAATTTTAATATTTTCATATTCTATTTTATTTGTGCTTTTTTCCACAAAACGTACTTCCTTATCTATTAATCCGTGTTGAGTTACGTTTGCCATATCTAATATTTGCCCAATTTGCTCAGGTTCTCCTCTAATCTCCCGAAATAGAAAATATTTAATGACAAAACTTGTATGGTTAAAACTATTAATAAACTTGCAGGTGACAAGAATATGCAAAGTCATCTAGACCAAATTAATAAATCAGCTATTGGAATAAATAGTATGAGATGAAAGGGCTCACAAATGGCAAATTTCATTCAACATGAGCAAATGCAGCATTTTGAACTTAGGACTGAAATCTCCAAGCACATTTTAACTTACTTCATTGGAAATAACACTCAAACATTGTAATATGTTACTACAGAATGCTAACTGCCAAGTATTACACAGTAATGGTTAAACTAAAGCAAAAATCTAAACAGATCCTACATTACAACAATGACCACACTTTAAAAGTAATTAATTGGTTATGAAATGCGTTGGGACATCCTGAAATTGCAAAATATCCAATTCTATGAAGGTAACGTTTAACATTTTTAACTTTGTTTCTTTTACTACTTTGTACCGAAGTTTCTTGTACCTAGGTATCTTCGTACCTAAGATAGCTCTGTGTTGTGACATTACATACTTTTCGCTGTACTCCTGTCCTTCTGTACCTGAGTACATGATAATAAAGACTAAATCTAAAATCACAAAAGCAGGTTTTTTCTTTTCACAATTTTGAATTTTTTTTTAAAAAAAGCATACTTTTTTTTCTCCTCTGTTTGTAAAGTTGGTTGATCCATTGTGGCAGTTTCATTCTTTTTGGCTTTCTCTGATTGTTTCTTAAGCAGCTCTTCTTCAGCCAGGTACAGGTGTCGCAAATGATCTGGGTAATTCTCAGTAAACTGTATTTCTTTAGAATGCTGTACTTTCCTTTCTTTTCTCAATATTTTCTTATACTCATGTTTGATCTTCTCCTTCTGTTGGAAAGCAAAGCCTTGCCCTGTAAGAAGACAATACTATCAGAATTGTATCAACATCCTGACTGCTGTCAAACCCATATTAAAACTGAATTTATAATTCTCTCAATCATCACAATTTATCGAATTAACATGACATTTTTCTGTTTCCTAGAAGGTAATTAGAAACTTGGAAGCACATCATAGTAACACACATCACACAATGAACTCATGTGGTGAGCATAAATATTTAGATAGGAGGAAAAGATTAATAGCTAACATTTTAGATGACGTGTTTTCAGGGAACAATTTGCATGCTGCTGAAATTCCTGAAGGAGTTCATCTAGTTTGAATAGAAAATAAATGGATTGAGAAGATGAACAAAATTAAAATATGGAAAAAAGTGGAGGATAAAATAAAGGAAGCAAGCTTGCATATGACCTTAAGTAATAGTCATACAGCGTGGAAACAGACCCTTCGGTCTAACTAGTCCACGCCGACCATGTTCCCAAACTAAACTAATCCCACTTTGTCTGCATTTGGCCCATATCCCTCCAAACCTTCCCTATTCATGTACCCAACCAAATATCTTTTAAATGTTGTAACTGTATCTGCATCCGCCACTTCCTCTGGCAGTTCATTCCAGACGTGAGCCACTGTGTGTGAAAAGGTTGTCCCTCAAGTCCTTTTTAAAACTTTCTCCTCTCACATTAAAAATATGCTCCCGAGTTATGCCTCTCATGATTTTATAAACTTTTATAAGGTCACCCTTAACCTTCGCGCTCCAGTGAAAAAGGTCCCAGCCTATCCTTATAACTCAAATACTCTGTTCCCAGTAACAACCTGGTAAATCTCTTTTGAATCATCTCTAATTATATACTTCCTATAACAGGGTGCAAACAGTATTCCAGAACAGGCCTCACCAACATCCTGTACAAGCTCAACATGATGTCCCAACTCCTACATACAAAGGTCTCAGCAATGAAGGCAAGCATTCTAAATGCCTTCTTAACCACCCTATCTGTGACACAAATTTCAAAGAATTATGTACTTGAACCCCTAGGTCTTGTCGAAAAGACTACTCAGGCCCCATCATTAACTGTCTAAGTCCTGCCCTTGTTTGTTTTACCAAAGTGCAATACCTTACATTTATCCAAATTAAACTCCATCTGCCATCCCTCAGCCCATTAACCCAAATTCATCAAGACCCCTTTGTAATCTTAGATAACCTTCTTCACTGTCCACTACACGACCAATTTTGGTGTCATCCGCAAAATTACTTACAATGCCTCCTATATGCTCAGCCAAATTTTTTATATAAATTACCAACAAAAGTGGACTCAATACAGATCCCTATGGAACACTGGTGGTCACAGGCCTGCAGTCTGAAAAAGACAACCCTCTACCACCACCACCACGCTCAGTCACCTACTGTCACGTCAATTTTGTATCCAATTGGCAAGCTCATCCTGAATCTCATGTGATCTAACTTTAGTATATGTTTTTAATAGCAGAATGATCAAATTCATCATCAGGTCCAAATGCTCAACATGTACTTCTGACAAGACTGACTACGCAAGATTGAAATATACCACTTAAATTATGAGGGCAAATACACCTTCAGTTTGTAAATCAGACATTTGTCACATCTCACTATGGTAATGCACTGGAAATCATGTCCTAAAATTCCTAGTCGTTATCAAAGTTAAGGATTTTTAAAAGTCCTCAGAATTGCCTAATTTACCTATCGTTCAGACTAAGGTTGACAGAAAACATGGACCAGGTTTCTATACTTAACAAGAATTACCATTCATTACAAATAAATAGACTCTAGCTACAGGTAAACAATTATGAACTGTCACACATAACTCTACTATTAAAACTCTAATCCCATAACAAACAACCCCCTAACCACATACAGACAGCAAAAAAAAAAGCATCATGGGCAAAAGGAAAGACTAGGAAGACAGTTCAATGGTCCCAGTTCACAGGACTCACAGATGGTCCTTTGTGGCGTGACAGGACATGTTGCTCCCTGATTCTCTTCCTCCAGATATTTTCATTTGCTTTCAGAAGGCACAGAGTGGTTGGTTCACACTTATAAAGTCTCCAGCTTACTTAAGAGCCACAGCTTACAGCAACTGCTGAAGGAAAATAAATAAACTGATCTTCAGTTTTTAATCACAGACAAAAGATACAGCTCCTGTCCTTTCTGAAATCCAATGACTCCTGTCAAACATTGATGCAACCAAGTTGTTCAACTACTTGAGAGTCAGTCACACAGTTGTTGACTGGCAGAAGGCCTTTATCACTGATAACTAGTCAGTAGTCCACGGACAAATCAGCTCCTTGTTCCTGGTCAAATTTTAATGCACACACAGACCCTGCTCCACCTCGTTTGGAACTAGGCTTCCACTACTGGTTGAACCAGCAGCTGCGTAAATAGCATTTACAATAGATGCCCAATTACTTACTTTTAAAGTGCAGAAATGCCTGGAGTTTAAAACAGTTTGTTTGTCCCATTTCAGTCCACAATCACAGGACAGAAAAATAAAAAGATAGGGTCTTTACATGTTTGTTGTTCATTTTTTTCAATAATTTATTCAGAAAAACATTCCACTCTGCTCAGAAAATTTTATGGCTTCCTTTTCCTCGCCCTCTTGCCTTCATTTTCAACTGATCTTTCTTTGTGATTTCTCCCAACCTACTGCTTGATGGCATCACAGAGCACACTTTCCCCTTATTATCCACAAAACTCTTTCCCATAGAAAAGAAGCACAGGGGATGCAACAACTGACCTCTCATCTACTCCATTCACACCACCCATGTACCCAACAATTGTCCCAAGTGAAACAGTAATTTATTTTATTGCTTTTAATTTAGTATACACAGTTATTCACTACTAACAGTCCAATCTTCCACACATTGGAGATTATATATTGGGTAACACATATTGCTATTCAGAGACATCTTTGCTCATAGTTAAGGACGTTGCCACTGTGCAGCAAGATGCCCCTTGGAGGTGAGCAGGGGATGGGATGATGTGTGGATAACCTGCAACTGTTTGCCGTCAATGCTCAAGGTGAAAACAGTCACTTGGAACGAGTTCCTAAGGAGATACGGGTAATTTTTGATATTTTTAGCAGTTGCAATGAGCCACGTGGAGCCTCCGGGCTTGCTCTACCACTCAATAAGATGATGGCAGATCTTACAGCTTCAGCTCCAACTTTCTCCAGTACCCCCTAACTGTCTCGGCGGAGAACACTGGTGGGATTACTTCTTGCTGCGAACTGATTGATGGAGGTTAATTGTTTTGATTAAAAGTTATAACCCAGCTATTATTTATCGTTACTGCAGGTTAGCGAAGGGTGAAATAAAAACAGAAACAATTCTGAAGAAGGGTCACTGAACCCGAAACATTAACTCTGCTTTCTCTCCACGGGCGCTGCCAGACCTGCAGAGTTTTCCCAACAATTTGTGTTTCTGATTTCCATCATCAGCAGCTCTTTGGGTTTTTTTTTAAAAGAGTGAACTCGACGGACCTCGGGCCTTTGGGCGGACGCTGCAGCCAAAAACGCAAGGGGAGTCCTCACCTTCTCTAACACTGCCCCAACCTTTCTTGGGGTGATTCGTTTTCCACCGCTGCTTTTGTTGTGACCTCTGCCGGCCTCTGGAACCCGGGCCGGGAAGAACTTTCTTCGTAAAGGAGCTGCCATCCCTGTTCCTCGAGCTGGGCGCCATAATGGAAACGTCATCAATCTGCGACTGTGCGCACAGCGACGGGGAAAGGGAGACGGCAGCCGCGAGCGATCAAACTATCCTGTGGGGGAACGCGGAGCCACGGTCTCTGTAATCTTGTGTCGAGCTTTAACGGTCACTGTAGTGGAATATTTCCCCAAATTAAGGACAAAGTTTTTCATTTTCCTGAGTTTCAGTCCCCGGTTTCTGGTTAATTTGTGCTTTGGGAGGCCTAGACCAGGCCCGCAGCCGACTCCATTCACGATGCTGTTCCCCGCGGATGTCGGTTTAGACCTGGTCAAGAGCAAAATCAAAATCCTCACCGAGTTCCTGGACGTTTACCTCAAGATAGCAAACGTGCACACAGTTGATTTTTACACCAAAGACGTTTGGAATCAGTTCGTAGCCCTACCGCCTGAAACTGTCATATCACAACTGCTCTGTCAGCAGGGAGAAACTCCTGTACAGGGTAAGGAGCAGTTGTATCAACTGACCATCAGTGAATGGAACAAGAGTTTTGTTGATAATCTGTACCAAAACAATACCAAAAGAAGTTGAGCATTTGGTTCCTGTCACTAATATTGGAATACCTGATGACGTGTTGGGTTAACAAACGTTCAAAATACCTGGTATTTACAGACTGTTTTTCACAGTGTAAGAACATCCCTAACTTTCACAAAAGCACTTCTGAAGTGTAGTCACTGTAGTTAAGTAGGATGCAGGAGTTAAGGGGCTGGATTTTCTTGTGGCCTTTGAGACCCCAGTGTTCAGACCAAATGGAGGACCTCAGTCTGCGCTTGCTGGCAGCATTAACGGCTTTGCAATTGTCTAGAAGGTGGTTAATGTGCAGGAGTTGGCAGCTTACATATTTGCCATCCTTTTAAGGACCAGGACCAGGCTTTAAATGGTGCAAGCCCAATCAGAAGGCAGGCTGGAGAAGTGGGCTGTGCGGAGCCAGGTTGGGGAAAGCAATGGTTCCTCAACATGGAAAGGAGCCAACAAGAAAGGTTGCAGTAAAACTTTTGGACAAGGACATTGGAAAACCTTTCCACAGGATTAGGTCTGATCGCCATTGCAGCCTTTTGTTCCCACAATGCTATCATTGAGACTTCCATCTCCATGGAGGCTGGCTCCAAAAATTTGGCTTTCCCTGCGTTATGTTTGTGGGATACTATGCCAGTGGGAAAGTTTCAGCAATGCCATGAAACTACCTTTAGTTAAAGCTTTAACCACCTTAATTGGCTACCTCTCTCCAATCTGTATCCACAGGGCTGGGACAATCCAGCTTAATTTGTGCACAGCAGGATTCCACAAAGAATAGTTCAATGAATGAATCTTGTAGCACTTTATCTGAAGATGTGAGGGGAGGACATATTATCCCTCAACCTTCACCAAACAAACAGGTAATCTGGCCGTTTATTTATTTGGGAGCTTAGTGTGTGTAAATAGGTTGCTGTGTGGTATAAAATTGAGAATCATCAAAACATTGCACAACAAAGGGAATAAAGTGTAATTCTAATTACACTGGATTTGAACCTCGAATCCAATTTAGATTAATGACATTTATTACCATGCTTACTGGAAAGAGCCTTAAACCTAATTTAGATTGCAAAAGGAAATACTAGCAATGAAATAGGCAGTATGAAATCAAATCTGAAAATAAAACTACAAATGGTGAACAGGTCAGAAGGCATTTGTGGAGGGAGAAATATTTCCATTCCATGTCCTTTCATCAGAACTAGCAGAAGTTAAAGATGTGACTGCTGTTCTTAAGATTACAGCACAGCTGCACATACACTTATTTTAAAGGAACTACTGCTTCTGCATTACCTTTTTGCCTATTGCTCATCACATTCCCAACTGTGATGCAACTTAAAGAAATTGTTAGATGTATCTTGTTTGAACAAATATGGAGGCTGGGAAAGTGGAGTGGGAAGGGAAAAGCAGAAATATGTGATAAAAAGGAAAGCAGGAGAGAAATTTATGATGCTTCAGATTTCTTACAAAAAAGTAGTGGCTCCATTACTGTGTCTAGTAAAAACATTAATTTGTCTACTTTTGCCATGCTATTAATTTAGGCAACTCCAACAGTGCTGTGAAAAAGACATTGTTAAAGTGTAAATTATTTTGAACTGTCTTTTGAGATTGACATCACTACCAGATATAGTTTCATGTTTGGTGGTGTAATGATTTCATACTGTGAGTACCTTCTGCCATGCTACCTCATTCAAACATACTGACATTTTTCCTCTTCCAAGATTATTCTAAACAGGCATGTGGCCATTACAATGTGCCATCCAGGGGCTTGCCAATTCTGAATAGGTCTGCAGGTGATAGGAGATCGGAAAAATGTCAGGCGCACTAAGGATGCCAGCAATTTTGTTAAGTATAGTGTGGCTCCAATTGTAGAAAACTAAGTTACTCTATCAGAGGATATTGCACATTATAAACTTATGCCCGGTGTTGTGTATATTCCAGGAAACTTACAAAATTTAATCTTTTTCAAGGGGCACTGTGGTACATAAAAGAATAACAGAGGGTTCCAAAGGATGTATCTTGAAAATAGGGTAGATGATTAGTGTGAAATAACTTTAAATCGTTCACATATGAATTTTCTTGGGGGCCAAATGTCCTCTCACATTGTATATTTCAAGATAAAGTAGGTGTTGTTTTTATGGTCGCTGCCATTCAGTTAAAGGTGTACTGATTGTGCAGAGAAAGTACATGTAGGTAGATGCTGATATTGGAGATCCTTTGATACTGGATATAAAACAAACTGTTTCATCAATTAGTGTTTGAATCTTCCACCATGAGAAACCTAAAATACTCACTTGTAAAAGAAAAAAATTAGTTAAAATTACAAATTATTTTTTCAGGATTACATTTTAAGATGCATTTTTTACAACACATTTCTTACATCTGACCATTTTGGTTAAAAAAAAATCCACTTCCTTACTGTCATAACTGTCTGAGACACAAACACAGTTAACTGCTTAATCATTGCCCATTTCTCCATTCCTTAGATCTGAAGCGGTGATGTTTGTTGATGATTGTAAAGTTTTCATGATTGAATTAGGCCATGCGTGCCTCCTGCAAAATCTGGACAACATTCAACCTTGGGCTAATAAATGACAAGTAACAATCATGTCACAAAATGTCACACAGTGACTGTCTCCAACAAGGGAGAATCTAAAAACCTGCCATTCATGAAAAATATCATAACTGAATCCCCTACTCATCAACAGCTGGGGTTTAGCATTGAACAGAAAGTTTATGTAAGTCGTATAGTTACAGGAGCCAGTCAGATGCGGAGAATAATTTACCTGCTGACTCTCCAGAGCATGTCTACCAGATACGAGATAGTTTTCCTTCGCAGTCCTAATTCTATCACTACCTGTCTGGATTATTGCAGCTTTTCCTGCCATCAAGAAGCTCAACTCCATCCAAACAAAAGAAGCTTGCTTGATTGGCATCCCACCTACCAGTTTTAACATTTACACCCTCCAGGGTAAAACAACCCACAGGCATATAAAATAGCTGAACAGAACAGATGCAGAATGCTATGAGTAATGATTGATGATGCCTATAACTGACTACAAATATGAACTGGAAATTTTGCACCAAAAATCACACTACCTAAACACTACGGACCAGCAATGGATTATAACTCTAGAACAGGCCATCACCATCAAACAACACAGGAGCAAAACTAAGAAGAGACACAAGCTACAGGAGAAACTTACCAAACTGATCCACCACAAAGACAAGGACAACAACAAACTGGACACATCGATAAGAAACCTATCCAGCAGTCAACTCACAGAAGCTAAGAAAGCTGTCCTATTACACAGACTGAACTATAACCACAAAGATACGAACAGAACAGACTTCACAGTCGCCCTGGAAACTACATTAAAAGACTCTCAGACTCACGGATGAAACACAACAAGCCATCTGACAAACTATAATCCCCACACTAAACCAAAGGAACGAATGGGACACCCTGAACACATCAGAGAGAAAAGCACCAGAAAAACTCAGGAATGACAAGTCCGTTATAATCCTACCAGCGGACAAGGGCGCATGACAATCATTATGAACAAACCGGACTATGTTGAGAAAGTACAGGCAACGCTCGCAGATACAAACACTTACCAACAGGTGGCGATAGTCCCAACACTGCAGCTAGGTAATAGGATCACTCAGACACTGAAAAGACTAAGGGATGCAAGGCAGGTAACCAAGACGTACTGCATGAGAATGAAACCAGAAGGCACGAACACCCTTCGCTTCTATGGATTTCCTAAAGTACACAAACCAGACATCCCCCTCAGACCCATTGTCTCCCAACTGGGCACACCTTCACACAAACTGGCCAAGGACAGAGACTGAAACACCTAGTCGACGGATCACCCCATTGCATCGACTCAATCCAAGAATTCCTCAATACCCTTAAGAGCATAAATATCAGCAACGACGAGATTATGGTATCCTTTGACATCAAAGCGTTATTCATGATATCCCACGAGCCAAAGAAACTCTGGCCACATTACTAGAGGAAGCAGGAACGTAGACCAGCAGCTCCATCAGCAATGACAACATACTCAAACTACTAGACTTATGCCTCACCACACACTTCATCTTTAATGGTCAAGTATACAAACAGATCAATGGCACACTCGTGGGATCACCCATCTCAGGACTCATCGCAGAGGCAGTCATGCAAAGTCTAGAACACACTACTCTCCCCCGCATTCAAACCAAACTGTAGATCAAGTATGTGGACGACACATTTGTCATCATTAAATGCACCGAACTAGAAGAGACACACCACCTCATAAACAACGTATTCCCTGGGATCAAATTCGCAAGAGAAGAAAAAAACAACAGTTAGCTTCCATTGCTGGATGTCAGAGTTGAACGAATGACCAACAGGGAGTTCCAAACCTCTGTATACAGGAAAGCAACCCACACTGGCCACATCCTCAACTTCCACAGTAACCACCCCAACATCCACAAACAAAGTTGTGTTAGGACACTATTTAAGTGGGCCAGCACTCACTGCAACACGCCAGAACTATGCAGGAAAGAGGAAAAACATCTATACAAAATCTTCACTATGAACGGATATACCTTCATCCACAGGTGCCTACTAAATAGACAACAACAAGAGGACACAGTACACCCTAACACACTGGCCACACTGCCCTACATTAAGAACATATCAGAACTGACAACGAGACTCCTACGACCACTAGGAATCATGGTAGCACACAAGCCCACAACCGCTCTACGACAAACACTCACAAGGATTAAAGACTACATTCCCACAACATGCAGAACCAACATAGTTTACAAAATTCCATGCAACGACTGCCACAAGCATTATATTGGATAGACAGGAAGGAAACTAGCCATCAGAATTCACGAATATCAGCTAGCAGCAAAACAACACAACAAACTTTCCCTAATATCAGTACACTCGGACAATGAAGGCCATCAGTTTAATTGGGACAACATAATCGTAGTAGCCCAAGCCAAACGTAGACACGCACGGGAATTCCTAGAGGCAGTGTTCTTAACCCATAATGCAATCAACAAACATATAGAATTGGACCCCATACACAAACCCATACAGAACAAAACTGGAAATGACACAACTCACCATAACGGACTGGACAGTATAAATTTCAAGCAGAATAGAACAACATCCCTTCATCAGAGGCCTCACTGATGATGTTAGCTAGCGTGGTGATGAAACATCTGAACAAAAACAAGCCAGCTCGGCGAGCAAGTCAACAATCTCACCCATAATCCGAGCTACAAATCTTTCCTAAAACATTAAAAATTTACACCCTCCATCACTATCATGCAGTGTCAGCAGTGTATACCATCTGTAAGTATTAATTCGCCAAGGTTTATTTGACAACACCTTCCAAAGCTGCAACCCCTACCACTAGAAAAACAAATGCTGTTTTTTCTGTGATGCTCTTATACCATAAATTAATCTGAAAATCTATTTATATTTTGATTGGGCATAACTTACAGTTGTGCAGAGAAACTTCTTGTTCCAAAGTGTTAGGTAATTTCGTTTATCTCTCTCACATGTATTAACAAATTACATGAGACAAATACTAACTGAAGGTAATTCCAGAACCTTAATTTCAATAAAGCTTTGCTTTAATGTTGTAAAACAGTATTTTACTCTGAATGCTAAAATTACTCTTCATGCCTCTAATGTTTCTGGCAAATTACATTTTTTACAGCTATGTACTCTATATTCTTCATTGGCTCTGTAAAGAATAGTTCTTCAGACTCTTATGCAGAAAAAAAATGTGGATTTGGTACTATGAAAGGCACAATGGATCCAGTGTGCACCAAATAATTAATTTTTTTTTGTATTTTCTTTTCTAAGCACTAATGGTAATTAGAACTAAGATTTAGTCTATGCTTAAACTTTATCTTTATTCATGACCAGAAAAAATGGGTGTCTCAGTTTGGGATGAGTCCCAAAAACTTAAAGATGTGGCTGCTTACAAGAGAGTTACTCAGGACCACTCCCTGCCAAACCTTGGAGTATGCACCGCACTGGATGACCTGATACAGGAGATGTGGGGAAATAAGCAAAAAGGTTTGGAAATCTGTTTTGTGTTTTTTTGTGTAAAATGGACTGCTGCGCATATTTCACATGTACAGCACAGTTTGGTCAATGTCCTCTTTATGCTGCTCGGAATGCCTTCTTCCACTCTCACCTTCTCATCCTATTAGTTTAATCTTCAATTCCTTTCTTCCTTGCATTCTACTCTAGTTTCCTCTTAAACGTATCTATGCTATTCATCTCAACTTTTCCTGTCAGTAATTAGTTCCCAATCTAACCACCGACTGAGTAAAGAAGTTTCTGCTCAGTTTTTCACTGGACTTATTCGTGTATAGCTTATCATCATGGACCATAGTTCTGGTCTCCCTACAACTGGAAAGTTCTTTTCTACCTCTATTTATCATAGACTTAAAGTAATTTATTAGGTTACTCCTTAGCCTTCACTCTGTAGTTAAAAACTAGTCTAAGTAAGCCGCACTCAAGTTAAAATGATTTATTAAATTTTGTATTATGATGTTGTTATTTTGTATGTCGGTTTTCCTGTTAATTCATTAGTTAATATATTCACTTTGTTTCAGATCTGATAAAATATACAATTTTACCATCTTGTCTTTACTCCAAAACCAAGTTAGCTTTTGACCCACCATGTCATTTTCAACATTTTTCAAATTTCATATTTTCTGATTTATCTCACAAAATATCTGATTTCTTCTTAACGTTATTTAGTTTTGAAACTTATTTCAACATTTTCATGTGCCCTTTCTTCTATTATTTAATATTATATCACTATTTTTTATTACAATCATAAATCATGAGCTTTCCAGTTACATATCAAGTAACTTTGTACAGGATACCATGTCTATTTTGAACTTGGACTGTTATTGAATTTTCTGTTGTATGTTCTATGATATTGCATATGGTTTCAAGGAGGGAATTTTTTTCTCTGATACACTGGAAACAGAGGGATTTTGTAATGGTGTGTTTTGCCTCATGTTTTGGTGTTCTAACTCCACATTGTATGACTTCAGGCTCTCCCCCCGAATGTCAATTTGATTGGCAGGCTTTGGTTACAGTTGGATGGGCATCATTCTAGTAGACGTCACAGGACCAGATAGGCCCAATTCCTAATCCTGAGGTTGAGAGTGGTCCCAAACTTGGGAAAAATGTGGATTGAGGTGCTATTAATTGGTCCTTGATATCATGTGGCAGCATATGGAGGGGAGTAGGGGTACCATCTCAGGACCGGTTTAATGCCAATGGGAAGTCCAATCTTTGACCTTAGCGATGTGGTTTCTGATTCCTGTCAGTGAATTGCATGTTCTTTTGGGGGGTTGGAAAGTGGTTAGTGGGTTCAGGGTCTGATTATGGGTGAACTTCAGGTCTATGAAAGCCAGTTAAATTGGAGGCTTCCAAAAATTTAAAAAAACTGAGTACACTTCGTGATACAACAGGGAACTGGCACATCACGCTGTTTGATATTTAGTCGTAAGCCTGTATAATTCATTTAACTTTACAAAAGTGATAAAGAAACAAGAAAAAATACAAAAGTGGACCATGTGATATTTATGCTGCATACGTGCTGTGATCCTAATTTCAAGCACCCATTTTGCTGTCATATCCATTTGCATCAACCACTGAGGTAAGCTGATTTTAAATATTGACATGGTACAGAAACTTCCTAGGCCCTGAGCTATTTGGGCTATGGTGACAAATGTGGGCAAATTGCATGAGGTGTCAAGTGAGGCCTGTCTCAATGTCGAGACTGACAAGTTACATTTTCCAATTAAATTTCGTAGTGAGGAAGGTCGACAAAGGAGACAGCAGAACATAGACCAATTGGAAAGTTGGTTGGAGAAATGGCAAATGAGGCTTAATCTGGACAAGAATGAGGTTATGTGTTTTGGGAGGACAAATGCAAGAGTAAATTATATAGTAAATCACTGTCTGTGTGCAGTTTGCATGTTCTCCCTGTGTCTGTGTGGGTTTCCGCCGAGTGCTCCATTTCCTCCCACAGTCCAAAAATATGCAGATTGCATGGATTGGCCATGCTAAATTGCCCACAATGTCCAGGGATGTGCAGGCTAGTTGGATTGGTCCTGGGGAAATGCAGGTTACATTGATGGGGCTTGTCTGGGTGGGCTGCTCTTTACAGGGTCAGTGAAAATTCAATGGGCCAAATGGCCTGCTTCCACATGTTGGGATTCTATAAATTCGATATAATAACAAACTTGGAAATACCAGGCCATTAGGAGCACTGATAAACAGAGGGATCTTGGGTGCAAGTCCACAGATCTCTGAAAGTAGCAACACAAGTGGATAAGAAGGTAAAGAAGGCTTGCGGTATGCTGGCCTTCATTGGTTGGGGCATTGAGTATAAAAGTTGGCAACAGAGTCTATGTCCATGAGTCTATGTCTAAGTCATGTTGCAGCTGAATAAAACTTTAGTTAGGCCACATTGTATTACTGTATGCAGTTCTGGTCACCACACTTTAGGAAGGACTGTGAAGGCTTTGGAGAGGGTGCAAGAGAGGTTTACCAAGATGTTGGATTGGAATGTAGTAGTTATAAGGAAAGATTGGACAAACTTGCATTATTTTTGCTCAACATTGAAGGCTGAGGGGCAACCTGATACAAGTATATGAGTAAAATTATGAGGGGCGTGAATAGTTGGAGTCTTTATACTAGGTAGCAAATGTTTAAGGTGAGAGAGGAAAAGTTTAAAGGAGATTGCAAAGAAAGGTTTTTATACAGAGGGTGGTAGGTGCCTGGAACGCACTGCCAGTGGAGGTGGTAGAAGCAGATACGATAGCAACATTTAAGAGGCATTTAGACAGACTAATGAACAGGCAGAGAATAGAGGGCTACGAACCATGTGTGAATGGCATTAGTTTAGAATGCCATCATGGCTGGCCAGGACACGGTGGGCCGAAGGGCCTGTTCTTGTGCTGTACTGTTCTATGTTCTATGAGACGAGATTCTCGCTTGTGAGTGATGAGAGCTTGGTAACAGGAATTGTTACTCATTGTCACCCTCATTATAACTTTATCTCACCTCATTAACATGAACTGTACTGTCCTATTTTACCACCCGCCATTTAGAAACTAGAGGGCACCAAGAAATCCTGAGATGAAAGTCAGAGCAGTTACCTAGCGATTAGAGATTACTGCTTGCTCCTTTGCATGTTCAGCAGCTGCATGCACCCCATGGCCATGGATACTGGCATCCAGCATGTGTTAGCCTCTAAGCACCTCTCCTCTGATCCACTTATAGTACACTCAGTACTTTAATTCTACACTTTGGTGCGCAATAGCATCTCTCATTGGATCTCTGCTGCAACGACAGACACCCAGCTCAAGATGGCAAGATTGGATCAGGCAGCATCCCAGGGCCGCTCCCTCATTCTCTTAGTGCTCATTCACTTTGTGTTTATCTGGGTGCTCAAAGTATCCCTGCAATGCCTGGCCTAATAGTGTTTTGCCTGAAAGCCAAACTTTTAAGGCTCATGCCACTTCAGCCTTGCTGTGTGCCTTAATGTCAACACAAAGACAGCCAGCCTGACCTGTTGGTCACTAATCATCAGTTAAGAGCTGGATATGTTGCTGCACATCATTGTGCTAATTCAATCTCATAACAAAAGTATGTGCCAGTAGCCTATGTGACAAATACCCTGTGTGTGCATCAACTAAATGTCCATATCTCAAAATTGAAGGGGATTGCCCTCACTCAGGTCAAGGGGGATCACTGTTAATTAGCGGTTCCTAGTGCACTTAAACAAGGGCAGCATGTGCTATCAATCCAGGGGCATGGACATGATCAGGCAGCTGCTGGGAGCAGTCAGGGCCAGAGAGTCACTACAGTCTGGGGAGTGGCCATGGACAGTCCACTAAGTCATGTGCATGTGGTCAAGAGATTAGTGAATCATTACTTAGGGAGATTCACGGAAACGCAGAGATCAGTCAGGGGTCTGGTCAATCTTCAGTTCTTAGAGGTTTTGTGATGGGGGAGAACCTGACAACCAGGCTTATGGTGTCCAATGTGACGTACATTGCCTTCCATGATCTGTTGAATGTTAAATGCAATCTATGAGGGGAAAATGACTGCAATCACGTGTGGAGTAGCTGTCTATTTGTTGGCCAAAATTGCAGGCTCCACTTCTGTGTAACAGGAGTATGTTCAAGGGTAATTGCTTCAGTTGTACACTTACAGAGTGCAGGTTGAAATCGCTAACAATCATATCATCATGCATATGAAATAAAGGCATTGCACGACCGCATTGGTGCAAATGTTGGCCACAAGCAGTGTTAACCATGTCATTGGTCCTTGCAGATAGATATCTGTGTGAAAGTAATCCCAGGCACCCTTAAAAGAGTCATCTGTGGGCTTCAAAGCACCCAGTTAATGCAAGACCACCTAGATGCACAAAAGCCCAGAACTGATACCCTTTCAACCTGAACTGTGAGTCTCATGCAAAGTGCTCTGATATGTAATAATGCCAATCGTGCATGACGTTGGACTGAAAGGAAATGAGTTCAGCACTCATGAAGCACTACACTCTCCAACTGTTTCATTGCCACATGATTGGTGGTGTGCATTAGTTAGAAAACAGTCTAATGCCAAAATTCCAAAAATAATCATTTTGTGAACTTCCTTGTTAGAATGCTCCATGTCACACTGTTGGAGGAAAATGTTAAGCCATCATTTGTAAGTGATGTGAATGCTGACTGCTTACATTACTAAGGACCTGTTTTGCTTCTTCTGGTCCCCACACAAGTTAATTGCAAGTGTCACCAGTCATAGCAGGGCTTATCATCATTTTTCTGCAATGCAATGATGGTGCAGAGAAATGGAAAAAGAGCTGACGCACCAGCAAGCCCAGGACAGGAAGTAACCTCCAGCAGAGATCTGACAGCCTCCACGTGAAGAGATTGCAGCTGAAGGTCTCTGCAGAATGTCCAGGAGTTAGAGGCCAAAAAGTTTCATCCCCAATGCCATTTTCTCCTGATGAGTGAGGCACAGTGTTTGCGCAGGCTGGCGATGTCGAGGGATACTGTCCCTAAACTATGCTGAGTATCCCTTAGGCATACAGCTGCTTTGAACATTCATGCAATTGACTTCTTTCAAGGAGCCACTGGGGACCTGTGTGGAATTTCTCACTTATAGCTGATGTATTTCTGGGTGGATAACTGATGTCATTTGTGCCAGATCACATTGCTTCATCTCATTTCCTCATAACGAGGTCAGTGCTGCAGCCAGGCATAGGCTGTAACAACATAGCTGGCATCACCTAGGTGCAGGGTACAAAATACTGTACACCATATCATAATACAGCTGCATTCATCAATAGAAAAGGTTTTCAGTCCTTCATTGTGCAAGTCATCTGTGATCATTGGTTCCACATCTTAGAAGTTTGCATCGGACAGTTGTCACTGTATCATTATTCTTGAGACCGCTGACATTCGTGTTGCATTTGAGTCCAGCTTTATAAGGATAGAGAGTAGGGCTACCCACTGCAGCCTTGGCTGATGAGTCTTGTGCAATCACTTGACTGAAAAGGAGTCTCGAAGCACTGCAGCCCATTTTTCAACCATGGTCATGCTGGAGCAGATGATAAGCCTGCTGCAGCTGAGGTTCTGCTGCTTGGACCAATCTAATGGGTTCTTGCAGTATATTCCAGACAAAGTGTGCCACATAACCCTCACCTTTGGTGTTATGTACAACTGGAGCAGGCACCAAGGAAATGTTCGGACTAGGTGAATGTAGCAGTCCTCTTCTGAGGGGAATTAGGACTTTGAGCTGCAGAAACACCACCTTGTGCATTGTAGACCACAGCATCGTCCGGCACTACAAATCACGCAGGAGTTAATTGACATGCAGTTACAGTCGATGAAAGCTGGTTGCAGTGATCCTACAAAAAAATGTTAATGTTCAACATGCAAACAGTTTGTTTCCTTTCTGGGAGGTTAATATAGCTTCTGTTTGTTTGATTTTTGTTTGTTTTTGGTGTAGATTGAACTGAATGTTTTGAAATGACTGGTTCATTTATGTGATGGTCCCACATTCAACAGTGACGAGTTGGTGTATTGCACATTGGGGAAACAGAATCACTGACACAGAGAGGGTTGTCAGATGGGAGGTGGCTCAGGACAGGTGACCTGTGTGGCCTGGTGCTTGAACAGCAATAGCCATAGGAATGTATAGTTGTATGTGCATTGAAGTGCCAGCCATGCCACCTATCTGCTGTGAGAATTGTTGGTTTATGGCTTCTGTGTCAGTGAAGGCCACACTGGACTGCCCAATGCAGGGATATCCAACAGTGGCGAATACTTCTGGCTACTGTGAGTGCAAAAAATCTGGCTCACATTTGATGAGGGGGGTGCCAAAGCTAAGTAGTAGGTAGTTAATGAGGCAAGTGGGACAAACCTGCTGACCTCATGCAGAGAAATCCTCAGTGAAACTTGACAAAAATGGCATTTTGCCAAAATATAGGACAATTCAATCCATTGTCACAGCTTCAGACAATAATCCTGGTAGTAAAATTCAAAGCATTACCACCGTCAGCAAAAATGTTAGTCTTGTTACCTGTCTTAAATCTTTACATTCTATTTTTAACTACCGTACACCAGGTTTTCATAGTTGTGTACATTTCACTTCATCCTGCAATCAGTTCTGTTCTTGCAAAAACAGCGCTTTCTCCATATTTTTATTTCCTCATGACAAGGTCGAGGGCCCTTAAGAATGGCTGGAAGGTCACTCAAAATATGGTCCAACCAGGAAGAGCATAAGCCCATCCTGTTCACACCTGGATTTTACAATTGCATTTTATAACAGGAGTTGCATCCACATTTGTATGTTTGTATGTAAGAAGCTTAAGCACTATTCTATTGGAACACTGATGACTAAAAACAACCCAAGTATATATAGCGTCTTGTGCATTTCTGTTGAAATCAGGCACAACAGGTTGCAAAATTAGGAGACCTAATGCCATTTTACAGGTTGTTGTAAAGTTAATTTCTTCCTCTATGTCACTATAAAGTGTTCTTTGATGTAAGTATTATTTTGTTACATAATGTGATTACAAGTTGTATTTCTGAAATGATAAACATAGGAAATCTGTGTAAAGATGAGACAATTTTAATTATTTTGGCAAAAGAGAATTTCAATTTTTTTTTCTTTCTTCTCAGATGTATTCCTAAAACCCAGCACATTTATGAGTTCAAAGAAGTCCCATGAGGTTGAGTTGATGTCTGAAGTCATTGTATCTTTTGCCAAGTATTGCAGTATTCAACAGGTAAGAGAACTTCCAATCATTTTAATCAGGTAGTCACGGGAAAATTTCCAAGTCTGTTTAAAGAACCAGTTTTCTCAAAGCAGTGTGTCCCTGAAGTTGCTGATCTTGCCTTTTTAATCTAACTGACATTGAATATGCAAAGAAAACACAATGCTTAGTTTCTGAATAAAAACCAAAAGAACTGCGGATGCTGTAAATCAGGAACAAAAACAAAGTTGCTAGAAAAGCTCAGCAGGTCTGGCAGCATCTGTGAAGGGAAAAAACAGAGTTAATGTTCCTGGTTCAGTGATCCTTCCTCAGAACACAATGCTTAATTTCTGAATTTATTTTTGCTTTCATTGAGGTTCTTTCTGTATAAATATGAGATGGTGTGGCAGTAGTTTTGGTGGAATACCAACATTTTCAGCTTCCATGAAATTAATATGTGATATATCTTGGTGATGTAGCAGTTAGTATCTGGTAATCATGCAAATTTAGAACTTGGTGCAAAGATGGTTGTACTAAGAAACACTAAATCTGTTCCCTAAACTCTCCATACGTAATTGAGACGATTTTATCTATTGCATCGGAACCATGTTTGGCAGCCTTGCTGATTTTAATAGCTAGCCCTAATTAGCATACTGCTTCCTGATTGAAAGAGATGGGAAGCGGCTGCTTAGATTTTAAAATCAGGAACTCAAAGACATTGCCAGTAAGGTGCCAGCTCTATGTCTAGTTCTGGGCAATAATGGAGATTTGATCATATGACAATTTGATCACGTAACATCTGACCACATGAAATTTCATTGTGCTATTTAAACACATGGCCTCTACAAACATTATTACAGAATGATGGAAGGGTTATGATGCAGAAAGAGGCCATTCAGCCTATTGTGCCTATAGGGAGTCAGGAGGTGAGTTACTCACCGCAGTATTTGTAGCCTCTGACCTGCTCTTGTAGCCATTGTTTATGACTACAGTTGAGATTCTGATCAATGATAACTCCCAGGATGTTGATAGTGGGGATTCAGTGTTTGTAACACCAATGAATGTCAAGGGGCGGTGGTTAGATTGTCTCTCACTGGTGATGGTCATAGCCTGGCATTTCTGTGGCACGAATGTTACTTGCCACTTGTCAACCCAAGCCTGGATATTGTTCAGATCTTGTCGCATTTGGACATGGACTGCTTCAGTGCCTGAGGAGTCGCAAATAGTGCTGAACGTTGTGCAATCATTGATGAACACTGCCCCCAGATCTCCCAACAAAATACACGTCAATGGCTACTACACAGAAAAAGCACTTATGATACGGGGAATAACAATAATATAATAAGAAACAGGTTATAGAGATAAGTCAGTCATTTTTGAGATGGAAACAAGCTATCTAATGGTGCAGTACAGGGATGAGGGCTGGAGGCTCAATTGTCTGCAATTTATACAAATGACTTGCATAAAAGGACTGAATGTGTAGTTTCTAAATTTGGTGATGAAATAAAAACAGGCAGGAAAGTAAGTTGGGAGGACAGCATAAGGAGGGTATAAAAGGATATGGATGGATTAAGTGAATGGGCAGAATTTTTGCTATTCATTACTTTTACTTGTGTGCTGACAGTTGTGCAATGAGTTTTGAGAGCGTGGAGGCCACCCACAAAGAAAGTGAAGAAAGGAGACTGACAGTGGGCAAGGCAGTAAACTGACAGTGGGGAAGAGGGGTTCCTCAGGAACCTATCATTTTAGAGAAACTCTGCTTAAGTTCCCTGAGTGACATGAAGACACATCAGGACCACACATCAAGAGCTTGACGTTTAATTTAAAATTCTGAGCAATGTTTATCAAAATTCTAAAATATAATCCAAAATCTAACGCTTGCCATCCTGATCCTATAGAATTAGTAATAGCTTTTTAGAATTAGAATTAGCTTCATTGTCACATGTATTCAAATAAGCATAGTGAAAAGTTTACAAATTGCCACTTATGGTGCCATCTTGGATACAAAGGTACCTAGGTACAAATTCTAACGTGAAAAAAATTAGAAAAATAAAGAAATAAGTGTCCAGCCTTACAGATCATAGGAACAAATTAGAAAAATAAAGAAGTAAAAGGTTCAAAATAACAGTCCTTCCAACCCTGTCCATGCTGGCACCTAGCCTCTAGTCTGCGACAGACCTTGAGACTCTTGAGGCCAGGAGACTGCTCTGGAATCTTCTCAAGGCCAGAGGTCCATGCTGGGCTGAAAGTCCGCCACACTGAGCTGCCAAGAGACCACTATGGTGGGCTGGGAGACTGCCGCACTGGGCCGTCGAAAAACCACCGTGCCGGGCCAGGAGACAGCCATGCCAGGTTGAGAGATCGCCACACCGGGTCCGCACTGAGGCCAAGAGTCCGAGTTCATACTGAGGCTGGGCGTTTGCCAAGAACAAAGAAGGAAAAAAAATCACAAAAGATTAAAAATAAAGAGGAGAAAAAATGAAAAGAAATGATTGGAGTGGATGAGCTGTAGCTGAGGAGTCCTATTCTGCTGTCATGTTTGATGATCTGATAGGCGAGTTTAGCAAGCACAGCAGCATACAACAATAACATTATTTCAGTGCAAGTTGGCTGCACAAGTCCTAATATCACATGAATACTCCCCACTGGTTGACATGGGGTTGTCAACATCCAACATTCCCAACTGTTACAAATGGCCTTGGCTCTCCTAAGGTGATGTTACAGAGGAGGAGTGTACTGTGGCAGGAACTTGAGAATATAAAAATATGAGTAGAAGAAGACCATATGTCTCATTGAATCTGTTCCAACATTCAATTTGCTGATAGCTGTTCCTAGACTTCAGCTCCAGTTTTCTAATTACCCATAACTTTTGATTTCCTGAGAGTCCAAAATTCTGTCAATCTCAGTCTTAAATATATTCAGTGCTGGCACAACTATAATGTTCTATCAATAGCTGTAAATCAGAAAATGGAAGGAAGAGAGGAAGTTGGTGAAAATTACAATTACCAGTGAAGTGATAATGTGCAAGCTGATGGAGTTATGGGCTGACAAGTCCCTTGGTCCTGATGGACTTCAATTGAGCGTCTAAAAAGGGTTGACTAATAAGGTAGTAGACACCTTGGTGTTATTTTTCAAAAAAATCATCATATTCTGAAAGGGTTTCATCAAATTGTCAAATAGCGAATATAATCCCTATATTCAAAAAGGACGGGAGGGAGAAAACAAGAAATGAGAAACCAGTTAGCTTATTGTGGGAAAGATGTTAGAATTGATCATTAAGGACCTTATAACTGGACACTTGGAAGCATTTTAAGGTGCATGGGAAGAGTCAGCATGGTTTTGTGATTGGGAAATCATATTTACCTAATTTGTTGGCATCCTTTGAAGGACTACAGTGGGCTGCAGATAAGGGGAGCCCATGACTAATGTGGTTGGATTTCCACAAGTCACTTGATAAGTTGCCACATGAAAGGTTATCACACAAATTGGAAATATATAGTGTAGGGGGTAAAATATTAGCAGGGGTAATATATTAGTATGAATAGAAGTTTGGCTGGTTGGCATAAAACAGAGTGAATGGGGCAAACCAAGTTCATGATGGTGGATGCACCCATGGAAGCTGGTTATGGCTGGCCCAGGGAATCCAATGGACCCCAGTAGGGAGAAACAGGTCAGAAGGGGCCTCAGCCATTAGCACACAGATGAAAGTGGTCAATAAGCAATCAATTAGTGCAGGAAATTGTCACCTTCTTGGAATTATAAGCTCATTAGAAGAGGGCACAAGAGCCCCAAGCACAAATGGGTTTGTGGGGTGGTGGGGTGGAATAGGGGGTCATCTGAGCATAAGGTAGGCAATCAGACCTCTGCCTGCTGTTGAAAAGATATCTCAGGAGAAGCAATGTGATGAAACTGTAACATCCATTTGTTATTTTGTGCTGAAATTGTTTCACACTTGTAGAGTGCTGCCTCCATTCCCACCTCTGCTTGTCCCTAATTGGCTACCAAACCCATATACAGGCCAGTTAATAAAGACATGTCCTCATGAAGATCAGAGTCAGTAAAATTTTGCACCATTGGTGTATTTAAGACTTGGAAATAGACCCTATCCTAATTTTCTGCCCCTGGAAGGAGAACCTTGCCTCACAAGGCAGCTTAATTTAATGATGGTTTATTGATCCATAATTAACATTCAAATTTGTGTTTGGTCTAACCCAAACAACACGAGTAAATACAGAAATATCCCCCAAAATTTAAGAATAGGAGCCAGATCCTGAGCAGTCATGAGCTGATGGTTGGAGCAATAGGTGTATGTTCAAACAAGTTCAGAGATTAAAGCTGATTAAGTAGGATGATGTGAGGCACTTAACTGCAATAAAAAGATCCTACAGTCTATTTACAACAATTCTGGTTTTAATGTGCTGTAGTAAGATTTAATGTTTTTGAGAAGACTTGTAGCTCTGGTCGTGGATAAGGTTTTAGACATGCTCGCCGAGCAAGTGTGTTTGGTTGCAGATGCTTCGTCACCTTGCTAGGTAACATCATCAGTGTATCTCTACAGTGAAGCGTTGGTGTTCTGTCCCATTTGTTATTTATATGCCTGTTTGCTGGGGTGGTTGGCATTACTTCCAGTTCTTTTTTTCAGTGGTTTGTATATCAGGTCCAGTTCAATGTGTTTGTTGATGGAGTTCCCCAATATCAGGACTGATTGCAGAAGCGGTAATGCAAAGGTTAGGACAAACAGCGCTCCCCATTATACAACCAAAACTCTGGATCTGCTATCTAGATTTGTGATTATCAACCGCACAAGATTAGAAGAAACCCACCGACACAAACATCTTCACCGGAATAAAATTCACAAAAGAAGAGGAGAACAATAACTGACTTCCCTTCCTAAACATAATGGTAGAACAACAGAGTACTCTAGACTAGCATATACAGAAAGACCACACATACGGACCAGATACTTAATTACACCAGCAACTACCCCGATATCCATAAACAGAGCTGCATCAGTACATTATTCAAATGGGCCACAACACGCTGCAGCAATCTGGAATTGCGCAAAGCAGAACAGGAGTACTTACATGAATTTTTTAAAAGGAATGGATACCCAAAAAACACAATTGGCCATTACCTCCACGACAGACCACAACAAGAAGACACAACATGGCCAGACACACTAGTCACCCTACCGTACATCGGGGACATATCAGAGATGACCACAAGACTACTCAGACCCCTAGGTAACAGGGTAGCCCACAAACCAACAACCACCCTGCGACAGGTACTGATGAACGTAAAGGAACCCATACCCACAACCAATAAAACTAATGTAATGTACAAAATACCATGTAAGGACTCTGAAAAACATTACATAGGCCAAACTGGACGAAGACAGACAATAAGGTTACACGAACACCAACTAGCCACTGTGAGACACGACCAATTCTCATGGACAAAGGACACAAATTTGACTGGGAAAACACATCCATTATAGAATGAGCCAAACAGAGACATGCAAGGGAATTCCTGGAAGCCTGGCATTCCAATCAGAAGTCTATCAAGAAACACATTGAACTGGACCCAATATACAAACCACTGAAAAACAGAACTGGAAATGATGCCAATCACCCCAGCAAACTGAGGCATATAATTACAAGCGGGACAGAACAGCAACGCTGTGCCGGAGGCACACTGATGATGTTACCTAGCAGGGTAATGAAATGTCTGCAACCGAACACACCGGCTTGGCAAGCAAGTCTACAGCCTCTTGTAGTAAGGTTTATTAGTGAGATCAGAGGTTATTTCTAAGAAGTATGATTTGAAAAGTAACGGATCATTGTAAAGAGACTAGGGATGTTCTAAGCAGCCTGTGGTATATGAATGACCTAAAACAACTTAAACCTTAATGTGCTGGTTGCACTTATTTTGTGTAATAACATATGCATGTCAATGAGATCTAATATATGCAGTTATATACGATTTATAAAAATGCTTTTATATTTCGGATTACCAATATATTTCTGGATGAATAAAACAAAGAACTGGAACATGCTGGAAATCTGAAACAAATACAGAAATTGCTGGAGAAACTCAGCAGATCTGGCAGCTTCTGTGGACAGAGAAACAGAGTTAGCATTTCACATCTAGTGACCCTTCAGAATATATTTATGGGTCTCATTGGGGCTCTTTATATGAAGGTATTTGAAAATAGATTTTCTGCCCATTGACTCTGAATAATGCAGAGGAAAAATTTTATCCCTTATTTAATTAATTGGAGTGAACTTGATTTACAGATTCAATTTTATGACTCCCAGTCTGTTAATGAAAGTTGACGAATAGGTTGATTAAAGTTTCAGGTATTTTAAACAATATATTAGCTAATCCTGGGTTGTTAGCTATTGTTGAAAGATGAAGTGCAAAGTGAAGAAATTGGGTGATGCAGTAGATTAGCACGCACTGTTCTCTGTGGGGTTGAATTGTCCTCTGTGCCAGCTTTGAAGGCTCTTACATAAAATGAAAAAAGAGCTGTACAGCCAAATTTTGGCATAAATTGTGAATTATAATTATAAGTGCCTAAGGGTAGCTCATGGATTTGTCAGTGGTGCTACAAGAGTGTCTTTTCTGATTGAATTAATGCAATAGGAGCAACTTCACCCATAACCAGTAAATGTTGAATTTCATTCTAATAATGGGTGGAAGGAGTTTATAAAAAATTGTTCATAGCACTGATCCTTGCATTAAGCAATATATAATTCCACCAAAAAGCTGCTATCACCAAAAAAACTGTACATCTAAATTAACTTTGAAACCAGTATTAATGGTTACCAAACTAAAGCTGATGTATACATGTAATGACTAAATATATTCCAAAAAGTGTTTGAAAAACATTTCAACAAGAATTGAAGAAATTTGTCTTGGCTCTAGATGTTTCCAATATGAATATTATTCAGATCTCTAAAATCTCCAGATATGACCTCATCAGTGATATCATAACTATTTGCTAATATGCAATGTATTAATTTAAGAAAATAATGGCTCTAATATCATCTGGCAGCATTAGTTATAAATTTGGCTGCAGCACTATTGGTGACGTCACTTTATATTTCGAGAGGAACAGGTTGATGGTTGGGAAACTTTCAGAATTTAAGACTATTTGCACATGCAAATGTATATACATTTTCTTTAAAACATAGATAAATTGTTGATGAAATTTATCGATGCAGGGGATAGTCAATTTCTGTTCAGCTTTTGAACAGATATAGTAAGTAGATAGATGCAAGATGTATCTCCCACAGAACGGAAATTAGAATGAGTTGCCAGAGACTACTCTTGCAGTCAGCTGAAAACTGACATTGATCAAGGAGAAATGATTCCTTTCTATCTGGAAATTATGCTCTGCATGTGTAGGGCAACAAGAAGGGAGCAAGGAATATACTGCTAGGGTACCATTTCTAAAAGGCCAGTGGTGAACGTATTGTTTTGATTCATTATAATGGGAGTTTGTCACAGGAGATAGACTTTTCCTTTTAATCAGTTGGTTCGTTTCAGGAGATAACTCTTGAGATAAATTAGTGCAAGACATACTTTGAAATACAAACACTATTTCTGATCATCTGTTTATCATTATCATATAATGCCTTTCATAAAATAACATTTTGAGAAAAAAACTTTGATTTCAAAGTTAAAGCTTACAAATAAAAGGCATTGATGAACTAAAGCTTTGGGGTGTGGTTTACAGGGCATAAACGGAGATTGATTTTAAACCTAAACATATTTTCTATGTGACCTTTTCAAATACTTCATTTTGTGTAATCTTTCATGATTTTTATCTTTAGGCAGTATTTAATTTGGATTATAAAAATGGAAATGTGGCATGCAGGAGCACTTTGGCATGAAGAATAGAGGAGTTGGCTATTATTAAATGGAGCAAGACTGCAGAAGGTTGCAGAACAATGGGATTTGGGAGTCCTTGAGCATGAATCACAAAACCTAGCATCCAAGTTCACCAGGTAATAAGAAAGGCAAATGAAATATTAGTGTTTATTTCAAAGGGAAAGTAAGGAACTGTACAAGACACTAGTCAGACCACAGCTAGAACACTGTATACAGTTTTGGGCCCGTTATCTAAGGAAAAGTTGGAGGCAGTTCAAAGAAAGTTCACTAGTGATCCTGGATATGGAGGTACTGCCTTATGAGAAAAGATTGTGTAAGTTGGACCTGTACTCATTGGAGTTTAGAAGAATGAGATGCAACCTTAATGAAACTTGCAAGATACTTAAGGAACTTGATAGGGTAGATACGAAGAGGTTGTTTCTCCTTGTGAGAGTCTTAAGAACAGTGTGCATAATCTCAGAATAAGGGGTCACACATTTAAGACAAAGATGAGGAGGAATTTAATAATCAAAGTTGAGATACACAGATTTTTAGTCATAGGAAAACAAACGTTATAGATAAAGGCAGGAAGATAGAGTTGATGATTATCAGATCAACTATGATCTCATTGAATGGCAGCACAGACTCAATGAGCTGAATGGCCTATTTCTGCTTTGGAAGACTTAATTCAGTGGGACCCTAATAGTGAGGTGAAATGTAGAACTTAAGTCAGTGGTGGGTTAAGCCTCACATCATTTTGTAATATGTTTGTATCCTGTGAATAGTCAGTACCTTAAAATCTTTTTTAAATTAAGATTGAGTCAGAAGTGGACCTAAAACTTGTGGCAAAGGTCATTTTAAAGGTGGCATGCACCACTGCACTACTTTCGAGGAGAGCAGAGAAGTGTCCTCAGTGTCCTGTGCAATATTTATCCATCATTCAACGTCACAAAAACATATATCTGAACATTATCACATTCTGTTTCTGGGGTTTTGCAGTGTCGAGGTTGGCTGCATAATTTCCTGCATCGCAACACTGACGACACTTCTGAAGTATTTAATGGTTATAAAGGATTCTGAAGTCATGAGAACATAATTTTTTTTTCATGCCAGATGATTCACTGGTGATAACTGCTTCAGTGGAAGTGAGGGGTGTGGTGCTCTTTAGTAGTACCCAATCAATTACTGGGCCCTCTTTACTCGGCCTTAAGAATTAATGCTATGTTTTGAATTTCTGCATGTATCCCCATTCCATGCCTTGTTGTTCACTTAAGAAAAATTGGTTTGTATGAGTCAAAGGAATTTGGGATGTGCAACAATTCTGCCCTTGTCAGTCATACGCATATCCCATGAAAGAATGAAAGAAAAAGCCTATGTATTATATTAAATGTATACTGTTGTTCACACCTTGCAACTCCATAGACCCTGTTTTTACCTGAAGTTTCATTCCAAGTAAGTCCTTGTGTGGCATCAATTTCTTTATGTATTGGGATACACCATCTGTTTCACTCTGCGCCTGCTGTTGGATGTCAGATTTGTTTATAAAGATAACAGTTATAGCTATCCAGACAATGTTGTAGTTACAAGAAAATTTCCCCTTTCGGTATATTTACATTAATGTTCAAAACTGTACAGTCCCACAATTTCTTTAGTGAATTAGAGTAAAGTTATACTACTTCCTGTTTTTAATTTAATCTAGTCTTTGAGTGTGACAGATTGACTAAAAATGTGAAATAGGACATGAGGGTGAAGGTTTGCAGACTGAGCCTAGAACTGTGAGAAGCCAGAAAAAGGAAAGAAAGTGCTGGGCATTTTAAGCTAAAGCCAGAAATAAAAATGCAGCTGAGAGATTCCATGAGGGTGGATTATTCTTTGATGGAATTCATTATCGGTATTTAAATTCGACTTGTGTCAAACCATATAGTCTGGAAATATTAATGTATGTTAATACGCCAGTGAGCTACTAACGTTCTATGCAAGTTTCCAGATATTAATTTTACAATTTAGGTACAATTAAGTCAGATTTTATACTTTGCTGACTTACAACATGGTGTCAAAGGTATCTTGATAGACTGGCCTTGAACAAAATTAGTCCCACACAATGACCTATTATGTTCTTTGAGATATTCTTGAACAAATATACAAAAAGTAATTTGATTCACAAACCTTATAACCAAAAACAATTTTTCAAATTAATGCACAATCTTCCAAATAAATCTGGTAATATTTATCTAACAGTTATTTTCCTTAAAGGTAATGGTTCCAATGCCAAACAAATGAAAATTATAGAAGAATGGAAACAATGATATAAACTTGCTTGGTTTAATCATAATGGTATAAGATTCCAGATCTAGACTGTTTTATGTCAATGGATTTTGTTGATACTGACCTTTATTTCAACTGTAGTTAATTTTAAGTTGATGTTAAGTTGTTTTTCGTAATCTAAGGTGTTCCAAGTCCTTTCTGTGTCACCCCAGACTCTCAATTTCTGAGTGTTATGTAAGTTTAAATCCAAATGTACGACTTATATTTAACCTTTCTAACAGTTTTCTTTGTTGTTTCCAAATTGAATTTCAAATTCCCAAATGTTGTGGTTTAATCAGGTTACAGCTGTTTCTGCAGTAATGGTTTCCCTGTACCATGCTGCACCAGACAAAAACAAATTGGGAGAGTACTTATGTAAAGTCTTTTAGGTAGTCAAATGTCCCAAGGCACTGTTAGACATACAGTACATAAATTTGGCACATTTGTATTATTTCCAACATTTCAGCCATTTTGGAAATATTGTCCATGTGGTGGTCGGTTACCTCAGCTGGTTAGAGCGTGGTGCTAATAACGCCAAGGTCGTAGGTTCAATCCCCATACTGACCAAGTCCATAGGATTCTAGCCACGACTTTAATGCTTTGTGTTCTGACTGGAAGTTTGCGTGGCCGTCTCTACTTCGAGGCGGCACGGTGGCTCAGTGGTTAGCACTGCTGCCTCACAGCGCCAGGGACCCGGGTTTGATTCCACCCTTGGGTGACTGTCTGTGTGGAGTTTGCACATTCTTCTTGTGTCTGAGTGGGTTTCATCCGGGTGCTCCGGTTTCCTCCCACGGTCCAAAGATGTGCAGACTAGGAGGATTGGCCGTGCTAAATTGCCCATAGTGTTCTGCGATGTGTAGATTAGGTGTGGTATGGTGGGATGGGTCTGGATGGGATGCTCCGAGGGTTGGTGTGGACTTGTTGGGCCGAAGGGCCTGTTTCCACACTGTAGGGATTCTATGATTCTGTGGATTCTGATTGTGTGTCAGGTTTTCTGACAGACATTGGCACAAACCAGCCCTTGATCCAGTCATCACAGCACTTGCATGGTGGTGAAGGCAGGAAGTAAATAAATAGTAGGCCATTTAGGACTGAGATGAAGAAACATCTTCACTCAGAGGGTCTCCATTAGTGCAATTTGCTGCCACAGGAAGCTGTGAAAGCTGGTTCAATGAGTATTTTCAAGAAAGATATTGATGATGCTTTAGATATTAAAGGCATCACAAGAGTTTAAAGAGAAAGCAGAATTATGAAATTGAGATAGAGGATGACCATGGTCAAGTATCTAGAGAGTTGTTGAAGTTGCACTCATCCGGGCAAATGAGGAGTATTCCATCACACCCCTGACCAATGTTACCTCTAATTATTTTTCTGCTGCAAGGACTGATGAGGAATACAGCTTCTATAAGCAGAAGCTTATGCGTTAACCTGCTTATTGGCTTGCGTGAAATCTTCTAGTATTTGTGGTGCACTTTAGAGGGAACATTGCTCCTGACTTGTGCCTTTTAGATGGTGGATAGGTTTTGGGAAGTCAGGAGATGAGTTGTTCACTGCAGGATTATGAGATTGGACAAAGATCAATCTGACTCTCCCCTCTCTATAGCAGTAGTGTTGAATCACTGTTAAGGTTTCTTAACAATCTCTGACTAGTATAAGACTTCCTTTTTGAAGGAATTCATTGTCTGAATATTTTTGCACAACCTGAAAATTTTGCCAAGACTGGCAAGCTGTGTATCCAATTTATTTTAGGTTTTTGAAACTTTAAATCTTGAAACTAGTTATGCTCTGAATCTTTTTAATATGTGGCTAATGACTGGGGTTACTATGAAAGATTTTCAACCAGTATATTAATTTAGACACTTTGAAACCAGTCTGCTTTCATTCAGATCAATCAGTGTGCTATTGATATGTTGGTTTAAGCTTTTGTTTTTTTCAAATTCTTTATTGGGATGTAATATTGCTGGCAATGCCAACATTTGTTGCCCATCTCTAATCTCCCTTCAGAAGGGAGATGCCATCTTGAACCACTGCAACCAATCTGGTTTGGATACACCCATGGAGCTGTCAGTAAGTAATTCCAGGAATCTCAATTCAGTGAAAGTGAAGGAGATGCTGTATAGTTCCAGGTCAGGATGGTTTGTGGTTTGAAGGGGAACTTGCAAGTAATAGTGTTCCCAGCATCTGTTGCCCTTGTTCCTCTCGGTGTCGACGTTATGGGTTTGGTAGGTGCTCACTGCTGTGCTTCTTATATATTTGTCTTTGATAGTGTTGTGCTTCTTGAGCATTTTTGGAGCTGCACTCATTCAGGCAATTGTGTGCTATTCCATCAAACTACCACCTTTTTCCTTGGAGATCTGTATGCCTTGAATTCCAGCTTGTTGTGCATCCCCAATTAACTTTGTCCCATCAACTGTCTAGAATCCAATGCTTAAACCTCTCTGCATCTCCTACTTTAAGATGCTTCTTAAAAGTTGACTCTTTGACCAAGCTTTTGTTGTTTTTCCTTTATTCATTCACGGGATCAGGGCTTTGCTGGCTAGGCAGCATTTATTGTCCATCCCTGCTTGCCAAGAGAGCAGTTAAGAGTCAACCACATTGCTGTAGGTCTAGAGTCACGTGTAGGCCAGACCAGGTAAGGATGGCAGTTTCCTTCCTTAAAGGACATTAGTGAATCAGATGGGTTTTCCCTGACAATTGGCAATGGATTTATGGTCATCTTTAGACTCTTAATTCCAGATATTTATTGAGTTCAAATTCCACTGTCTGCTGTGGCAGGATTTGAACCCGGTTTCCCAGAACATTATCTGTGTCTCTGGATTAACAGTTCAGCAATAATACCACTAGGCCATCACCTCCCCCTTTTGTTCATCAGTGCTAATATCTTATGTGGCTCAATGTCAATGTTTTCCATATAATACTTCAGTGAAGTGTCATGGGGGTAATTTTCCATGTTAAAGTTGCTATAAAAATTCAAGTTGTATTGTTTTCCTTAGAAGTAATACACATGTACTATATTTTTGTTTTATTTTTCTCTTAGTGAGAGTCAATTTGCCAATTTCTATTCTCAGCAATGCACCCAATACAACATGTGAGACAGTGACCAAAACTCAACCTTTAATACGATGTCAGTCTGGCAATTCGCCTCTGTGAAATTGACAGCATCCTTGAAATCTCTTTCACTATTTTCATTCCTTCCCTAAGTCTAGCTTTCCACTTGCTCACACCATGAACTCAAATTTGTGCTTACATTTGTTGACGTTAAACATGTCGTCTAATATAATGTGCTACTTTGTTTTTGGTTGAAAAAAATTTGAAAAAATATTTATTTGTAGGGGTTGAATTTTAGTTCTGATTAGAGGAAGTTTAATAATGTGAAATTGAATACAGATTGTGGGATTGCTTTTAGAGCTTAGAGTTCTGATTTCTTTATGTAATTTGAATAAAGTCAACACTGTGGTGGTTTTAGTACCATTTAACTTTTGACTGTGGGAAATTATCACATCTTCCTGAGATCTACCTCTCTATCATTAACTCAATTTCACACACTCTTACCTTATATTTGACAAATTTGATTGTCAAGTCAATTTTTATTGGACTGAACTATTGCTTTATTCATTCTGAGAAAACACCCAACCAGTTCTCAAAGAGGAAACAAGATTGGAAAGTTCCTGCTGTGAACAGTTGTGAGGGAAGCTTTATATACTGCTATTTGTCATTTTTTTGAATGAGTAGGCTTTCATCACTTAGCAGAATCAATACAGTATTCCATGGGACTCCATTAAGTACCTTCCACAAAGCACACGACATTTTATTTCCCAGTAATCTTCCACCTACCCCCACCCACCCCAAATCCACTCCATGATATTATACTCATGTTGTGCTACACAGCTTTACATCTGACATTCCAGCTGATTTGGTTATATTTACTTTTCAAACAGATTCAAGCACTTTCCATGGACTCTCTTTAAAAAAAAAAGAAAGCTGAGAATTTTTTGTCAAGACTTTTCAATATGTTTTATGAAAAAGAACTCAGTATAAGGCAGTAATTCAATCTCAGAGTCTCTGCTGGGAATCAGGAACCCTCAAGCTTCACCCTTGTGGTTTATGATGTGATTAGAATGGCTTGATTGAATTACTGCCTTGTAACTGTGTTACGTGCAGTGAAATAAAACCTGATATCACTGCAGTACAAATCATATAGCATAATGGAACTGTGGTTCAATTGTCACTGCTTTTCGTTTGAATGTTCCACAACTGCCTTCACCAGTGCCATGTTTTCCTCACAAAATTTCATAATGTCAAAAATAAGTGCCATGTACCATTTATAAAAGTTAATCTGGCACACAAGCAGATCTAATATGTAGTCATGAGCAGAAATAATATATAAGGCTGCATACTAGCTGTTTCCTTATCCAATATATAGTCATAATAATTAGTCACACTCAGCAAATGAACACTGTTTATTCTATCTAATTTTTAAATATTTTCTTCATTACTCATTTTGAATATTTTTGCCCTTGGCCTATTCAATTACTCCTTAACCTCTTCCTCCCTTTGGTGGCACAATAAGTAACCCAAACTATAACTGGAATAGTTTTCAGGTACATGACATGAGTGTTCTGCATTTTCGTTTTGATACATGCTTTAGTCAATGTTATAAGAATGGCAGAAGGTTAGCACAAAGATGTCTAATGTGCTCTACCGTAAGTGTTCAACCTTCTTTCTTGTCCATCAATAATTCTTTGAATAAAAAATGTAGATGAAAATCTTGCCTCAATGCTTCATTCATTCCTGTCTGGAATAAATAAAATATCATACAGTTCCCACATGTAAGACACTTTATATATGCACATTGGCTCATTCTCAAGTATACATTCTGTTTTTGTTTTCCATATAAAGATAGAGACTCATTGCTCTAAAATTTGTTTAAATATACATTTTTAGTGTATTAAAGTTACTGAATAGGGAAAACAATGAACACAACCCCTTAAGTTTACACAAGTAATCCCTATTTTGCTTCTTATTGGACAAATTAAATGTGGATTGAATCATCAAACTGCAGCAGTATAACCAAAGATGGTCATTCTGTGTTTAAAAATATGGTATAATATATATTATACTAATAGTTGCTGTAACATTCTCAGCTATTCTATACCAAAGCAATAACAAATAAACATTTGAAAGGAAATATATTGTGCCAGCTGGCTATCCCAAATATAGAATTATATATTATTTATTTGCCTCGCTGTCTCATTTTATTTCTCTTACTTTGTTGCCTTGAGACAATAGGTACAATGTTTGACAGGGATGACAATTAAAGTTTTGATTGACAGTACTAATTGTAATATGCTTAAAATCCTGTCATCATTTAATTTTCCATTACAGAATTAAGTTACTGTGGGAAGGATTTGCAGCCACTGATGAGAGATGATCAGGAAGGCAAAAAAAAAGGGTTTTGCTGACGGGCCAGTTTGCTAGCACCATCATTTACTCAAGCCATTCTTCATTGGATAGGATCAGCAGTTAAAAGGCTGCATATGGCCCAAATCCGTGTTTTAATTTGTAAGTTTGCGAAGTTGGAGAGAAATATTCTCAAAATGAAGACTCTCCCTCTTTCTCTTTTACCTGCAACTGCAAGTTTATTTTCATTCTAAACTGGAGGACCTCCTATTAGCTCAATCAGCTTTGCGAGCCCTCCTGCTGTCCTTAATTGGTGCAAGTCACTTTTTCCCACATGATGTGTGGTCATGACCCCCATTTGACCCCATTGTCAGGGTCACATCCAAAAAGGTAAATTCCTGTCCAATGAGACAGCTGATTATTTGGGAAGGGTTAGTACTGATAATGTTTATATATGTTGCAGTCCTAGGGATGATATTGCACAGTACTAATTAATTTCTAGCTTGATGTACTAATAATACTGTTTTAGTATTATTGCTGCAGACATGAATTAAGTTAGTAATCTAATTATTAATTTAATTTAAGTTTTTTAAAATATTTTTCCAGTTTTTACAATATGAAGCGTAATGCTTCACATTTCAAGCTCAGGTTATATATAGTATTCCTTTATGTCCAGTATGGAGCACAAATAAGAAAGGAATTACATGAAAAGAAAACATGAAAATGTTATTCAGTTATGAGCACACATTTGGATTGCAATTGACACTGCTTACCTCAGGGTATTATAAATTTCATTGTTGTTGTAAACTATGATAATGAGCTTAAACTTTTGTTTTGATTTCCTCTAGGTAATTGATATAGGATCAGGAAAGGGATATTTGAGTTCTTACTTGTCCATGCAGTATGGCTTGAATGTGTATGGCATTGATTCTTCCAGTACCAACACCAGTGGGGCGAATGAAAGGAACAGAAAATTAAAAAGATATTGGAAGGTTTATCAACGTCAAACAAAGCATCAGAACCAAGACAACTCTGCACCAGAAAATCTGAAAGAAGAGCCAACGAATAATATGGAGCATTTTGAGGAAGCCAAGGAACAAATTAGCCATAGTGGGGAGCAAGGAAATAGTCCACAAAGTCAGTCAAGCCACGTACAGACTCCTGTTACTGATACTTCCTTAGATTCAGAGACCAGTGAGAAAAGTAACAGTGTTGTATCTGCGCAGTTTGTGGGATCAACAGACAATGAATTTGATGGCACTGACAATCTGTTACTGGAATTTCTGTCAACCGATGCTGTGGAAATGAGTTCACTGTCAAGGAAAAAGAAAGATCTCGATGATATAGAGAAAGAGAGAAGGAAAACGGCAAGTTTGGAAGCTAAAGCGAAGCAAATCAAAGAGGCAAATCTCTACTCTCCATTAACACTGCATGTTACTTCTACAACCGAACTCCAAGACATCATTTCTGACATAAAGGTTAGCCTTCCTTAGTCAAAGTGCAATGTATAAATATAGAATGGATGGCTGTTTTATTCAGCTGGCACATGCACAATTAACTGAATGATCTCTTCCTGTGTCAAACATTTTCTATGGTTCTAAAGTCTTAACCTGTGTATTAAGACTGTGTGAGTGACAAATTGGATTAACATACTCTCTGTTCACCTTTGGAACCCAGTTTAAATTCAGCCTATGATCACAACTTAAAGGCAACCTTTTCAACTATCTGCCAGCCAAAAGCAACAATCTAAGCATTCTAACCCCATCTTCTAGCACTTGTCCCTTAGCCTTGTATGTCTTGGCATTGCAAGTGTTTCTTATATGTTATGAGGTTTTCTGCCTCTATAAGTCTATAGGCAATGAGTTTCAGATTCCCACCACCCTGTGGGTGAAAAACGTTTCCTCACATCCTTCCTAATCCTCCTGTTCCTTAAATCTATGTCCACTGGTCATTGATCCCTCCACCAGGGGATTTTTTTTTTCCCCTGGCTATGTCCGTTATAATTTTATACATCTCAATCATGCCTCCCTTAGTCTCCTCTACTTGAAGGAAAACAACTCTAGTCTATCCAACTATCTAATCTCTCTTCATAACTAAAACTCTCCAGCCCAGATAACATCCTGGTAAATCTCCTCTTGTACCCTCTCCTGTGCAATCACATCCCTCCTATAATATGGATTCCAGAACTGCACACAATATTCTTGTTGTGGCCTAACCAAAATCTTATACAGTTCCAACATAACCTCCCTGCTCTTAAACTCTCTGCCTTGGCTAATAAAGTCAAGTATCCCATATGCCTTCTTAACCACTTTATTTATCTGTTCTGCTACCTTAAGTGACCGGTTGGACCCTATGATCCTCTGTGTTTCCCAGGCTCCTACAGTTCATTGTGTATTGCCTTTTCCTGTTTGTCCTGCCTAAGTGATTCATCACACATTTATCCAGAATGAATTCCATTTGCCACTGATAAGCCCATCTGACTAGTTCGTCTATATCCTCCTGTAATCTAAGACTATCCTCCTCACTATATCATCTTACCAATTTTTGTATCATGTGCAAACTTACTGATTAGCCCTCCTACATTCAAGATCACATTGTTTATATATACCACAAACAGCAAGGGCTCCAAAACTGATCTCTATGGATCACCACTGGACACAGGCTTCCAGTCAGAAAAACACCCCTCGACCATCAATCTCTGCTTCCTGCCATTCAGTCCATTTTGTATCCAATTAGCCAAATTACCTTGGTTCTTATGGACTTTTACTTTGGATGTCAGTCTCCCATGTGGGTTCTTATCAAAAGCCTTGCTGAAGTCCAAGTAGACCACATTGGTGCACTGACCTCATTTACGCACCTGGTTACCTCTGAAAAATTCAGTCAGTTGATCAGACATGACCTCCCCATGCAGACTGTTCTTGATCAATCCCTGCCCCTCCATATGCAGATTAATTCTGTCCCTCGGAATAATTATTGCTGCCATTAGTTACCCCACCACTGAGGTTAGACTAACTACCCTGTAGTTTCTGGATATATTCCTTGCTCCCTTTTTGAATAACGGTACCACATTGTTTGTCCTCCAGTCCTCTGGCACCTCTCCTGGGCCAGAGTGGAATTGAAAATTATTGCCAGGACCTATACTATTTTCTCCCTTGCCTCACTTAACAGCCTGAGATACATTTCATCTGGCCTTGGATATTTATTTACTTTTAAGCCTACCAAACCATTCAGAACAACCTCTGTCTATGTTAATTTCTTTAAGTATATCACAGTCGTTCTCCCTGATTCTATACCCAAGTCATCTCTCTCACTAGTAAATACCAACACAAAGTATTAATTTAGAACCCCACCGACATCCTCTGGCTCCATGAACAAATTTCCACCGTCATCCTTAATGGGCCTTGCTTTTTCCATTTGTATCCTTAATGTACTTCTAAATTAACTTGGGATTTTCATTTAGTTTACTTGCTGTTATTCTGTTATGCTCCCTTTTTGTTCTCAATTTCCTTTTTAAGTTTCCCATTATACGTTCTATTCTCCTCTCATGCTTCTACTGTTTTGAACCCTCAGTATCTGCCATAAGCCTCCCTTTTTCTCTTTGTCCAATCCTGTATATCCCTTGATATCCCTGTTCACAGGATTTGTCAGTCCCATCTTTTGTCTTTATTGGAACATATTGGCCCTATACTCTGTCTATTTCCTTCTTGAATGCATCCCACTAATCTGACACAGATTTATCTCAAAGTATCTGCTCCCAAATCATACCTGATCTAATTAAAATTAACCTTTCCCCCAGTTTAAAATTTTGATCTCAGGCCTATCCTTGTCTTTTTCTATAAGGTCGAATCTAACAGAGTTATGATCACTGTCTGCCAATGTATTCTCCATTTGATACTTCAACCACTTGCCGAGCTTCATTGTGTAAAATTAAGTCCAGGACTGCCCCCTGTCTTGTAGAGCCATCTACAGACTGGGTTAAAAAGCTTTCCTGGATGCATATTAAGAATTTTGTTCCCTGTAAACCTTTCACATTACCTCAGTTAATGTTGGCGAAGTTGAAATCCCCTACTATCAGTACCCTATTCCTATGACACTTCTCTGAAATCTGTCTACATAATCTGCTTTTTTATTGCTCTCAAACTGTTAGAGGCCCTATTGTACACTCCCAGCAATGTGATTGCTCTTCTTTGGTTTCTAAGTTCTACACATATGGCTTTGTTTGAGAAACGTTCTAAAATATCATCCCTCCTTACTGCTGTAATTGATGCACTGATCAATACTGCGACACCCCCTCCTCTTCTACCTCCTTCCCTTTCTCACCCGAAGACCCTATATCCTAAAATATTGAGCTGCCAGTTCTGCCTCTCTCTTAGCCATGTCTCAATTAGATCATGCTGCCATGTTTTAATTTGTGACCTCAACTAATCTGCAATGATATGGTTAGTAAGTTTGCAGATGATACCAAAATTGAGGATGTAGGGGACAGTAAAGAAAGTTATCTCAGAGTACAGCGGGATCTTGATTAGATGAGCCAATGGGCTGAGGAGTGGAAGATGGAGTTTAATTTAGATAAATGTGAGGTGCTGCATTTTGGAAAGGCAAATCAGGGCAGGACTTATACTCCTAATGCTAAGGTCCTGGGGAGTGTTGCTGAACAAAGAGACCTTGGAGTGCAGGTTCATAGTTCCTTGAAAGTGGAGTCGCATTTAGATAGGATAGTGAAGAAGCCATTTGGTATGCTTGCCTCCATTAGTCAGTGCATTGAGTATAGGAGTTGGGAGGTCATGTTGTGGCTGTACAGGACATTGATTAGGCCACTATTGGAACACTGCATGCAATTCTGGTCTGCCTGCTATAGGAAGGATATTGTGAAACTTGAAAGGATTCAGAAAAGGTTCACAAGGATGTTGCCAGGGTTGGAGGGTTTGAGCTAAAGGGAGTGGCTGAATGGATTGGCGCTATTTTTCCTGGAGCATCAAAGGCTGAGGGGTGACCTTATAGAGGTTTATAAAATCATGAGGGGCATGGATAGGGTAAATAGACAAGATCTTTTCCCAGGAGTGGAGGAGTCCAAAACTAGAGGGCACAGGTTTATGGTGAGAGTGGAAAGATTTAAAAGGGACCTAAGGGGTAACTTTTTCAGGCAAAGGATGGTGTGCGTATGGAATGAGCTGCCAGAGGAATTGGTGGAGACTGGTACAATTATGACATTTAGAAGGCATTTGGATGGGTATATGAATTGGAATGGTTTAGAGGGATTTGGGCCAAATGCTGGCAAATGGTACTAGATTTATTTAGGACATCTGATCGGCATGGACTGGTTGAACTGGGGGGTCTGTTTCCATGCTGTACATCTCTATGACTCTATGACGTTGTTTGTCAAACTATTTGCATTAAAATGAATAACATCCAACCTTGCCAATCTTTCTTATGCTTTAACTGATCAATAATTTCTATGCCTTCTTGATCCCTTGCGCCCTGTTCTAATTTTGGTTGTTCATCTGCTCTGCTGATACTTCTGTCTGGAATCCATTCCCCTTCCAATTTAGTTTAAACAGTCCCCAACATTACTTGCAAACCTTCCTGCAAGGATCCTGGTCCCATTTAGATTTAGATGCAATCCATTTGCCTTGTACAGGTCTTGTTGCCCCCCCAAAGTATTCCCAATATCCCAGAAATCTAAAGCCCTCCTCCTGCCTCCAGCCCTGCATTCGTCTGGACTAATCTCCTATTTTTACACTCACTAGCACTTGGCACCAGAAGTAATCCAGAGATTGGCTCCTGTTCTTTAACCTACTTCATAGCTCCTAAAATTTTGCTTGCAGGGCCTCATCCCTTTTTCTACCTATCCATTGGTACCAATTTGTACCATGATCTCTGCCTGT
>NC_063349.1:38156686-38220594 GCF_021869965.1 Rhincodon typus
TACCCAATTTTGCCCAGGTCCTTCCCCTTTTTGCCCCCCCCCCCCCCCCCCCCCCCCCCCCCCCCCGCAGAATGCCCTGCAGTGATTCAATGAATGTTGAATTATGTTAACCAAATATGTGTACATGTATATGTATAGCCATGCATAGAACTGTCCTGAGCCAACATAATTCCATTTGCATTAAATTATCAGTGAATCTTTATGTTGGATTCTGCGGAACACAAAAATATACATACAGCTACAATTAGAAGATAGTCTTCTAAGGTTTGGTGTCTGGGGTTGAATTGTTGGGTTTTGAAAAGTGAACAAGGCCTTCATCCAGGTTTGTTGTCTTTAATTTGGAAATGCAATATAGGAATGCCCTGTAACAATTGTAGAAAATATTTTTTTCCTTGTTGCTGTCATCTCTCAAATTAATGAGCTCCACAATTTGCCAACTAGTCATGTTGTTGTGTACAATTTTATAAGTCTTTAAAACACTTAATGTAAATTTCTTAGTTATATGTATTTCTATTCTCACATAATGGGCTATTTATTCATCTTCTAGTGACTGCCACAAGGTGGCAGGCGCTTGACTTTTTTACAACTTTAAAGAGCATCCAAACAAGTGATATTAAATAGTTTTGAATTAATTTTAATAGTTCATTTAATAAAAATTGAGATTGCTCATAGCGCAAACAAAAAGGAAGAATTTAGTCAAATTTTAGTTATCGAATTTTTACCAGGTTAGAATAAACAGTACATAACATTATCTTCACTCACAGCATTGCAAAATGTGGCTGCTACCTAGGTCAAACCTTGTCAAAAGACTGTGTTTGCTAAAGGGTAAACACTATGCGCTGGTAGTACACACCCAGGAGCTTTCTGGATGAGCAGCCCATTATGTTCTTCTTCACCTGGAGGAAAGAAAATCAGGCAAAGTTGCAAGAAAGGCGTACAATGAAAAGTACAAATAAGGAATGTTTTGGACCATGTAACTTATCCAATGCTCTTTCCATCTCACAATCTTAACTGTATCTTAAATAAGAGTATTTGCCTACTGGAAATTGCACTTTCTAGAAGTTGACCATGTGAGATGAGATACTGGAAGGACAGCACATGTAGCAAACAAGAGATTTGCAAAAATTAAAAATATTACTTTATCTAATATACCAAAGAATCAATATTTAGAAGCCTCCTCCAAGCCATTTTGATTTTGTTCAATTTGTCATGTAAATGAAACTGCTCACTTTACAGGACTCAATGCTGGTCGGTCTGCACACTTGTGGTGATCTTGCCTCGGATACCTTGCGCATTTTTGTTACTAAACAGGAACTCAAAGTTGTTTGCAGTGTGGGCTGTTGCTACCATCTTCTTTCAGAAGAGTTTGAATTGTCAGGTGACCACAAAGGTAATAAAACATCTCGTATACTAAATGGTATAACAAACTTGTGGTATTAGCAAACTAAAAGATGAATTTAAATTAAAAGAACTGTGGATGCTGTAAATCAGTTCTGAGGAAGGGTCACTGGACAAGAAATATTAACTCTGATTTCTCTCCACAGATGCTGCCAGACCTTCTGAACTTTTTCAGCAATTTCTGTTTCTGTAAAACAAAATTCATCTTCTAAGAATTTTTGAAAAATGGAAGTGACAGACATTTGCCTTTTGCTGAGGTATAAGGCCATGGAAGTATATAAATCTGAGCACTGGAATTTAAATTGATGCCATTGGACTAGGAGCCAAAGTGATGACATGGTTAGGGTGATTGCATAAGACAACAAACAGTTAAGAAGTTTCAGTTGATATGTATGGACTTCAGAGTTTGGAGTCTGGTAAGATGCATATTCATGAGTTGAGTTTGACTGGAACAAAGGAGTGGGTGAGGATTAGACAGCAAATGGATAAGACATATAGTATGATGGACATTGATGCATACTTGAAAGTAGTTGACCAGTATGATGGATACAAAATGGTGCTATGTGCTCAACATGGAGTAAAATTGGAAGCTGAAGTTCTACTAGTTTGATTCAGGCTGAGAAAGGTTCAATGGAGAGTAGAAATAGAAGTAGAAATCAATGAAATGGGGGTAGAGATTGAGGTGGAGATTGAAGACAGTGACGCTAGTTTCTCAATACTTAGCTAAAGGACATAGCAGTTCATCCATTTCTGTATGTTGGACAATGAGTATAACATCACAGACACAGCTGGGAGGTTTGGAAAGTGCAAGGAGAAGAAGAGCTGGATGTTTTTGATATATTTGGATAAATTAAGTTACCCACATGCTGATAAAACCAACCGCAACCACTTTGGCTCTTAATGGCAACTATTACCTCAAATTAACATGCCCAGCTGCAATGCAAGGCTTAGTTTGGAGATGAAAAATCTTTGATACTCAGTTTATTGCTTTAGCTCACCTCCTTCCTCATCCAACTGATTGCCAGTGTAATTCCTCACACATTCAAGATTATGCTGACTATCTGCAGAATCACATCAAACGCTACGCCCTGCACTGCAAGTTTATTGCGAACAGCTGACCAGACATCCTGTTTGGGACGATTTGTGGTCTTTGGAACTTGCATCCTATATCATACCATCACCAAGATTCACTGTTTTTTCTCTGAAATATTGATTACTTTTGTCTTGTCATCCACCACTTCAAAAATCTTATCTTTTCTCATCAAGCTGCGTGCCTTCTCCAATTTTGCCTTGCTGACCATGACTCTCAGTAGCGTGCAGCTTATCTGAAAGGCAGCAGGCCATGTCACCTTCTTGGTAAACACTTGCACATCCATACAAAGACCTGTTGCTCCCTGTGCTACTTATTCACATGTAAAAGGACCAGGGATGGTCATTCAGTTTACCTTTCAGTTATGGTTTTAAAATTCTTACTCTTGCTTTCGTATGCCTCCATAAAACTTGGTTACGCAGCCTCAGTAAACTCAACCTTCCGGCCATCATCCCTGTGTACACCCTGGTTACTCCATCGTTGCTTGTCCTTCACATCCATCATATACTATAAATACCATTCCGAAACCTCCTAACAGTTTACTTCTTTATTCTATCTTTCCAGACTAAACTGAGGTAATGTCTTTCAAATGTTTGTGCAACAAGTGAAGCTAGTTGTTTCACATTGCTACTATGCAGTAGCAACACGAGTGGCCACCATAAACAGGATACTGCATTCAAACCAGAAAGATGTTTTGCCTATCATACAAATGATTAATGTGGTATATGACCGTCAGTGCTGGCATGATGCCAGATATATAGAATGCAAGTCCCATTGGCTGTTCACAACAAGCAAAGTACCATCCACAGCCAAACAGCCTCTGCTTGCAAATCCTGCAATGCAGTGCCTACCATTAGATGTGATTCTGCGAATGGATAATTTTTGCTGGATAATTTTGAAGTGCAAGGAATTATGCTGACAACTTGAGTCAGGCTCACAGTTAAAAGTTCTGGAAGCTGTGTAAATTAACACATAGGACCATGTAGTTTGCAGACAGAAAGGATAAGTACATGAACTGCACCTGTTTCAACTGAACAAGATGGGTGACAACCCATTCGCTGGTTCATTTCTTATGGCAGTACCCTGACCAATCAGAATAAACTGGTTTGGTTTAAAGTGTAAAGAAAGCCTGGCTGTTAACTGTCAATTAGCATGAATGCATGCATTCTCCAAGGCAATGCTTTTATTAACCAGAATCTTCTTGTCAACCAATTGACATTCTCCTTTCATACAGTATAAATGTTAGTTTTCTGCTTGAGTTGGCATTCTTGTAAAATATCCTGTTTTGTACAAGACAAAAAACTTCTTCTTAGTATGTCTTTGCAATGCAGTCCCAACCTCCCTTAATTATGCTGTTTTCTAACTTGCATTTCTTTCCCTTGTTCGCTCCTATTTAATTGCATTTTCATTCCTACATCTTGTAAAATGCTCCCAAGAACCATTTTTATGCCAGGAATGCTATAGAAATGTAAATTTGTGAAATATAAGAATTTTACAAAAATTGTTTTCAAGGTAACCAGAACTATGAGTCATTGATTGCACCTATCTATCAACTTTTATTTGCCATTATCTTTGGATAGAGTGACGGGTACTTTGTATTAGTTTTCATGGTGGAAGACGCCAGCAGCATACCAGAACTTCAAGAGTCAAGGGGCAGAGGGGAGTGTAGTGGCCATCACTAAGGTGAAGATGCTGGGAAAGCTGAAATGTCTGAAGGTGGATAAATCACCCAGACCAGATGGACAACACCCCAGTGTCAAGAAGGAGATAGCTGAGGAGATTGCAAAGGCATAGGTGGTGATCTTTCAAGAATCATTGGAGTCAGGGAGGTGCCAGGGACTGGACATGGCTAATGTTACACCCCTGTTTATGAAAGGAAGGAGGCAGAAAACAGGAAACTAGGCCGGTTAGCCTAACCTCAGTCACTGGTAAGATGTTAGTGTCCATTATTAATGATCAGATTGCAGAGTACTTAGAAGTGCAAGGTAAAATAGGGCTGAGTCAACACAGCTTTGTCAAGAGGACGTCATTCCTGATAAATCTGTTCGAATTTTTTGAGGAGGTAAAGAGCAAATTAGATAAAGGTGAGCCAACAGAAATGATATATTTGGATTTCCAGAAGACCTTTGACAAGGTGCCATGCAGGAGCCCCTGGTGTTAGGGGCAAGATACTGACATGGATAGAGAATTAGCTGACTGGCAGAAAGCAGATAGTGAGGATAAACAGGTCACTGCAGCCAGTGATTTGTGGAGTTGCACCAGGGTTTGAGTCAGGACCACAACTATTCATGTTATACATTAACGAACTGGACAAAGGAACTGAGCGCATTGTTGCTAAGTTTGCAGATGCCATAAAGACAGTTGGAGGGATGGGTAGTGTTGAGGAAGTGGGCAGGCTCTTGAACAGGCTAGGAGAGTGGGCAAAGAAGTGACAGATGGAATACAATATGTGAAAGTGTGAAGTTATGCACTTGATACTAAGAATAGAGGCACAGATTATTTTCTGTATGGGGAAGATGGAAATCTGAAGCATAAAAGGACTTGGGACTCCTAGTTCAGGATTCTCTAAAGGTTAAAGGGCAGGTTCACATTGGCAGTTAGGAAGGCAAATGCAATGTTAGCATTCATTTCAAAAGGACTTGAGTACAGGAGCACAGATGTACTGTGAAGTTTTAAATGGCTCTGGTCAGACTGCATTTGGAATATTGTGAGCAGCTTTTAGGCTCCATATCTAAGGAAGGATGTGTATGCCTTGAAGTGGGTCCGGACGAGGGGATGAAGGGCTTGTCATATAAGGAGTGGTTGAGGACACTGGGTCTGTACTCAATGGAGTTTAGAAGGATGGGGGGGATCTGACTGAAAATGACAGAATACTGAGAGGCCTGCATGAAGTGGATGTGGAGAAAATGTTTCCACTAGTAGGAGATATGAGGATGTGAGGTTACAGCCTCAGAGTAAAGGGACAAAGATTTATAAAACCACGATCAGAAAATGAAAAGTAGCTATTGCTGAGTCTAATCTGTGCATCTGAATTTTCGCAATTGGGATTAGCACACCAACACAGATAAGCGATTGGACCTAAATTCTGTTTCTTAAGTTATATGATGAATGCCACACACTGTGATGAATTTATCCACTGAGCCATGATGGGAGCTTTTCATTAATACATTTACCGAAAAATGTCCAAATTGCAGCTAACAGGCTCAAAACTGAAAAGCCATGAAATAAACCTCAGAGCATCTTTTTGATTTTCTGAATAAATTATCTGAGAATTAAGCTGTGTATCAGAGCTAGCATAATTTATATAATGATGTGATTTTAATTTAAGTTTGTTTTCATGTTATTAAGTTTTTGCAAGGCAACCTCATATTGGGGATTTGCATCCAAAGTTAGGCAAAGTACCTGTCCAGGTGCCTTCAGGAAATGGAAGTGTATTATAAAAAATGGATTGCGTATTCATACCATAGGCACTGCACTGTAGCTCAATTCTGAACTTTGAAAATGTTGGCCATGAGATTTGGCTGCTTTAATTGGCAACTCAACTACAGAGAGATTCATTGGTCAATTGTCACATTTTACAGGTTATTTTAAGAAGGACTGTTGATCAAGGGACAGGTAAAATCTAGCCAATAAATCTTTAGAAAGAAAACAACACTCCAGAAGAAACCTTTGATTGTTTTGGTAATAGGATTGTCCAAAAGAAAATGTTGGTTTGGCAATTCATGAAGATAATTTTGTACAAAAACAGAAGTTGCTGGAAAAGTTCAGCAGGTGAGGCAGCATCAGTGAAGAAAAGTATCAGACTTCACGTTTCAGGTCCAGTGACCCTTCCTCAGAGAGGATAAACAAGCATTTCGGTCAGCAAAAGGGATGAACAGATTAGAGAAAATGAACCACTTGTGACGTGGCTCCAATAAGTCCAACTGATGTTTACAAATTTTGAGCCTGCCTGGGTATCTCCCACTTAACAGCCTGTTTATCTTGTGTTCAGAATATGGAAGAATGAGAGGAACATTTTACCTAGGTCATTACAGAAAAGAATAATGTTGGGTTTTACTCCTCAACTCCACTCTTTCCAGTCATGGACAGGATTTTGGTGTTGACATAGTTGCGGGCATATAGGCAGAAAGTCCCAGAGGTTGGCTATGTTGGTCAGTATGTCGATCCCCTGCAACTACGTTAATGCTTGGCCATTTTCTGGAAGTCAGTTAAGGTGCAGAAGTGGTTATCTGACAATAAATAGAGAACAGCTTGTTCATTCAATTAAGAACATTGATCAGAGGTCAAGTGGAATTTTCTAATTGGCCTGTGAAACCCCCATGGTGCTGACATCTCAGCAATTTCCAAGAGGTGGCTTTGTAGTGACAGATTGGGATTCTAACTCTCCAGTTTCCTTTGGAGAAACCTTGTACTATAATACTTAGCTGAATACGGATTAGTCTACTGGCTCCCTCCACAATAGTGGTTCAACAGATAATGCAATTTCTTCTTTTCATTTTGGTGAAAAGCTTTGGGAGGGCACCTCAATGTGGTTCTTATTGGCCGTTCAATTTTGAAAGCTCAAATGCCGCCTTAAAGTAGATAGTGATCACACTCTCCATGCAGTAATCAGGCAGTCCTCCAAAAAGTACCTTTGGGTGCATGTTACCAAAATGATGCAGGGTCAGGACCCGGATCATGTCCCAAAATGGAAAATTTTGCCTAACATTACTCCACATTTTGAGAAAGCAAGCTTTTGATCGTGTGGATGTTAAGTGGGAGATACCCAAGCAGGCTCAAAATTTGTAAACAGCAATTGTACTTATTGAGGCCACATCACAAGTGGTTTATTTTCTCTAATCTGTTCATCCCTTTTATGTTTTATTGCTGCTGCAGACGTTTTTTTCAGCTATAATTTCAGCTCTAATTTTCTTCTGAAATACATTCATAAAGACTTATTTGCTTGTTTTGGCCAGGCATACATCTGCACACTGGCTGCTATTGATGTCATGCCGAGTGTCATGTCTTGGCTGTCATTTCACAGCCCATAGTGAACGTTTGATGTAAGTTCCAGTTGACTTGCAGGAGGTGCAAAATTTTGGTCAAAAACAAATGTTAAAACCTCCCATGCTTACAGCATAAGTTAAAACACAAGCCAATGCAGAGTCCTGACAAATGCCTGAACTAGAACTTGGTCTGTTTTAGTAGAATGACAGATTACAAAGTCCGTATAATGAACAGCAAAGGCACAGTGGAGTGATCGGTCTCCTTTAAAGAAATAATATTCCCGAGGAGAAAGAAACACTAATGTGATTATCCAATTAAATGACGTTCAGAATACTTGAGCATATAACTTAATTGAAACCACCCATATAGTCCTCTTATGTTGTTGATTAGTGCATAGCTGATATGGAAACATAGCTCCTTGTGTATTAAACAAGATAGTTTTTGTTTTATTTGCAGCCTCTGTTTTGAAGAAGGAAACATCTAGTGTATGAGTGGTACAAACAAGTATATTTTAAGTGACTTGAAGGTTCCTGCTGGTAAACTAATATTTATGTCAATTTTAAATTTGTTGTTCAAATGCTGAAATGAGATTTAATATTGAGGGGAAAATTGTAACATAGATAACAGGATGCTCTAAAAAGCTATTTACTCCCCAGATGAGATACTGAAACTGTCGGCAAGACAGTTTGGGAGTAGGGCTCTATTAATTTCTAAAAATGAATACTTTCATCCTTGAATTTCTCAATGACTCCAAGTATTGCCCACCTATCTCCAATTGCTCCCAGGCTTCTGCTCCTTTTTTTAATAGAATCATAGAATCCCTACAGTGTGGAAACAGGCCCTTCGGCCCAACAAGTCCACACCGAACCTCAGAGCATCCCACCCAGACCCATCCCTCTATAACCCACCTAACCTACACATCCCTGAACACTATTGGCAATTTAGCATGGCCAATCCACCTAACTTGCACATCTTTTGGACTGTGGGAGGAAACCGGAGCACCCGGAGGAAACCCACGCAGACACAGGGAGAATGTGTAAACTCCACACAGACAGTCGCCTGAGGGTGGAGTCGAACCCGGGTCCCTGGCGCTGTGAGGCAGCAGTGCTAACCACTGAGCCACTGTGCCACCGTAACTGAGCGGTCAGTATGAAACATATGCAAGACCACTCAAAGGTGACTGCACAACATCTCCTGCAGTGGCATGTTGAAGGTCCGTAGCTCTGTGTTGAGAATGAAGAGCAGGAATCATTTCTCTGCCTTGTAGCACAGGATATTGGGCCTCCACTATGCTGTATTACCATGTCACCTCTTGTCATCCCTTCTTTTAATTTGGTTTCCACTAAATAGTTGGAAGACATCATTGTTATTTTGGCTCTGAGGATTAAGTATTCGTATATCCTAATAAAGAAAGGAAGGAACTTGCATTTTTATATACAGTGTCTTATGTGATGTAACCATGGTGTTTTACAACCAATGAAATACTTTTGTAGTCACTATTGTAATGTAGGAAATATGTAGCCAATTTCCTCACAATGATGGCTCACAAATAGCATTGATATACATACTAAATAATCTGATATAGTTGACTTTTTTTCTAGATACAATTTCTTTGGCAGTCCACCAGGTGTGGACTATTATTGTTTCATATCACAGAGGCAGTTTGATCATGTCAGTGAGATTGACAAGTGATGTTATAAAGATACCTGATGGTAAATTCAATTATCACAATAGTGACAATATGCTATATATCTGGATGGAGAGAAAGTTTAAAAAAAAGACTGTACATTTATAGCACCTTTTAACATCTCTGACGACATTGAAAGAAATTTTCATGCAATGAGATAACACAGTGTGGAGCTGGAGGAACACAGCAGGCCAGGCAGCATCAGAGGAGCAGGAAAGCTGATGTTTCGGGTCAGGACCCTTCTTCAGAAATGGGGGAGGGGAAGGGGTCTCTGAAATAAATAGAGATGGGGGTGCGGGTGAAAGCAGGTAGGTAGTGGTGGGGATTGGTCAGTGAAGTGGGAGGAGTGGATACGTGGGAGAGAAGACAAACAGGTCAAGGAGGCGGGGATGAAGCTAGTAAAAGTGAGTGTAGGTAGGTGTTCCTCCAGCTCCAGCATCGGCAGTTCTAACTATCTCTGAGTGAGTTTTAACCCACTGCGAAGCCTCTTCTAAGGATGCCTATCTTGAAGAAGTTACCCTCCTCCCTCCAGAAAGACCTCAGTGGATCTCTTTCCCACTGCACTCCTCTGATGCTGCCTGGCCTGCTGCGTTCCTCCAGCTCCCCACTGTGTTATCTTAGACTCCAGCATCGGCAGTTCTTACTATCTTTTCATGCAATGAGTTGTTTTGAAGTGCAGTAACTATTGTCAAGTAGGCCTAACTGACAACTATATTGTGTGCAATTAAATCACTTGAACAGAAGTTAGATAAATGAGGATTTAGACTTTATTTTGATGCAAGCAGTGTAGAGTTGTAACCTTAGTTCACAGTGTAATGATCAAAAAGTCTTGCTGTAGTATTTTCCTTCATCTGGAGTGATAGGGAGAAAAGAGAGTGCCCCAATTCAGATTTATTGCATGCTGACAACTAATTGCAGTCATGAAAAGTATAATATAGGGCTGATTTAGGAGGCTTTCTTCATCTTTCCCTTGTGTTATTTTCATTGTAACTGCTGTCAGCTCAAAAGCCTTCTTAAAGTTTGGTACCAAACTTACGATTCACCAGTGGTGATATTACTTTAGCATGAGATTTATGCACATTATTTATGAGCATTTAGATTAAACTCTAATGTTGTCAACCATATCCATTGTGACTGTAATCACAACCACCTCATTTCATTTAATGTCTCAAGATGGACCTACAAATTTACATCAAAGCATCACATTGCACTGGCAGAATTAAGTATTACCCCACACTTATGGATTCACTGATTGCTTTCCATACTGCACTATACCATAGAACTCACTATTTTCAAATTATTCCAGATACCTCCAAAGAATTCTTTGTTATAATTAAAGAGCAGAGAAAACTACTTGATTCCAGTCTTGTGGATTCAGCTGCATACATGCTTTTCCACCCTCTCATATTACTCCCCATAGCTTGAATTTGGCTTTCATTCCAACATAATCCCTGCCAGTAACTGGATTTAATGATGTACTGAGTTTTGGACTACTACCTCACTTGCAGCTGTGTCTGATCCTTGGTTGATTCTCTTTTGCATTCATTTTTATTCTATTTATCTGGCAACAGTTTAGCCATTTTCTTTCTTCCTGTCTTTGTGTTGTTTCATTGGTTTCCACCATCATTTATTTCCCACAAGGTGCCTTGAGAATAGTCAATAACCTGACTGTAATATCTTACCTTTGAAGGATTTGGTTTTATCAAAATGTTTACAGTCTGTGCTACGTGTATTATTGCTTCAGCTTACCAAGATCAGCTTCTTTTATATTGAAAAACTATTGTTACAGAAAATTGACTCCCATTTTTATCAGATATTACTGGAGAAGTGTATTGTACTAAAAGGGCACATGATCCTAACTATAAGCAAGGAAACTGTGTATATACTTAGGAGTGTCTTTTAGGAATCACCTAGTAGTCTATCTTACAATTGAAGACGACTGGTTTGAATCATCCTTGGAACAAGTGTATGTATTCTCACTTAAGGCCATTGAACAGTTTGTTTATTTCCAAATTTAGACTTAGAATTAGGTTTTATTGTCATGTGTACTCAATTACAGAAGTACAGGAATACAGTGAAAAGTGTGCAAAGTTATCACTCACTGGCACCATCTTAGGTACAAAAACCTCATCTAGATACAGAAACCAAAGTGACCATCTAAGATACAAAAAACACGTTTTTTAAGAAAGCAGAAATATAAAAACACAGAGCCAAGAGGAAAGGAGGAAGCGTACAGATTTAAAAGTCTTATCTCCATGATGTAGCCTTATCTTCATAAGATTTCTCCCCAAAGTGTTGACAGGTGCTTTGTGTGCAGTTCAACTGTACATCACCCAAAGAAAGCAAATATCACTGAGCTATTGGATGAAAACATCAACACTAAGTCCAATCCCGATCATGCCCTTTATTCACTTGTTTGCAGTTTTTAACAAACTGCATTTTGTTGAGAGATTTACACTTTCTCGTCCTGGGGCAATCAGACCAACAGCAATGCCTTTATTGCTAGTCTGGCTAAGATTACTTAACCCAGTAATTATCTAGCAATGCATGTTAGGTAATCCCAATTTAAATAGTTCAGTACCTCCAGAAATTATACTTTTATTTATTTTGCCATATCTCAAACCCCAGGCAGTAGTTTGAAGTATGTAATACAATATGTTATCAGGGAGCACATGAAAGGTACTAGTAGGTGTGTAGATACTTCCCTTTTAATACGGAGAATTATAGGACATTTCAGTTTCAATCTCCCTTGTAGCAAATGATTTTGCATCAATCTTTGTTTTTCCATCAACTTATTCAATTTCAGTTCAACATTTGGCATTTAAGTTAGATGAAGATCAGTGAAGTTTCTGCATTTGCCAGATTTAACCCAGCAGTCATATCAGTCCATTATTATTGTGCTACTGTATTGTACTGCAGCATAAGAAAGGTATGATTTTGTAATATATAGTTCAAGAAAAACATGTTACTGCAGAGTAATGTGTCCTAATATCTCAGACCCCAGGTTAAGATCTCACCTCTGCTGATAGAATAGATGTCGCATATTTCTACTGGCTGCAAGGAGTGTACTGAAACAAACTTGCTACACACGAAATCCATTTATCAGTGCATATCATAAAATCTCCTACAATTCACAGAGATTGGCACTAAATTAGTTGACTGTGAAAGAGGCTGCAAGGAAGGGCGTTTTGAGCATTTCCTTTTGGACCATAATGTGTGTTCTTCTATGGCTAGACTTCAGAAGTTGCTGGAAAAGCTCAGCAGGTCTGACAGCATCTGTGAAGAAAAATTAGAGTTAATGTTTTGGATCCTGTGACCCTTCCTCAGAATGTTAAAATTTAAAAATATGTATGGTCCTGTAGAAGATTATTATAATGCCAAGTACAATGTTAGTTAAGAAAGAAGAAGCCCTAAATAACAACTTGGCAGACCATATGGTGCTGCAGCACAGCTCATGTTTATTTTGAATTATTGCATTGTCTTCAGTACTCATTTTCTTGATTTATTTTTCTGTATTAACTGATATGTTAGCCATTACGTGTCCAAAATAATATTTTAGAACTACTTCAGAACATGAATACATCAAAAGGAAGAATAATGAGTTTTACGTTCTTCTTTCTCTGCAGAATGCTGTCATGGACTGTGGGGATTTCCTATGAGCCAGTACTTGAGAAGCAGTATCTGGCGTTGTGGACGGAATGCTAGAATGTCTGCTTGTCTGGTACTTTTTCACATCAATCTTGCCATTTACTGCACGTGATGCATCAATTTTAGTAAATTATAGGCTTGCAGAGTCGTCCAATAGAGAGCTTAAAAATGTTGTCTTCATTTTACTTTGTAGCCATTGGAAAGAGTGACATTTGGTCAGGGGGTAAGTTTTATCCATTTATATTTCATCTTTGACAACAAATGAGTATGGTCATTTTATTCTAAACTTCACTGTAATCATGTTTGATGGAGCATTAATTGCTTTTTCTAGTCAAATTATGTATGTAAATTTGAATGCTGATAGCAGCATAGAATGTCTGAGACATGAGAATAATCTACCAGTACTCAAAACAAACATTTCTAATGAAACCAATGGTTGCAAAGTTTCTTTCCTTTTGCATATTGACCAAAGACTGAAATCCTTGTCATGTGATATGTGTACAGTACTTGGAACCAAGCATGTTACTTGTAACGAAAACCATTGGAGTGGACTAATAGATGAAATATGTGGGTTCACAATTTATCATCATATCTGAGGGCTGATATTACACAATGTGATATTGAACAATAAGACAAGAAAGTCCCAGATTAAATCTGTGCTTAGTTACTTGAACCCAGTTGAACTCTGGGGCTGTAACAGGAAAGAGGAAGTGTAGTTAGCTGGCAATCTTGCTCCTGATTATTATCCACATCTCCTGCCAATTACTGACCACTTAGGGGCCTCATGCTGCAGCTGCTGGTATTAATCTACCTGCAGATAGGCCAGTTCCCTGTCGCAGTTGGGGAGACTTCTGCTTTTGGAGTCTTAATTCCATGGGAAGGCCCGCCACTGGCATCACCACTGCCTAATTGGCTTGTAGTTCGATGGCTGTCCTGAAACAATGCAGTGAGGAACTCTTACCAACTCTGCTGTCAGATGAGACTCCCGATGCCTCAACAAGATTTCACCTCCGGTCTCCTAATGCCTTAAGATGATATCAAGAAATTAATACCTTCAATATACCTTCCTTCATGACCTCACCCCTCCCAATCTTTGTAATCTGCTCCATTCCTACAACTCTCCAAAAACTCTGTTTACTTCTGACTGTGGCCTTCTATCTAATGGCCACTTACTTTGCCCTACCACTGGGAGCACAATTGAGTCCTCTAGAATTGATACTGTGAAATTTCCTCCCAGAATATCTCAGCTTCTCCCTGTGACTTTCTTCATTAACATCCTCCTTTAAACTAGCTGTTTGACCAAGCTCATCTAATCAATGCACGATTGTGTTCATTTGAATTACCATGGGCTGAATCTTACTAGGAAGTGGCTGTGTCATTTTTGGCATGTTTCATTGATTGTTTCTCTCCACTAGGCCGAGCTGGTTTTCTCATATAATTGTCTGAAACTCACTTCATTGACTCTGCGCCTTGACCCATTCTCTCACTTGCTGGCAGAAGTCCTCACCACTGAAGGACCTCCCACGATTGCTTGTGCTAGTGCCATATTTAAAAGATTGTTGTGCAGCTAACCACCATTTTCTCAAGGGCAATAAATACTGGTATAGCCAGTGATGCCCATGTCTCGTGAGTGAATAAAGATAGGAAACCCAGTTAAATACTGGCAATCCAGTGCTGACCTGCACACTAAATAGTGCTTTGTGGAGAATGGGATGGTGCAGAGGAGCGTTGTCCACTTCCTCAGAGGACTGACAGAGATGGTCACAATGCTAGACCCAGCCAGCCTGGTTCAAGGTTGTCATCTAGGTGTCTCCATGATCCAGCGAAATGCCCAGCTTGAGTATAGAGAGTCTTGGCAGGAGAATTCCAAGAAAACTGCCAGTACAATATTTAAGTGCCGAACCATACTGTAAGTGGATTGGATATGTGCCATGATGATGTGAACAAGCTGGTACTTGTCGGATGACAGTGCCCATAACACGGGGTGCATGCAGTTGCTGTCCATGGAATGTGCCCTCAAGATGTTGGTTCCCAGATGGAGGTCTGGATGAGCAAGCAGCAAGCTGGAGTTGCCATGTAACCACCTCGGCTTATATATCAGGAATTGTTACCTTCAATTTTCTGTCTGATAAGTGAGGGAATGGGACACTGCATGTTAATCATATGAGATGAAGTGACAATGGGATGTTAATGCATGCAGTAGGTCTCTTGCTGTTCACTTGGGCCAATTTTGTTTTGCTGAACATAGAACATAGCACAGTACAGCAGAGTACAGGCCCTTTGGTCTATGATGTTATGCTGACCTATTATCCTACTCGAAGATCAAACTACCCTGCATACCCTACATTTTACTATCATCCATGTACCTATCTAAGAGTTGCTTAAATGTCCCTAATGTATCTGACTCCACTACCACCACCGGCAGCGCATTCTGTCCACCCACCACTCTCTGTAAAGAACCTACCTCTGACATCTCCCCTATACCTTCCTTCAGTCACCTTAAAATTATGCCCCCTCGTAATAATCGTTTCCGCCATGGGAAAAAGTCTTTGGCTACCCACTCTATCTATGCGTCTCATCATCTTTTACACCCTTATCAAGTCACCTCTTGCCCTTCTTCGCTCCAATGAGAAAAGCCCTAGCTCCCTCAACCTTTCCTCATAAGACCTGCCTTCCAGTCCAGGCAGCATCCTGGTAAATCTCCTCTGCACCCTCTCTAAAGCTTCCACATCCTTTCTATAATGAGGCAACCAGAACTGAACACAATATTCCAAGTGTGGTCTAACCACGATTTTATGGAGCTGCAGCATAACCTCGCGGCTCTTAAACTCAATTCCCCTGCCAATGAAAACCAGCACACCATACGCCTTCTTAACAACCCTATCAACTTGGGTAGCAACTTTGAGGGATCTATGGACATGGACCCCAAGATCCCTCTGTTCCTCCACACTGCCAAGAATCATACCATTAACCCTGTATTCTGCATTCAAATTCGACCTTCCAAATTGAATCACTTCACACTTTTATGGGTTGAATTCCATCTGCCATTTCTTTGCCCAGCTCTGCATCCTGTCAATGTCCCATTGCAACATACAACAGCCCTCCGCACTATCCACAACTCCACCAACCTGCGTGTCATCGGCAAACTTACTTATCCACCCTTCCACTTCCTCATCCAAGTCATTTATAAAGATCACAAAGAGCAGAGTTCCCAGAACAGACCCCTGCGGAACACCACTGGTCACCGAGCTCTAGACTGAATATTTTCTATCTACTATCACCCTCTGTCTTCTATTGGACAGTCAATTTTGTATCCAGACAGCCAAATATGCTTGAATCCCATGCCTCCTTACTTTCTGAATGAGCCTACCATGGGGAACCTTATCAAATGCCTTGCTAAAATCCATATACACCACAACCACTGCTTAACCTTCATGAATGTGTTTTGTCACATCCTCAAAGAATTCAATAAGGCTTGTGAGGCATGACCTGCCCCTCAGAGCCATGCTGACTATTTCTAATCAAACTGTGTTTTTCCAAATAATCATAAATACTATCTCTCAGAATCCTTTCCAATAATTTGCCCACCACAGAAGTAAGACTGACTGGTCTGTAATTCCCAGGATTATCCCTATTCCCTTTCTTGAACAAGAGAATAACAATTTCCAACCTCCAATCATCTGGTACTACTCCAGTAGACAGTGAGGACGCAAAGATCATCGCCAAAGGCACAGCAATCTCTTCCCTCGCTTCCCGTAGTAAACTTGGGTATATCCAGCCTGGCCCAGGCGACTTATCTGTCCTCATGTTTTTCAAAATTTCTAGCACATCCTCCTTCTTAGAATCAACCTGTTTGAGCATATCAGCCTGTTTCATGCTGCCCTCACAAACGTCAAGGCCCCTCTCACTGGTGAATACTGAAGCAAAGTATTCATTAAGGACCTCTCTTACCTCCTCCGACTCTGCGCACAAGTTCCCTTCACTATCCCTGATCAGCCCTACCCTCACTCTGGCCATCCTCTTGTTCCTCACAAAAGTATGGAACGCCTTGGGGTTTTCCTCAATCCTACCTGCCAAGGCTTTTTCGTACCCTCTTCTAGCTCTCCTAAGTCCATTCTTCAGTTTCTTCCTGGCTACCTTGTAGCCCTCTAGAGCTCTGTCTGATCCTTGCTTCCTCAACCTTAAGTAAGCTTCCTTCTTCCTCTTGACTAGATGTTCCACATGTCTTGTCATCTAAAGTTCCTTCACCTTACCATCCCTTCCTTGCCTCGGTGGAACAAACCTATTTGCTCCCGAAACAACCTCCACATTTCTGTTGTGCATTTCCCTGAGAACATCTGTTCCCAATTTATGCTCCTCAGTTCTTGCCTAATAGGATTGTAATTCCCCCACCCCAACTAAATACTTTCCCATACCGTCTGCTCCTATCCCTCTCCATGACTATAGTAAAGGTCAGGGAATTGTGATCACTATCCCCAAAATGCTCTCCCACCAAGAGATCTGACACCTGGCCTGGTTCGTTGCCAAGCACTAAATCCAATATGGCCTCCCCTCTAGTTGGCCTATCTACATATTGAGTCAGAAATCCTTCCTGGACATACCTGACAAAATTTGCTCCATCCAAACTATCCACACTGTTCCAACCTTGATTGGAAAATGGGAATTTTTTGCTCTTGATGTTGAGAAGCTGCTGGCTGGACATCTCGTAATTTTACCAAGCTTCTTGCAATGGCCCATGTTGTACAGGGCCGGGAAGATTCTACCCCCTGAGTTTTTTAAATTCATTTATAGGGTGCAAGCATTACTAGCTAGAACAACGTTTATTGCGAGTCCATAATTTCTTTTGAGAAGGTAATGCTGATCTGCCTTCTTAAAGTGCTGCATTCCAAATGATGTATTCATCATCAGAGCTCCAACATTTTGACCATGCAACAGCAAAGAGACAGCAATATAGTTCCAAATCCGCATGGTGTCTTGATTTCAGACTTCAGAGGTCTTTGATGTTTACAGATCGTTTAGGTCCGTGCAGCAGCAGGAAAAATTAGAGGGAATGTAGGTTATTGGTTTGGGAGATGTTGTCAAAGGAGCCAGGGTGTTTTGCTGCAATGTATCTTGTACATGGTACACACTATTGTCACTGCCACTTTGAAGATAATGAATGGGGTGTCAGTCAAGCAGGTTACTTTGTCCTGGATAGTTCTAATCTCCTTGAGTGTTGTTGGAGGCTCTTCCATCCAGACAATTGAAGAGTATTCAATCACACTCCTGACTTGTGCCTTATGGTGGACAGGCATTGGGAGCAAGAGGTGAGTTACTTGCCAACGAATGTGCAGCCTCTGTCTGCCCAGTTCACTTGCTTTTCAATGGTGACTCTTAGCATGTTGATAGTGGGTGAGTCAGCCATGCTAATGCCATTAAATTTTCTATTGTTTGGGATGGTCATTGCTTGACACTTGCATCGTACCAATGCTACTTGCCACTTATTAGCCTAAGCCTGAATTTTGTCCAGTCTTTCTGCAGGCTCAGGCTGTGTCAGTATCTGAGGAGTTGCAAAAGGTGTTAACCACTGTGCAGTTGTCAGCAACTACCCCACTTTTGTTATAACTATGGAGGAAATCTGAAATTGGTTGAGTCTAAGACACGACCATGAAGAACTTTTGCAGTGATATTCTGGAGCTGAGATGATTGACCTATGACAACCATCTTCCTTTATACTAGATAAGATTCCAATCAATGGAGAGTTTTTTCCCCAATTTCCATTTACTTCAATTTGCTTAGTCTTCCTCATGCTATATTCACTCAAACACTGTTTTGTCCTCAAAGGTAATCACTTTCACATCAGCTCACCTCATAATTTTTCTGTTTAAAGCTGCAAAGTAAATGAAATTTTTTGTTGTTGTTTTATGTACGATTTATTCTATAATTGATATGGCTTGATGATAAGGCATCTCCAATTGTTGAATTTTATCTATTGTGAAGAATAACCTTTTGTGAGGTACTGCAGAACTGTAAGTGATTCTGGAGCCGCAATCCAACATAACACAAATTAAAAAATTGGAGGAAAAATTATCTTTAGTTGTGTAAAAGTGTTGGAAGTTTTTTGATGTAATTTAAAACACTTTCAACTTGAACTGTGATTTGAGACTATTGGATAAACTTTTTGCTTTTATTACTTCTTAATTTTGAGCTGTGTAAGAATACTAATTTTTCTTAAGAGTTCTTAAAACACCAGGTAGTTCATGTGCAAAATCTCAAGAAGCTTATCTCAAGCAAGAACATATATAATTTCTATTGTGATTTGCCGTATGTTCCACATTAATTCTTCGTAGAAAGAAATGAGATCCCTTTAAATTGGGCACTTTGTCCCTTTGATAAATGAATTCGTAAGAAGTTAATATAAACCTTCCCCTTACCCTGCTTTGTACTATAGTTCATTCGTTCATGTAGTAGTAAATTAAACAAATATTTCTATCATTTGTGATATGTTATGCCTCACTGGGATAGTGCACTGGAAATCAAGCTTAGCCATTCCCTGAGTGATCACAAAAGTTAAATATTTTAAAATGCATGCAGAATTTCCCAATTTTCTAGCAAGTTTTCTGTTAGGCCCAGGTTGACAGAAAGAATGGACCAGATTTCTGTGCATAACAAGAATTACTATTTACGGGTAAGTAGACTGTAGCAATAGGCAAACAATTGTGAACTGTCAACCTATAACGCTACTAGTTAAATCTCTAATCCCCTTACGAGCATCTCAGCTGCACAAATAGGCACAGATAGAAAAAAAAGATGCAAGTGTTATGGATGGAGGAAAAATTGGGAAAGCAGTTGTGTTGTCTCTTTTCACAGGATTTGCTGAACTAGTTCAGGTGTTGGTCAGAACAATGCTTTTCTGTGCTCCCTATCCGGATGCTTTCACTAATTTAGGAGGCATAGAGTGACTGTTGCATACTAATAGAAGATCTGTGACTTATTAATTAAAAGTGACAACTTACAGCAATTGCTGAAGGAAAGATAAACTGGTTTTCTTCATACTGAAATTGGCTTTTACTGCAGAGAACAGAGAGAGCTCCGGAACCGGTGGAGATGTGAAGGCTTCTGAATATTCTGTTCCTAGCCTCAAACTGTTCAGCTACCTAAGAACTGATCACATAGTTGTTGGCAGGCAGAAGACCTTGGTTATCAATAACTTGTCCCTAGTCCACAGACCAATCGGTTGGCTGAATCTCCATATGTACATATGCCTCGGTTCCGGCTCATCTGCAAACTATATTTCAACTACTTGAACAAACAGCTGCATAAACAGTGCTTACAGTGCCATGTCCCTTGCTTTTAAAAACTGCAGTGGTTCTTCAGTCTTTTTAAAACAGTTCTTTTCCCATTTCGGTTCACAATCAAAAATATAGAAAAATAAAAAGACATAGTCTTTACAGATGACTTTTACTACAAATAGTAAAGGAAATGTTTTGTGACATATTTTATTGTAAAAGTACAGAGAGATTCAGATTTTATTTGCTGATGAATAATTATTTGCTAGTTTTATTGCTTATTTAGAGGACCTGTTGCCCATTTTACAGAAGACCATATTGTAGAATTTATTGTTGTTTCCATCATTTCTGTTAGTGTGACAAATTTCAGAATTCATCTGGTGCTTATCTTTTAATCAGAATATCCCAGAATTCCCAAAGCGATTCCAGCAAAAACCACAAAACAGGGCCAGAATGAAAACTCAAAACGGGATTGATTTTGGCATGAAAAATTTAAAAGTATAAATAAACTCTGTATTGTAAATAGCTGGTACTTCTGTGATTATGGAATTTTTACAATACTCTTACCAGCTGTTAAGATCACTGGGGATTGTTATTATTAAAGCCATTACACACTTAATCCCTTTGCTATGAATGTGCTAAATTACATTTGTTGATTTGTTCTGAATTGACAGTGACTAGTTCTTTTATTGTTGGCAGCTTCCTTCCGAATCCTTATTTTATCGTGCAGTTCTGCAAGTTATTATCAAAGAACACTTTGGAAATGGAAAGGCATATACCGCACTGCAAAGAACGAAGTATGTTTTGGAAGTTTGCATGAAATTTGAAGAATATTACAATTAGCATGTCATGAATGTTTTCTGACAAAGACTTAATGGGGAATAGTACGTTTATTTCGCAGCATCTGAAGACGATTATTCAAAACAGAACCAGAGGACTGGCTAGTAGGATTGACTTGTATATTCCGGTTTCACATCCAGTTAATTAAGCCTAACATGATAAGACGACAAAACAACTCTTTGTGCCAACTGTGACAGATTCCTAGTAAGAGAAGTTTGGAAAGTTTCAATTTAGGTCCCCGATGCAGGAGTCTATACTTCAGAAGTGTTCACAATTTGGCAGCAGAGTATTTTTTTTAAATACACTCATGGGATATGGGCATCACTGGCTGACGAGCATTTATGGTCCATCCCTAGTTGTCATTGAGAAGGTGGTAGTGAGTTGTCTGCTTGATCCACTTTAGTTCATGTGTTGTGGGTTGATCCAAAATGCCCCTTGGGAGGAAATTTTAGGATTTTTACTCAGTGACGGTAAAGGGACAGCGATATATTTCCAAGACAGGATGGTGAGCAACTTGGAGGGGAAACTCGCAGGTGATGCCGTACCCATGTGTCTGCTGCACTTGTCCTTCTAGTTGGAAGTGCTGCTGGGTTTGAAAGGTGCTGTCTAAGGTTCTTTGATGAATTTCTACAGTGCATCCTGTAGGTAATACACACTACTGCTACTGAGTGCTGGTGGTGGAAGGAGTGAATGCTTGTGGATGTGGTGCCAATCAAACAGGCAGCTTTGCCTGGATAGTGTCAAGCTTCTTGAGTGTTCTTGGAGCTTCATCCATCCAGGCAAGTGGGGAGTACTGTAGATGGTGGACAGGCGTTGACATGTCAGAGGGTGAGTTACTTGCTGCAGCATTCCTAACCTTTGACCTGCTTTTGTAGCCACTGTATTTATGTGGCAAGTCCAGTTGAGTTTCTGGTCAATGGTAACCCCAAGGATGTTGCTAGTGGCGGATTCAGTGATGGTAGTACCATTTGAATGTCAAGGGGCGGTGGTTAGATTGTCTGTTGTTGGAGATGGTCATTGTTTGGCATTGTGTTGCACAAATGTTACTTGTCACTTGTCAGCTGAAGCCTGGTTATCTCAGCAACAAGTGAATTTTGCAATAAGGGTGATCTGTTCTTGTTGTTAATGCACATCTTTGATCCAGAGTTGCAGTGTCATTTGGTGTTGCAACCAACAGCAAATTGCTAATTTCAAGACACTGATATGGCTCTAAATTTTAGAAACGTAAGAACAGGATTTGGTCATTTAGTGCACCACACACATGCACATATATATTTTCTGTTGCATTCTTGACTCATAACTAATATATATTTACCTACACATGCATATTCCTGCCCAACTGAAGTCTCAACCTGAATTTTGAAATTTTCAATTGACTTCGCATCATCAGTTTCTTTGGGGACCAGAGTTTCAGATTTCCACCACTTTTTATGAAGAAGTGGTTTTGACAACAGCCTGAATGACCTGGCTCTAATTTTAAAATAATATCCCCACCCCCTTTTCTGGCCTTGACCATCAGAACAAGTTAATCTTTCTATATATACCCTATCATAACTTGTAATGATTTACATCATCCATTTCACTCTCTTCCAGATTCGTGATAGGGTTTTCCTTTTCTTCCCTTTCCATCCCTCAAGCCTCATTGTTCAACTCAACATTTGTTCTTATTTTCCAGCACCTTCAGCATGCTGCCACCACCAAAAACAGCTTCGCTCCTTTCACCTGTCAACATTTCCAAGAGGTGTTCTCTCTATTGCACTTTAGTCCGCTCGTCAATCACCCTCAACATTTTGTCTTCTTTCTATTGTATCTTCCCAAGCAATCACCTGCACTGCCTCTCCCCTCATCATTCAAAACCCCAAACACTCTTTCCAAGTGAAATAAGAATTTACTAGTACTTCTTTGAAATTTATATGCTGCATTCAGAGTTCACAAAACGGTCCCCTGTACCTTGAGAGGATGCAATGCAGGCTGATGATTCCTGTGTGAAATTTTCCCAGTTAGTCTATAAAAGCTTAACCTTGGCTTTCCAGTTGCTAGTTATTTCTATTCACATTTTTGCTTCCACGCTTACTTTTCTATCCTTGGCCTGTTACAGTGTTGTACTGAAGCTCAACTAAAACTTGAGGTAGCTTATTTTCTGTTTAGACATTTTACAGCCTTCTGGATTTAATATTGAGTTGACAATTTCACACCAGGACCTCTTACCCCAATTTTTCATTTATTGTTTGCCATGGGCAGTTTGAGTCTTGTTTTTAATGTTTGTACTTCTGGACAAAGCTGTTCATTATTCTGGCCTTGCATTCTGGAAAAATGCTTTGTCTCTTTACTGTGACCCAGTACTATTTTCTTTGCAGCATCTGTAGAGAGAAAAGTAGAGTTAATGATTTGAGTCCATTTGTTCTATGTTCTTCAGTTCTGAAGAAAAGTCATTTTGGATTTGAAAAGTTAACTCTGTTTCTGTGTCCACAGATTCTGCCAGACCTGTCAAGTTTCCCTGGCACTTTCTGTTTTTATTTGAGATTTCCAACATTTACGTATTTTATTTTTATTTTCCATTCCCCTTGTCTTTTGTTCCATACAAGTTTGTCATTTAATATCTCCTGCCAACCAACTTAACCCAGGCCTTCTCTTTTGTTGTGCCTTCCCCTTCCTGCTTTTGACAGCATATAACCAATATTATTTTCTGCCATTCTTCAGTTGTGAACAGGTCATATTTAGCTTGAAATATTGGGTGGAATTTTGTTGAACAGCAGAGGCAGAAGAGCTGGCACGAGACCCACACTGCTTCTTCTAGGGAAGGCACGTGGAATCTAATGCCAAAAGAACTGCAGATGTTATAAATCAGAAGCAAAAACATAATTTGCTGGAAAAACTCACCAGGTCTGGCAGCATCTGTGAAGAGAAATCAGACTTAGTATTTCAGGTCTGGTGACCCTTCCTCAGAAACTGTTGACTATTCTGGGGAAGGGTCACCAGACTTGAAACGTTAACTCTAATTTCTCTTCACAGATGTTGCCAGATCTGCTGAGCTTTTCCAGAAAATTCTATTTTTGTTTTTGAGTTGAATGCCATCAGGCATTAGCAAGGCCCTGGATGGACTTCCACCTAGAATGAAGACTCCAGGGATGGAAATTCTGCCTAGTGAGAACTGGTGATCGATCAGAGGCCAATAATTCCCTCACTTGGCAACGCCATAGAGGAAAATGCAGCCAATGCCAGAAGACCACACAGTATCATGGTGGGTGAAATGGGCAGAAAATCTGGGTCACTGACTTAAACATAACAGTGCTGTAAAATTGATACTGTAGTTTGGAAGTATTTCAGCCAGAAGGACAATGCTGTGTGATATGCAAGTGTCAGCAAGTGTTATGAAAAATATAACGCTTTTATGGGCATTGATGGGCTCTTTTTTTCCCATTGTCTGTAAGGCCAAAATCATTTTAAAAATATTTGATCTATCAAAATGAATATTGAGTGAACAGCTGAACTGCATGCTAATTGAGAAAGCTGTTCCAAATCTTTATAAAACAAAAGCTAAATACTCCAGGTGCTGGAAATCTAATTCTTTCACTTTTATGAAGAAACGCTGAGATTGAATGTGAGAAACATGGACTTTGTAGATCCAAGGAATTTCTGTGTAATGGCATATTATCTATCTGTCTCATCTCTTGTTAAAATAATGAAAATTTACTTAAAACATGGATTCCAGTGTCAGAATAAGTGATTGCAATTAAACTGTTTATAGCTCTTTTAGTAGTAAATTTAATCAAAAATGATTGTATCTTATGACATTTGGCACTTTACAGAAACAAAAATGTTGGCAAGATCTATTCTAAGTCTTCATCCTTTGTGGATTACATCAGAAAATCAGTAGAAAAGCTGGGAATGGATGACTCAAAGGTTAGTTGTTTAATTTATTTCTTCAAGCTATTTCTTTGATTCAGACCAGCACAGTGTAACAATTTCATCACAGACAAGACAATGGTAACAGTGTATTACACATTTTCTCGCACTGTTTGTTATCTGTTACAAAATGTTTCCTGAGTGTTTAAATGGTCTGTTAGTCCTGCTCAAGCACTTAAGAGTGAAGTAATAACTTTCTCTGTATTTCTTTTTTAAACTGGATGTTAACCTGTTTAAAATCAACTGATCAACACTTGAATTCAAAAAGCATGCAGAGAAATTCAGTGCAGGTGCGATAATATTGGACTGGGGAGTGGGCTGGTTGGAATGGATTGGAATCTGGACCTCTGCTGACACTGAACGATATAATCTTTTACGGATGAATTTCCCTGCGTTAAGCCTAGTCACAGACACAGAACATCAGCACCAATCAGCAGAGAAACGTATTCTAGCTTGAAGCTGGTGCCAATTTGAGCCATTAAAATTTAACAGACCACAGAGATTTATGGCTTTTGTACATTCCACATTTAAAAGAGAAGATAGTAAGAAACGTACACTTTAGAACACAGCAAAATTTAAGAGAAACACAGCTAATTTGCATTTTGTACCAATTTCAATGGGAAAATCTAATAAATATTCAAATTGAGTAGCAAAAAGTCATTAAAGTATGCCTGGTTATTTTAACGATTCTCCAAATGCAGTAAGCATTCAAATATTACCAATGAAAGATCAAGCTATATAATTAAATGATGGAAGTCATGTGTCTCCTGTTTCCTTCAACTGAATTGTAAGGTAATTGGAGACAAAATATTTTAATATATTGTATTCCTTTGAATGGCTCCAACTGTAATTCTTCATACAATGAACATCTTTAAGCTTGAGTTGTAAAGAAAAGTAATTGAATCAACCTTGTTCTTGTTATTATTTACTTGCTTTTTGTTTTGAAACACTGGTTGTAATGTGCAACCAAGGGCAGAATTTTCTCAGTCCCAGAACAACTTGGACTACATTAAGATGATGTCCAGCAAGATCCTCCTCAATGTCAAGACCAGAAAGTCTCATTTTCCAATGAAATGTTGGGGCATTTAGATGAGATTCTCGCTGGTGAATGGTGAGAGGTCTATTAACGTAGACTGGTGCTCATTGTTACCTTTGTTAGGATTTAATCCCACCTCATTAGTATGGAGTGTCAAAGTCTTCTACCTGCTTGATAGAAACTAGACACCAAGAATTCCTTATCTGAAAATCAGAGTGAGTACCTTGTGACTCTTTCATCCTTTGACAATATGATATTGCATTTCAGTGCTTTGGAGCATAACAGCATCTTTCATTGCAACGCTGCTGTGAGGAAAGGGTGGCATGGTGGCACAGTAGTTAGCATGTCTGCTTTACAGTGCCAAGGACTCAAGTTCGATTCCAGCCTTGGGTCTGTGTGGAGTTTGCACGTTCTCACAGTATCTGCGTGGGCTTCTGCCAGGTGCTCTGGGTTTCCTCCCACAGTCCAAAGATGTGCAGGTTGGATGAATAGTCCATGCTAAATTGCTAAATTGCACTATAGGGATTCTATGGTTCTATGTTTTAGTTCAGGATGGGACCAGGCTGCATCTCAGAGCTGCTCAATTGCTTTCTTAGCACTCACTCACTTTGCATCTACCTGGATGCCCACAGAATCCCTGCCTTCCCTTGTCTTTTTGCGTTTTGCCCCCTCATCCAGACATTAAAAACTCATAATATTTATGTCTTGTGTTGCTTAGCGCTGGTACCAAGCTAGGCAGCTTGTCATGCCTGTCAGCAAAATCATGAGGGTTTTAGATAAGATGACTCGCAAAGGCCTTTTCCCTCAGTTGGGGAATTTCAAAACCAGGGGGCATATTTTTTAAGGTGAGAGGAGTAAGATTAAAAGGGACCTGAGGGTCAACTTTTTCACACAGAGAGTGGTTAGTGTATGGAATGAACTGCCAGAAGAAGTGGTAGATACAGGTACAGTTACAAATTTGAAAGACATTTGGATAGGTACATGAATAGAAAAGGTTGAGAGGGATATGGTTCAAATACAAGCAAGTGGGAATAGTTTAGTTTGGGAAACTCGGTCAGCATGGATGAGTTGGACTAAAGGATCTGTTTCTGTGCTGTACGACTCTGTGACTTTAATTGGGCATTTTGCTGTATGGCAGTGCCATGTCAGTCTCACAGCTACAGTATGTATCAATGGCATACATGGGAAATACATGAGCAACAATCCAGTGGCTATGTCTGGCCAGACAGAACTTTGTCAATAACTAGTTTAAATAGCCGAGAGTTGGTGTATTGATCACTCATTGACTCAGAATAATTGATGCTTGACATGCAAGCACTTTGTTTCAGTTCCAAGAGACAAATACGACTTTCTGTTTAATCTGTCTTCCGTTTTGGTGTTGGTGAATAAAAGTTAATGTTTTGAAGTGATTGAAGGCTTCTCTTTATGTGATGGTCCGACATCAAACAATGTCAAGATGCAGAACTACATGGGCATTGGAGAAAAAGAAGCAGTGTCTTAAGGGGGGTTATAAGACAGGATATGGATAAGGACATGAGAACTGTGTGATCCAGTGCTTTAACAGCAACAGGTGTGGGAATGTTCATTGAAGTGCCAGCCATGCCATTTATGTGATAAGCTTTGGTTAGTGAATGCTGTCACACATGCAAAGTGAAGGACAACTCTGGACTGCCAAAAATAGACTGTGTGCAAAGCTGAGGGTTAGAGATGGTACCAGTGCCAGGGATTATGGTATATCCTGACAGTACTATGGCTACTGTGAGTGAGAGAACCGGGCTAGCATTGGACTAGCATGGCACCATTGGGGTGTAATACGTAGTTAATTAGAAGAGTTTGAATTTCATTGAATTAGGTTTATTGTCATATGTACTCACTCACAGTGCCATTTAAGGTACAAAAGTACCTCGGTACAGAATCTTAGGTACAGAACAGAAAAATAAGGAAAGCAAAATTTAAAAAGTTAAACATTACAGTCCTTCTTTCTAAAAAGTGGAAAACAAAGAAACAGCTAATAGTGCAACACCATAGTTCATAAGAGCCTGGCCATCCTGGGCTAGCACTCCTCACAAGGGCTGAACCTCCTGCTGAAGGTAAATGGGAGTCCGTTCAGTTATTGGACCCTCCTAGTGTGTCAAATATAGTAAATATTAATATTGCATGTGTAAAAGAGGTCTTTGGTTTTGTGTATATTCAAACTCCAATGTTTAATGTTTACTTGATATGCAACTGGACAGAACCAAACTGCTTTTGTGTCAATGTCTATGTACAAAGATTTTTTTCACGAATAAAGTATATTTTTGAAATGAAATGGTGAATCCCAATGACACCATCTCCACAGACAACACGCTGAAGCTACTGGACCTATGCCTCACCACCCACTTTACCTTTAACGGCCAAATATATGAACAGATCAACTGGACACCCGTGGGATCACCTATCTCCGGACTAATAGCCAAAGTGGTGATGCAGAGACTCGAAAGTACGGCCCTTCTGCTAATCCAACCAAAACTATGGATACGCTACGTGGACAACACCTTCGTCATTATTAAATGGACCAAACTGGAGGAGACACACCAACTAATAAAAAAACACCCTCACCGGAATCAGATTCACCAGAGAAGAGGAGAAAAACAAACAGCTCCCATTCCTGGACATCATGGTAGAGCGCGGGACAAATGGAGATTTCTTAACAAAGGTACACAGGAAAGCCACACACACTGATCAAGTACTGAATTTCAACAGCAACCATCCTAAGACACACAAATAAAGTTGCGTGAGAACATTATTTAAACGGGCAACAACACACTAGAGCAGCACAGAGCTACGCCAAAGAGAAGAAGAGCACCTCTTCCAGGTATTCAGAAACAATGGATACCCGAAAAACTGGGTCAGAAGATGCCTATTACACGAATGACACCAGGAAGATACCATTATCCCCCGACACACTCCTCACACTACCTTACATCAGGAACACATCTGAATTGATCACAAGACTCCTACGACCACTGGGCATCAGAGTAGCACACAAACCCACATCACCCCTCCGAGAACTGCTCACCCGAACCAAAGACCCACTATCCACTATGGGCAGGACCAATGTCATATACAAGATTCCCTGCAGAGACTGTGACAAACATCACATCGAACAAACAGGAAGGAAATTAACCACAAGGGTACACGAACATCAATTGGCTACAAAAAGACATGACCAGTACTCACTCATCTCTATCCACATGGATAAGGAGAACCACCAATTCGACAGGGACAGCACCAAGATCCTGGGACAAGCAAAGCAGAGACAAGCATGGGAATTCCTAGAAGCCTGGTACTCCACGAAGAAAGCCATCAACAAACACATTGAGCTCGACCTCATATACATTCCACTGTGGAGGAAAACCGGAAGTAAGGTAATCCAGTCAACGTACTCCAGAGTTTAAATAACAGGCGGGAAAACACAATGGCACTTCATCGGAGTCTGCACTGATGATGTTACCCAGCATGGTAATGAAACGTCTGCGAAACAACAAACCAGCTTGGCGAGCCAACCAACTACAACATTCACTTTGTACATTTAACATGGAGGAAAGAAAAGATAATAGAAAAACAAATATCTAACTTCAAGTTGGCAAACCCACTCCAACATATTTCAAGGTATAAATTCTTATTTATTATAAATGTAATCATTGACAGTGTTGCGGTAAATTTCCGCTGGCAAATTTTTGTTTTTTTTTAACCTTTTTCTTGATGAAATTATTGTACACAACCAAGAGAAGCCAAACATGAAGTCACCCCTAATATTCATTAAATTCTTTGGCTGAAGTTTTATCAGGCCTCTGCTGTACTGATTTGCACACTTTTATTCGGGAGCTACTCATCAGAGGTGCTGATCAGGAGGATTGCTGGATGGTCTGCTCCTACTTACGACCAGCAGGAATTAAAACATATAAGGTGCGAACTTTTCTGTCGCCAAACGATTTAGGCATTGTCAAGAAAGTTGGGAAAGTTGCATGAGATTGGGAATAATGAAATTCCCAATGTCAAGAGCAAGAAGTCTTCTTTTCTAACCAAGCATTGAATGATGAGTGGTCTATTCACATGCATTAACAGCCTCAATATTTCGTCAGCTTGTTTCATTCATATGCAGTTTCCCATTCTTCAAATCGCAGGATAGGAACTAGATGGTGACAGTTCCTGATGTGATGTTCAGAGCAGTAACCTGGTGACTTCAGCTCACCATTTGCTTTTCTGGCCCTCCATCTTGGACACCAGACACCAACATCTCAGAGCATGCTCTGTGGGCACTGACCATGTGCGCCTCCCATCCAGCAGGACTTGTTGGTCCCCATCGACAAAGCAGGGTGCGGATTTCCCTCTGTCCAACATGTATGACGCAATTGGCAGGTCTCTTGTATGGCAGTCAGGACTGCCAGAGTTTAACAGACTTAAGGCTTTATAGATGGGTGTCGGTGCCAGAAATCCTGAAATGTGCCGGCTGTGCCAGTACTTTTGCCTTTGGTGAGTGATAGAATATGGTGAGTGGGGCACCATGGTGCATAGGTAATGAAGCAAATTTGGGAAGATGGCATGAAAAACCCACGAGGACTCATAGACAGAAACTCTATATGAAACATCCTAAACATGACACAGTCAATTTCCAGTGAAATTCAGCCCAGAGTAACGGGCAATTAGCAGAATTTTTTTTAAAAATGAAGGTGTTTTAAGAGAAAATATGACAACATTTGCTAAAGAAAGGAGTTTAATATGATGGGTAATGATTAGAAATTATTTTTAGACAAGTACTGTGATCCACTTACATGGTATAATATTTATTTTTAATATGTAAAAATCAGTCATACAGATTGAATTAAATGAATCTGATCAGACCAATTCTTTGGTATGTACTTAATTCTGTGAAATAAAGCAGATCAGTGATTTGTATCTGGCTTTGGCTCACTGAATGTTTGCTCCTTTTGCCTTCAGAGAGATTAAAAACATATATGTGCAAAATATGCTATTTAGACCAAGGCACAGCACTGCAATTTTCTATTTTATTAATAGATAATCGGGGAATCATCAAAAGTAATATTCTCAGATTGTCATGAGTGATTGATGCTACTGAACTGTGGTAGTGATGGCTCGGTGTGGGCTGGTAGCTGGTAGAATAATCATGAGATAGGAAATTCCCTTGGAAGTTTAAAAAAAATTCAAACCAAGTGAAATGCCTAGAATTTCTATGTTGCACGCACTTTGTCCTAGAAGTTCTGCTTTAAATTATGCATTGAGGGATTCGAGTTCCTGAATATCCCCAGTTTAAAGCTGAATGAGTCAATGGTGATACAAATTCATGTTGAAAAGCATTCAGAATTGTCAACTTCTAAGGCATTCTATGTGAACTAATACATGGATTGAGTTGCAGCTGTTTTCAATGGGAAACAAAACAAAAAATGTTTTGAAAGCAGATATAAAACAGTCTTTATGCATATTATTGGGGATTTGTTAGAATGTGCAGAAGTTTATCCAAAGTTATTTGTTCCAGAAAACAATTTTATTTATACGAGAGACTGATCATTTAAAAATAACTTTAAAAAAGTCTTATAAAAATTAAAATTTTATGTTTCCTATTACTGTACAGCAGCTAAGAAGGTTAGATATTTGAGTCCTCAATTGCCACCAGCATGTAAGAATGTTGTTGCTATGTTTCCCGTAACGTTCTAATATATACTAGGAGTATTTGAGGACCTAGAATATTAATCCCTAGCGATAAGCATCTCCTTTTGAATTTTGTTTTGGTATAATTATTCCCTGATGTGGGTAATACTGATAGAACTATATTTATCTTCAGTTGCTAGGAGCTGATTTTGTGTTTTGCCACCACTGAGTTTGAGGTTGGTGATTACAACTGTTGACCCATCTACACCCAATCTTTCTGAAATGTTACAGTGGGGCAGGGGCGGGGTGTTAGGCACCTACCCAACTTCAGGCAAATTATTGGCTAGTTAAGTGCCTCATCTTGCTGATACCAGTATTTTGCACATGCCAAGTGGGAAGCCTCGGGTAGCAGTGGGGGCTGGATGACAACAGCCTTTGGATGCCTCTTCTGCCCACTGGAGGCAATTGCCTTAAGGTCATCTGACCCCATTCTTAGAGGACTTGACAGGGTAGATACAGAAATTGATTCCCCTTGTGGGAGAGTCTAGGACCAGAGGGAACAGACACCATGATCTCAGAATAAGGGGTCACACATCTAAGAAAGAGTGGAGGAGGAATTTATTCTATCAGAGGGTAGTGAATCTGTGAAATTTTTTACACTGAAGGCTGTTGAGCCTGAGTCATATTCGAGGCTGAATCAGACAGATTTTTAATCAATAAGGGAATCAAGAGTTATGGTGAAAAGGCAGGAAAGTGGAGTGAGAATTTTTAGATCAGCCATCATCTCATTCAGTAGGGAGAAAACTTGATGCCTGAATGGCCTAATTCTGCTTCTACAACTTATAGTTATCAATTTCCCTGGCCTCTTGAATCTATCCGCCACTCACCCCATATACATTGCCCTTTAACCCCAGACTTACCTGTTATTCCTGATTCCTTAGCATCAGGAACTGCTTGTAGTCCCAACATTATTGGGACTATCGAGTTGCTGGTCAAATAGATTGTCTGGCAGAAATCTCTTCTTAAAGCAAGTAGCTATGCTGCCAGCGTTAAATTTCTGGAGAGCAGCCAACAAGATTGTGGTCACAGTGCGTCCTCCTTAATAAAGGGTCTGGGATGTTGCACCCCTTAAAGTCCAACCTCATGAGGAAACGTGTAAGTAGCATCCTTTAATTAGAGTTGGCCTTGTCATGTTAAGTAAGAAGTACTCTATTATTCACTGAACAGCAATAAACAGCTGGTGTTATAAATTCAAGCTATGACAGAGTCTGACTTGGAGATGATTGTGAAGGTGAATGATTTACTATGGTCTTGTGGATGTTGTACCTTTTGGCTTCAAGCTTTAGGAGACACTGCCACAATAAAGCTGAGCTCTAGGGAGAGGCTGATTTGGCTGGGACTGTTTTCCTTGGACAGTCAGAGACTGCGGGCTGACATTGTAGAGGTTTATAAAATTATGCAGGGCACAGATAGGGTAAATAGCCAAGGTCCTTTTCTCGGAGTAGGGGTGTCCAAAACTAGAGGGCGTCGCTTTAAGGTGAGAGGGGGAAGGATTTATAAGGGGCCTGAGGGGCAACTTCTTCAAGCAGACAGTGGTGCGTGTATGGAATGAGCTGCCAGAGGAGGTGGTGGAGGCTGGTACAATTACAACATTTAAAAGCCATTTGGATGGGTAAATGAATAGGAAGGATTTCGACGGATATGTGCCAAATGCTGGCAAATGGGACTAGATTAATATGGGATATCTGGTCGGCATGGATGAGTTGTACCAATGGATCTGCTTCCATGTTGTACGGCTGTATGACTCTAAGTGGTTGCAAAGCATTCCATGGATGCTACAAACTGTTCTTGTGCATGTTTGCACTCATTGCTCCCCATACATTGGAGCTCCTGATCTCAGAGGACCCAGACTAGAAATATGCTGATATAGAAACAGAAATTAGAAATACACAGCAGGATAGGCTGCATTTATGGAGAGAAAGAGAAACAGATTAAGGGGCTGGATTTAATGGAATCCACTGAAGTGGGCTAAATGGCGAGCTGGCCTGCAGAATCTCAGGCAGGCCACATTTTCTTTTCCTATCAGCAGGAAAACCCATCCCTTTAAGTCAGTGATAGAATTGGACTGACACAGGAAACTTATCTGTTAGTTAATTTGGCTCACGAATCCATCACTTAAAGGTGACCAGGATTTAGTGGTGGCTCAGGGACTCTCCTGAGTTTGTATGGATTCCCAAGCCTCCTGAAGGCTGCCCAGCAAATACTTTTGTGTTTGTCAGTGGCTTCTCTGGGTGGTTCCTCTTTCAAAGCCACTTGATATCAATCAAGAGATCCCAGTCCTCTTATAGGTACAACACTTGTGGCAGCCACTGGTGCTGCTGGAAATTGGAAAGCTGTATGACTGGCAGCTCTTTTCAGTGAGTGGGGTTAACATTTACGTCGCTGAGGTTCTCAACTCTAGTCAATGAAATGGCAAATATTTAATTTAATTGGGCCTTGCCCCATCAGTCCTGCAGGTGATAGGTGGAACTCATGTTGAGACTCCAAATTCAGCCCAGTGTTTCAGGTTGATGACCCTTCATCAGATGCTACATTAACAGTTAAATATTTCCAGCAGTTTCTGTTTTTGTCTAAGGTTTCCAGCATTTGCAGTATTTTACTTCTACAGCAAAGTGCTAAATTTATGCCAGTTGCGTGTCTGTGGACAGGGAGCAAAAGTCCATTCAGTCTGCTTTCAGGAACCTACTAAAGTCAGATTTAAGTATCTTGAGCAGATAACTAACTCCCTTAAATTGGATTTGGAACATATCATGGCAAGTTGGGTAAAGAATAAAAATAGACATAAATTAATAAATTTCCTTTCCCTTTTCCTATAAAAAATCAGAATACGAATCTACTGAATTTGATTAAGTTTGTTTTTATCATTAAGTTGTTTCTAATTTTAAAATCAGACATTTCCACCTTCACTTAATTAGGAAACCAACAACACATTTTTATATGATTTTAGCAGACTCCTTAATAACTTAAATACATATCCACATTGAATTAATTGCTTTTTTAAGGAAATTTACTGTGGTATTGTAAATGAATAATTTAATGTTCTGATGCTGAAGTTTTTATTTTTGTTTCAAACTATTACAGTTAGCTAAGCACAATTATAATGGAAAAACTGGAGAAACCAATTGGTTCTCAACAAATAGAAAATGTTATTAATACACTTCCATTATATAAAGCTCCTAGTTCAGAACGATGCTCATCTGGATTTATTTAAAGAAAAAAATTGGCACCTTCCTCTATACCTCTCTTGTTACAGAATTTTAATGAAGCCAGCGGCAAAGGCTACCTACCGGATAAATTGCATAAAGTAATCTCTACTCATTTTTTTAAAAGAACGACAATGTGTATTGGTTCAGTTTTAGCCATATGTTACTCAACAACAACTTAGATTTATTTAGAGCCTCTATTACTGAAACACACCACAAGTTATTTTATTCATAAATATCCTTAAAATGTAAAATCTTCCTAAACTTGATTATTACATCGGCTGACATCTGCACCATGTGCCAGCAGAGTGCACAGCAAGCAAACTGTACATACATCAACTAAGTGGTCATTATCTCAAAGTCTAAGGGAATACTTCTCGATACAGTTAAGGGTGACAGCCTTCAGTCAGGTATCCAGGCTCAGTAAATCAAAAGCATCCTCTGATATCAGTCTGGGGGCTTGGGCACAGTTAGTTGACTGCTTGGGTGGTCAGCTTCATACTTCTATCGTCCAGGGAGTGGGCCAGGTCCACCCTTTGGGTCCAGTGTAAACAGTTTGGGGCATCGTGGGAAGTCAGTTGCTGTGCTGCACAGAGATCAGTCATCAGTCAGGGCTGACCGTTCAAGTCAGTTAAGGAAGTGGGCCACATTCAGTCTTCAGGTCTCATCCATTAATAATCAAAAGGGTTGGGGAGGGGATGTGGGGGTGTTGTTGGTTGTCAGGGGCCACTGCTGTGGGGTGGAAGCTGTGAAACTCAGTTCTGTGGAGTGGAGGCAGCATGCTGGGCTTCAGAGGGAATAGTGATTATGAAGGGGAGAGATAATCGACCATGGGACAGAGAGGGGTAATCTAGAATGTGGGAGCACCTGCAATAACTGGTTGCAATAACAGGACATTACCTAACTATATCTGGCATGTTGACTGGATAGTCCTCAGGCTCAGGGGCTAAAATAGGCAGATGAATGGTTGACTGTTTGGTTGAGAACATGTGGAATTTTGAAGCTGATGGCGTTGACTTGACTACCGAGAAGGAAATGTGTGCATTTGTGGTTCACCAAGTTTAAGAGATTGAATATGAGACTCACTGTTTGAAGTGTAACTGCTGTTTCCTTCCATCATGATACTAATAGCAAGTATGCAATGGGGCTAAAAATGGCTGCCAACATGTTAGGAGATGACGAGCTAACTGTTCACTTCTGTGAGGAATGCTTCACTTTTGAGCGATGTGAAGCCCTTCAAACGGCAATACCATGGCACAAGTATCGGTATGATACAGGTGAAAGATGCCTTTAGGCACTGCATGCTGTATGAACATTAATCTGCTTGTTGGACTCTATTTGCTGGCTCCAGGCACGCCTTCCACATCAAGTAGCATCAAGATTCAAACCCACGAATGCCTGTGATGCACAAGCAATGTATCACAAGGAAGATCCACCCCAGCTGACAAAGTAATCAGCAGTTCCCAAGTCCCCAAAGCTTGCATATGATGCAGGAGTTGCTCATTTCAAATCTTGGGCTACAAAACCTTGTGTAGCACCCAAGATGGCTAATATGTGCGATGGTATAGTTGCTGCTAGAAAGACATCCACTCAGACAGCTGATGCTAGCAAGTGAACATTTATAATATGAGAATGTATTTACAGTGATGTGTCACCCATGCTACCTGTGTGCTCTCAGATGTTTTCGTCTTTCTTTCTCTCCTACTACGTCTCAGTGCAGCCCAGGCTCCACAGGCTGGAGTAGAGTGAGCCTGACCTACTGTGGAGCTTGGAGTTTTGATTAGGTGACCCCAAGGCTGTTGTAGCTAAAAGTCCCAGACTTGCTACTTGCTGAATGTGTGCATGACTTGCAGGTGCACCAAGCTCGGCCTGAACTCCCACAGGGCCGACTGCAGCAGACAGGCTGGACATGGAAGGCCAAGCCACCTCTGGAGCGTCATGAGAGCAAACGTTTGTAGGGTCTGTATAGAGTTGCTTCTCTAGCTGGGTGCATGCTGACACCACCCTGTTTCTCATGCAGAAGAAGAACCTGGCATGAAGTCATGGTCCCTCATCCCTCTGTCACCTTCTGTTAGCGCTGAGTCCCAATGCCTAAAGCGAAAGAGTGCATCTCCATGCCTATAGCCTACAAGCACTGAGTGTGCTGAACCTAACTCTCCATGGCAGCCTCCAACCTGTGCATGAGGCAGGGGAAAGAGAACAGTCCTCCTCTGAAGTACCCTGTTCATCACGCCCTCCAGGTCCCTGTCTGCAAAGCATAACATATGCAATTTTCCATTGTCTGGTCGCATCATGTGCAATTCACATGAACTATGCAGGGCAGCTCCAGATTGATTTGTATAACATTGATGAGCTTACTTACTTAAATCTAAACCACATATTCTATTCAATTAAATCTGATCTTCCTCCATGGGAAAGGCTGAAACATTTAAAAACCTCTTCCAGTGTTCTAAATTTAATGACATTTTTTTCTTTGCTCCTGTTCTCCAAGTTTTTTTTGAAATCCTATATAATTTGCTGAAGAAAATCTGTTTATTCTTTAATATGCGCTGTGGGACATAATTAAGCTAAGAACCAAGCATAATAAAGTTACAATCAAACAGAACAAAAGGACCCAGGCCTCTTATTCCAAATGTTGGTAGTTAAATCTTGTCTCCCAAGCACCAATGAAGAATCTGATTATTTATAGAATAGTTTCAGCTCAACTTCTTGCACTGTGTGACTTGATGAATCAGCAAGTATTGTTTAGGAACTATTGCCATCAATACGTGACATGGAAAATTGCAAATTAATAAAATGGATTGTTCATCATACACAAAGTAATTTGAAATGGAATTCTGATGAAGAACCAATGGACTCCAAATGTTCATTCTGCTTTCTCCCCACAAATGTTGCCAGACCAGCTGAGTTTCACCAGCAATTTCTGTTTTTGTTTCAGATCTCCAGCAGCTGCAGTTCTTTGCTTTATGAAATGGAGGGAATTGTACAAAATGACCTGGAGGCCCCTCTAAACCTAGCAATTTGTGGAAGGACAATAAGATCCTAATTATCAATTGTGTATATTGCTGTAGAATGTTTAAAGGTTTCAGTTTAGTTTGTATCCTTCATTTGTGGAAGTTGTTTGTCATATTCTAAAATGTAACAGATCAGGCACTCTTGCATTTGATTGGCCAATGGACAAGGAGGAAACATTACCCAACGCTAAAGAACACACTCCATTTGGAAAAATAAACAACTGATCAACTTACTCAAATGTTTTCAAAGTTGCCAGTCAGGATATAGCAGCTGCCACATTTTGTCAACCTTGCATACATAGCCATGCTAATTCTTCAGCCAACCAATTATATATGGTTAGCAATAAAGGTTATAATGTAAAAACAACCAGTCATTACTGATCATCAAACATCCATAAAATGACTGATATTCTGTTGTAAATTTATCCAATAGATGTACTTTTAAGGACTTGACCTCACTGGAGCTTGTCCCACTCTGCAAGTAATCCTACATCTCAAGTTTTGCTAACTTCAGACCACATTTGGGGGAGGAGATGGCCTTGTGGTATAATGTTCTGGGGACTCGAGTTCAAAGCTCGTCATGGTGAAATTTGAAAAAAACCTGGACACGAGAATCTATTGATGACCATGAAATCATTGCCAATTGTCAGAAAAATCCATCTGGCTCACTAATGTATTTCAGGAAGAAAATCTACCATCCTTAACTGGTCTGACCTACATGTGACTCTAAAACCACAGCAATGTGGTTGACTCCCAACTGCATTCTGAAATGACCCAGCATGCCACTCAGTTCAAGGACAACTACATGTAGGCAATAAATACTGGCCAACCAGTGATGCCCATGTCCCATGAATGAATTTTAAAAGAAAATCCCTAATTCTTCCTGGTCCTTGCCTTCCCTTGTGCTCATGCTTCCTCTTGGCCACAATGTCCATCTCTGCTGCTTGGCCTGAACCTCAGTTCCACTGTCAGTTCTAAGGAAGGGTCACTGGACTTGAAACATTAACTCTGATTTTTCTTCACAAATGCTGCCAAACCAGCTGAGCTTTTCCAGAAATTTCTGTTTTTGTTTCTGATTTGCACTATCCGCAGTTCTTTTGGTTTTTATAAGGCAAATAGTATGTTGGCCTTCATAGCAACAGGATTCGAATACAGGAGCAGCTATGTATTGCTGCAATTGTACAGGGCCCTGGTGAGACCACACCTGGTGTATTGTGTGCAGTTTTGGCATCCTTATCTGAGGAAGCTACAGAGGGAGTGTGACAAAGGTTTACCAGACTGATTCCTGAGATGGCAGGACAGTTGTAGAAAGAGAGAATGCACTAGTTAGGACATTATTCACTATAGTTTAGATGAATAAGGGGGATCTTATAGAAATGTATAAAATTCTTACATGGTAACTGGAGGAACGATGTTCCTGATGACCAGGAAGTCCAGGGGCCACAGTCTAAGGATATGGGTTAGGACTGAGACGAGGAGAAACATTTCTTCATCTGGAGCCTGTGAAATTCTCTGCCACAGGAAGCAGTTGAGGCCATAACATTGAATGCTTTCAAGGAGTTAGATATAATTCCAAGGGTTAAATTAATCAAAGGGTAAGGGGGGAAATCAGGAACAGGGTACTGAGTTGGATGATCAGCCACTATTATATTGACTGACGGAAGAGTTTTGAGCCTCAAGGGACTTGGGTAGACTTAATGTTTTCAGTTAAAAAAATCGCAAAAACCTATGTTTATCAGATTCATATAAATGTACCCAAACATGGTGAAGTGTAAATTTTCAGCAAAGTATCAATTTAATAGTGGTATAAGTTGTCACTGATTATGTCTGACTTCTTTTCTCATTGCTTTGTATTTCTGCAAGTTCTTTAAAGTCTCTTCTCTCTTCTGTTCTTATCTCCATTCTCAATGACAGGACACCACAATTGCTATTTAGCTTTCCTTCATTCATTCCAGAAATGTGAATATTCCTAGAAGTGGGAAGGCTAAAATTTGTTGTCCATCCTTAATTTCCCTTAAGAAGGTGATGGTGAGCTGCTTTCTTGAACTGCTGTAGGTACATCCATATTGTTGTTTGAAATGGAGTTCCAAGTTGATGACCCAGCTACATTGAAGGAGCAGCAACATAAATTGAGGTGAGGATTGTGTGGCTTGGAGAGGAACTGGCAGGTGATGCTGTTCCCATGCATCTGCTCTCCTTGCTATTCTACATAGTAGAGGTTGTCCGGGTCTTGCTGCATTTGGATATGGACTGCTTCAGTTTCGGAGGAGTTGCAAATAATGCTGTACATTGTGCAATCATCAGTGATCATCCCCACCTCTGGAATTATGGTGAAGCAACTAAAAATGATTAGGATTAGGACACTATCCTGAGGAATTCCTGCAGTGATGTCCTGTGACATCTCTGTTGGGCAGTAAAGGCCCAGCTAGGGGTTTTTCAATAAGAGCTGCATTCCCCAGCATCATAATCATTTGACCATACCTCCTTGATGTAGCCGTATGCAACTTTTAGAATGTGAAATGCTGTCAGTTTGGCAACTTTGGTTAAGTTATATTGCCATTTTTGCAAAGTGGCTTTGAAATCAATTGGTGGTATGACCTGATCTTGAAAGATAACCTGAGAAAATTTCAATATTCTGTAGTTTAGCAGAATCATCCTTAAAAATAGAGTTTTTTTTTTCTGACTTACTGCTCTTCATCACTCTTCTCCCCAGGTTATTCAACTACACACTGAAACAGCTCTCCATAAATTACTTGAGAAAAGAATGATGTTTTGATGCCTTGCAGAACAAACCAATTATTTTGATTTGTTAGGACTGTACTGTGGAAACTAATCTAAGTCATTTGCTGTTTCGTTTTCTACATCCTTGTTTTGCATGTAGTTTTCATATAATGATTTTATATTATGTTTGTCTTCTACAAAAATGCTTGTAAAATTACATACATAGTTTGAACTGTTTTGAATTTGCCAAACGTTCCCTATCACTCATTGGCAATAATTATCCTGAAAATTTATGCGAAGGTAATTTTATGGTAATAAAATGTTCCAAATAATTGTTTCTTAACTAGAAATATTAGAGAACTACTGCCATTGATACGTTAAAGTGACATTTAATATGTGTGTTTTTTGATTTACTTATAAATACTGAATGCTATGAAATAATTCCATTTTAGTGAATCTCAGTGAAACAGTATGTTTAAAGTGATAAGGGACTGTCTAGATTTTTTCCATATCCAATCTGTAGCTAAAGACTTTTCACAAATGTAATGTCCCAAAATATAAGTACTGTAAGCCATATTTTGTTGTGTCTTATTTGACTAAATGTGGCAGAGCTGGCAAAATAGAAAGGAACGCATGTCTGCAAAAACGTACTTGACCTCTACCAAATCAAATAGCTTAAGTAACAAGCTTTTAGCCAAAACTATGTCTTATTATCTGTATGGGGTACACTAACTACATATTGTAACAATTGTACTCTGACAGGTATGTTTATGATATTAGTTGGAACAATGCCAGTTGATCACATGGTTATAATTCGACTTAAATGTGTGCCTTTTTTCCTTTTTTCAGATGTCAGACAGTTTAATACAAGGTTATTATGACAGATACATGCCCCGAATGAAAGAGTTGGAAGCATTTAACCTGGTAAGCTTTGGGGAATAGACATAAAAGAATTTGCACATGAGAAGCAAAGGAAGTATGCCGATTTTTCCAGGATCACTGCCCCAAACACTGTTGGCCTGACAGTGCAGTCAAAACAAAAGTTTGTTGTTATAGCAATAGTTTTCTAACATTGTAAAGATCTGCAACATGCTAAATACTTTCGATAAGAAGAGTCCCATTTAAGCACAGTCAAGGGCAGAATTGGAGAGTTTTTTTTATATCTTCTGACTAATAGAGTTAAGTATCCTTCAACAAAAATTTCAGCTGTCCATTCAAATGAAACACTGCCACTTATTTGTAGGCTATCAGTGTGTTGACTGGTTTCTGGGTTTGAATCAGCCTGTACTTTTGGGATGAGTGGTTACTCCCTTTGTTGACTGTAGAGGTCATAAGTCAAAAGAATTTGGATCCACTCGAGCTAGTTGAAATTGAGGGTGGCACAAATTTGTAATTTGGTCTAAAATGTTCATTCCATTTAAGACACCACAGGGACTGAGGAAAAGAAGAAAGAACATATTGGTATTCTAGTGCCGAGGTATACCAGTGTAAATTTGCATGGTGCTGACAGTGTGCCAAAAGTGGGAAAGTTAGAAGATTGTTTCATCTACCAGCACTGACATCTGTAATATTAACCAGATCCAAAAAGATCAACCAAAATATTTTTTAAAATTTACTAATAATATAGATAAGTGAAGAAATGGATAATTGAGCTAAATTTGCAATTGCTCTGATAATTAATGCTGCAGAGACACCTTGTTCAACTTGCTGCCTAGAAGCATACTGTAAGATTTAAGGCAAACATTTGTAAGTATAATGTTGTTAGGTGTACTTGTAATTAAAGAGATAATCATTTCAGTGTGCATTATTTTAGATCTCTTGCAGTATAGTCAGGCTTAATATAATTCAGTACTCTAAATTAGGAATATTTTAGCTAAAAATGTAGTTAAGTCAATATTGCGATGAGAAAAATGGGTGGCAAAATTTGGCTATTACATCAAGGGGAGATGGTGGCATTGTGGTATATCACGGGAGTAGATATTGAGAGGTCCAGGCTAATACTCTGGTATTTTTGTGAAGAAGGGTCCCGAACCGAAACGTCAACTTTCCTGCTCCCCTGATGCTGCCTGGCCTGCTATGCTTTTGCAGCTCCATGCTGTGTTATATGTAATACTCTGCCTACATGGCTTCAAATCCTACCATGGTAACTGCAGAATTTAAATTCAGTTAATAAATCTGGAATACGAAAGCTAGTCTCAATAGTGGTGACTATGAAACCATCGGTTGATTGTTGTAAAATCTATCTGGTTCACTGATGTCCTTTAGAGAAGGAATCTGCCTTACTTAGCTGAGCCTGTAATGCAGTTTGGCTGACTCTTAGCAATCCAGCAAGTTCAAGGGCAATTAGCGATGCACAACAAACGAAGGCCTTGCCTGTAATGCCCACATCCTGTGAAAAAGGCTTTTAAAATTAAGTATTTAAAAATTCAGTGACATTTAGATTTATTAATATTTGCTGCTATATAAGGATATATTTCTTACATTTCATCCTGAAATTTTCAGTCACGGTGAACAAACCGTAAATTCGTCCAGAACTTGTAATGTCCAATTCTTGTCCTTGGAAGCTCTGACCCACTGGAGTTTGATGAACAGAGTAATAAACTATATTACATTCCCGTTTGTCTATCTGAAAACAGTCCTAATAAGAAATATTGATATTCAGACGTTCTTGATAGTGAGAAGGGAGCATGTCAACAGCTATGCTACAATGACTCTATGCACCTGTATTTGAAATTTTGTTGGCAGTCAATATCAGGAGTCCAACAAAGAGCATACTGTGTCTCTAGGTAAGACGTATTGTGTCTTGTACATTCCAGTATTGTGTTAAGTAGAGGAAGAAAAAGGAAGAAGTCATTTTTTCATATAGTGTTTTGGCATATTTATGTAAAATATACATAATTAACTTCTACGAAGGCCAACTTGATGCTAAAATATCTTGGAACTTCAGAATATTATATTGACATAAGAATCTATACCATACAAGCAAAAGTTGTGAACCTCCGTGAAAAATACTTCTATTAAATACAATTAGCATACATGTTTAAATAGATTAATAATTAAAACTATTGACTGCATTATTCAACTTGGATATCTGATAAACTGATATTTATGAGCCACTTAAATCGACGATTGGAACTGTTGTATACATCTTTCTTTCAGCTGAAGGTAGCCTTATCCCCTTGTATAGAGGGTTTGATTCTTTTGGACCGGCTTTGCTACCTCAAAGAACAGGTACCGCTGTTTCTCACTGGGTGGTGTATGTGGGGTACTTCATTTTGCCAAAGATTTCATGCCTATAATGTAATTATGGAGATTTTCAGAAAATGCTTTATTTCTTTAAATTGGTCTGTGTAGTTTTGCATTCTTTAAAACGTATGGCTAACAGATGTTCTTTATATTTGATATAGTTACATTTGTTTATCTCACTTAATCAAAAAAAAACTGGCATTTAAAATATGGCTATAAGACAGAGGACAGTATGTAGTCCAACTGACAGATATATTTTACAATGGTGGGGTAAAAATAGAATAAAATGGTGAAATTACAGTACCTTGATTGCTGTGAATTACCTGTATTAGTTACAATAAATTATCTACACATGGTAACTACTGTAATTATAATATGATTTTATCATTATGTTCAAGAGTACAAATGCAGGGACACACATGTATTCAATGTAAAAGGACATGTGTTTTGTTGAAGCTTTATTTTAGTGAACCATCTGAAATGTTTCTTTAACTTGTGTCTTTTGCAGGCAAATGTAGCATGGTCAGCTTTAGTACAGCTGTTCGATCCCCTGAAGTCCCCAAGATGTTATGCGGTAATTGGCGTGAAGAAGTAGCACTGCTCCAAGTCCACATACCATATTTTTGATAACAAGTTTTGATTTCAAGTTTTTTACTTTATCCATTACTGTACAATCTAAATTTATGATTTTAGGAGGTGTGAAGTTTCCAGTTTTACATTACATTTTTAAGCCATTGAATACAATTTTTGCACACATAAGTTATTGAATAAATGAAGAATTTGAGAGGAAAAGTCATTATTGTATATTATATTTTCTGACAACACTAGTTCAAGTGAAAGAATAGAATCTTTTTAAAAAAGAGCACTCAACTTTTCACAATATGAAAAATAAAGATTTTAGTTTGAAACAGCCAGCTTAAATGGGCCTCTTCACTCTGTTTTTGCAGAAATACTTCGTTGTTCTTTCGTAATTGAGAATTAATTCAGATCTACTTACATGCACATTTTTGTTCCATAACTTAAATTATGTTGAATAAATGTTGATTGAGAGTCCAGTTTAACTTGGTTAGCTAAACAACTAGTGTGCAATTCAAAATAATGCCAACAGCGCAGGGTTCAAATCCCATTCTAGCTGAGGTAGACTTTACCTCATCAACTCTCTCCTTATCCTAAGTATGTTTACCTTTGTTTGAGATTCCTGTTTTGGACTGAAGTTTGTTGCTCTCCAGCTTGTCTGGTATGGAATTTGTATGTTTTATGATTGTTTTTCACAGATAATTCTGTGGGATTTTTGATTAATCTTGAGTTAGTGCGTAGTTATATATCTAAAATAACTTTATCCCTATTTGGTTCCAAACTTGATGCTTCAGAAAATTGTCACAAAAGCAGTCCACAAATACCTCTTCCAATTTGCCAATTTGATATGTTCAGTCTGTACAAAGAGTTAGACCCTTATAATCATTACACCATCCAATTGTTTCTTTCTAATGCTCTGTCTAACAACGAAAGAAGTGGAACTTGCAATGTAGAGAGGCATTTGAGTTGACGAGTAGAGGTGCATTGGGGGCCCAGCTGGATAAGCACATGAGAGTGCAAGGTTTAAGAGATTATGTTCAAGAAAGGTGGTTTAAGATTCATGTGGATAATAGGTACAGTTGTGGAACTGTTTGATCAAATGGCCTACTTCTGTGTTGTGAATGCTAAGTAATACAGTGAAGCTTTGTGGAATCAAGTAGCATATATTGAATCTTGTCTGTCTTGTACGTCGTTTGCAGTGATTTAAGGGAGAAGGAAGTTGTAGTGATAATGTCACTAGATTAGTAATCTAGAAATCTAAGCTAATGTTCTGGGAAGGGGTAGCAGGAACTGCAGATGCTGGAGAATCTGAGATAACAAGGGTCTAGGCCCGAAACGTCAGCCTTCCTGCTCCTCTGATGCTGCTTGGCCTGCTGTGTTCATCCAGCTCTACACCTTGTTATCTCTAATGTTCTGGGAACATGGGTTCAAGTCTTACCATGGAAAATGGTGATATCTGAATTCAGTAAAAAATTGTGGCAATATTTGAATTCAATAAAAATTTGGAATAAAAGAAGGTAAACTAATGCCGTCCATGTAACCACAGTCAATTGTTGTAAAGACCCATCTGATTCACTATTGTCCTTTTGGGAAGGAAATTCCTTATGGCCTACATGTGACTCAGCCCCACAATAATGTGGTTGACTCTTAAATGCCAATTTGTTTTGGATAATATATGTCGGTCTTATCCATTGATGCCCACAACCTGTGAAGGAATAAGAACAAGGTCCTTATGGATTTATCAGCCTGATTCCTTTTTGTTAATTTAGTAAAACAAAATGCAAATTGAGAATATGATTTCCGATCTGACTTTCCAGTCACTACATAACTCAGTTTGTGCTGACATGGATTTAGATGTACCTGCAGCTATACTTCAGGAAACAGGGTATGTCAATTTTTTTAGTTACAGCTGCACCTCCTAGTTTGAACAAGTTGGGATGCTGCAAAAGAAACCCTGATAAAGCCACAGTTTACCATGAAAATCACTGTGGTGGGAACAGAAATGGTAGGTAATTATTTATCGAAGTACTTTGGAAATTTGGGAATACCATCACACTATTGGTGATAGTTTGGGAGCCCTGTTGCTGTAAGAGGAAGTAATGAAAGTGGTCCTATTTGAAGCAATAGAGCAATTTCTGATTAATGTGCCAACTGCTTGTAGGGAGATCTCTATTTGAGTAATTCAGTCATCCAGCTCCATCATACATTGTAAGAATATTGTTAGAAGCTTTAGGAACCTTGTTAGGTAAGTAGTTTGAACACAAGCAGGAGTAGGAAGCTTGCAGGGCTGAATGGCCATTTTAGATTATGGCTGTTCATCTCCCTCAGTGCCATTTTTCTGTATTATCCCCCCGTTATGGACCAGACCAGGCTCCCTCGAAATATTTTAAGAGGGTAGCCTAGACCTTCACATTTACCTTTGAAATAAGAAAATGTTAAGTGCTGTGTTCCAGATATGATGTGACTGGTCAAACTACTTGATGTTCAGCAAAACACAATCTATTCAAACACTATAGTTATATACAAATATAAGAAAGAGGAATTTAGAATAACTTAACTATTGAAAAACTTAACCGAATAATAGATACAGTACCTATTACTAATTAACTGTTCCAATATAGTAACATCCAATAAACACACCCCTCGGCAAAAAGGCAAATTCAGACACCGGTTTTTACATGCAGTTCTCCAATCCTGCAGGAAGAAGCATCAAGAGAAAAGTCAAAGAGTGTAGCAGCCAAGAGACGGTTACTGAAGCTACCAACTCTTTTGAAACCCCAAACAGCTTCTGATTAAAACTGAACCTAAAATCAAAAAAAAACTAGAAAGTCTGGTCTGTGAGAGCTAGCCATACCCAAGCTGCTTCCAAAACCTAAAGGCCTCACAAGTTGTTTGCTTAAATCGACTTCAAGTAGCCAGTTCAGCACCTCTGCCTTACAACTTCTCTTCAAAAAAAGCCTGGTACAAAATAACCTTCTAAAGTGACAGCATTGTCATACCCCTATCCTTTGAGTTATTAATATGTCGAAATCTCCAGGGTAGAGAATTCATATCCTCTGAGCAAAGTAATTCCTCCTCATCTGTCTCAGGCTTGCACATTATCCTGAGACTAAAAGACTCCACAGAATCTTTTTCTCTCTCCCTCTTCATCCCAGCCTGACCCGGAAAATCTTTTGACCAGTTGTAGCCAATTTGTACACAGCACAGTCCCACAAGCTCAGAGAGTGTAAGAACTGCTGATGCTGGATTCAGAGATAATGCAGTGTGGAGCTGGAGGAGCACAGCAGGCCAGGCAGCATCACAGGAGCAGGAAAGTTGAAGTTTCGGGTCGGGATCCCACAAGCTAATGTGATAATGATCAGGTTGTCAAATTAATGATGCTGCTCAGGAAAAATATTGGTCCGAACACTGAGCAGAATCATCTTTGAAATAATTCCATGAGTTCCTTAATGTCTACCTGAAATGGCAGATGGACCCTCAATTCAACACCTCATAAGAAAAACGGCATCTCCCATAGTGCAAAACTTACTCAGTACTGTACTGAAGTGTTAGCATTCACAGACATTGGGCTGAAGTGTTTGTAGTGGGACTTGAATACACAGTCTTGTAATTCAGAGGTAAATGTGCTATCACCGAGTAATATCTACCTCATAACTTCTGCTTAACATTAAACTGGTGTCCCTTCGTGCTGTTTCCACTTAAGGGACTATGTGTTTACAACTATAGTTACACATATAGTAAATTTATAATCTTGGCTATAAGAACAAAGCACAGTGGATGCGGGAAATGTGAAATAAAAAAAAAATTGGGAATAATCACAGGTCTAGAATCATCTACTGAGAGAGAAAAGGAGTTCAAGTTTCAGGTTAGTGACTGAAAGTTCTTAGAGGTGTCCTAGGTTTTAAGCAAGGTAAGGGAAAGAGTTCATGGGAGGGGCTTGTAGATTTTGGTGATGATTCTGCTTTCTTTCCCAATTACATCTCCTCTGGGCACTTATTTTATTTCTTACTAGCCCTATTACCATTTCTTCTTGCTATTCACTGTTATTCCTTCTGTCTTTTAATCACTCTGTCTTCCACTGTATCACAGTCCTTCCTGTTTCTTCATTTCTTCCCTCCACACCATTTTCACCCCCATTACTCCACATCTTTGCCTTGCTTAAAAACTGCTCAATGTTTTTTTTTCTCCTCACGCAGATGCTGCAGGATCTGCTGAGTAGTTACAGCCCTTCCTGTTTTCATTCCAGTCTTGGCTACTTGTCAAGTTGGGATATGGGACAAAGACAATGCACTCTCTACAGACAAATGGGAGAAAGGATGGCAAATTAGCATCTGTTTTTCATTGCACTCTATTTTCCTTTCTGATGACTATTGACCTGGCATCTCCCACATCCCCTCCTATATTCCTCAGCTATTCACATGTCTGTGTCTCTTAAATGTATTTAATTTGTTATATTGTGCTTCTTCCTAACATGCCATGCTATTATCACCAGTCATTTCAGCATCTCAGATTTTTTTACAAGCACTTTAGTAATTTTATGCCCTCCATCTTATGTGTTTGTGTGTATGTCTTTCTTGCGTATTCCCATCCCCCATACCCTTTGATATGTTTCTTTTGTAAATGTTGTTTATCTGCACTTTTCTTCAGATCTGATTAAAATTTTCACCTGAAAGGGTAACTGGTTTGTTCTCACCACAGATGTTGACTTGCCTATTAAGTGTTTCCAGGACTTTTCTTGTTCAGCTTCCCATCATCTGTAGGTTTTGATTTTTAACCTCTTTTCTGCTGGGTAATCTCTGCCCTGTGCACATTGCCTCTCCAGTGAGAAAGCCAGCATCAAAAGGGTTGGTTTTCAACGTCAAATTAGTGATACAGAATATGAATGTAAAAGCAGTGAGTTGGCCACAGCTGAAAGATAGTAATGTGGAAAAGAATACAACTGAGAGGTTTAAAGTTCAACAAGAAAAGAAGAACAAAGCCAACAAGGAATTAAAATTGTTTGGAATTATGTAAGTTTAGCATGTAAATCAGGATCTCAATTATGTAAGGGCATTGTGATTGAGGAAAAGGGAACAAGGAGAACCAATTGTTGCTGTGATAAGAAGATGATAAGATATATCACACACAAGTAGTGCGATCTGTTTTGAAATACTCTGTGATCTTGAGCAAACAAATTTAAATGACATTTCTAGTGAACGTACTGTCCCTTTATTAGCAACAATCCTTGTTTTGATCAAAAGACAAGAAACAAATACTTTAAAGCCGCAAAGAATAGAAATGTATGCGTTTTTTGCTATTTTTTCTCTGGCTTTTTCCTGCTATTTTGTCCCTCTTTTAGAAGGTGATTTGCTTTTTTATGTCAATGATTTCGCAGAAGCAGCCATCTGTTGTTCAGTTGCTAGGTAGATCATTGAGCATTTGTAGGACATTCAATCAAAGGAAACATCAGAGACAAGGCCAGTCCCATACCTGCACACTCTAGCAAAGATGACTGGTCAGAAGTCAGAAATTTAAATCCTCATTCCATGATTCTCTCTTGAGAAAACGGTACACCTTTGTTAATTAAAGGCTGTGAGGATAAGTTCAGCAACACTGGCAAGAAATGTTTAGCCTCAATAGTAAGAAAGCTTTAAGAAAAATAAATTGGGACAGAATTAGCAGTCACATTATTAAGGAAAGCAACATGAATTTGATAAAGGCAAATGGGTTTAAATAACTTATTTGAGATTTTGATGAGGTAAAATAGAGATCTGAGGAGAGTCATGTAGGTTACATGGATTACCAAAAGGCTTGCCAGTAACATTAAATCCCAGGAAATAAAAACAACAATGGCAGCATGGAGTTAACAGGAAGATAGTTAGTGACAGTATGATTGGCTGAGTGACAGGAAACAGTTAATGAGAGAAAAAACAGACAATGCTAGAAATCCTCAATAAGTCTAGCAGTGTCAAGTTTCAGGTCATAGTCGAGCATGTCAAGTGCAACCAATCTGGGAATTACTGGTGATTCAGTCCGGCAGTTTCAGAGATAACAGTCAGGGGACTTGTCCTGAGTCAAGAAAGGAGGTGAAGTGTCCTGAGTGAGTGAGTAGGTAGTGCAGAGGGCAGAAAGGCTGAGTAGTTTGGGGTGGGCAAAACCATTGAGTGAGAACACTGCATGCAGTATCGAGAGTGGTAGACCAAACCCTAAATGGGAGTTGGGTACTGTGGCAGAGTTAGAGTGAGTGTGAGGTAACAGAGAGAAGATTTTACCATTGTGGAGCACAAAGGCCATTAATCTTCATGCAGTATTGCTGCATTTTCCTTCCAATTGTGGACACCGTACTGTAGTGGATACTTTGACCAAGCTGGAATTGCACAGCAATGCACTAAGGACAGATCCCAGCTTGCAACATTTGAAACGGAGTCTATATAAAGAAAAACCGAAAAGAACTGCGGATGCTGTAAATCAGAAACAAAAGCAGAAATTGCTGGAAAAGCTCAGCAAGTCTGGCAGCATCAGTGAAGAGAAATTAGTTAACATTTTGGGTCTGGTGACCCTTCTGAGGAACCCTAACTCGGACCCGAAGCGTTAACTCTGATTTCTCTGAAACACGATGAAATTGGTGCAGCAAAAATATGGGAAGATTGAGTTCTGAGGAAGAGTTCAAAACATTAACAGATTTCTCTCCACAGATCCAGCCAGACCTGCTGAGTTTTTCCAGGAATTTCTGTTTTTGTTTCTGATTTCCAGCATCTGCAGTCCTTTCAGTTTTTTGTTCAGTTCAGAGTTAATGTTTTGAATCTAATGTGACAGTTCTTTGGAATGGAAGAGAGAGGTGGAAAAGTGATAGATTTTATATGACAGGAAGATGTGGGGAGTAGCATGCAGAACAGAGGGGAGGTCAGGGGGCAAGGTTAGAGCTCAAAACTGAATTCAGCACCTTTATATTTGAAAATTTGTCCCCCATTTTGTTTCCCCTGCCTTACCCAAACTCCATTGTCTGGTTTACTTGAATTTTCTTTCAGCAGAGCTGACCCATATTCTGCCATTAAAGCCTACCATTAACAGATACTGTATCCTTTCTCTTCTTTATGACCATTACCAGTCCCTTAGTCTTTTGTTCTGCAACTCCTATGATCTCTAATCTCCCTCATGCTAAACTTCCCTTTTTGTTTCAACTTGCTCCTCCCTATGTTTTTCTACAGCATAAAATTCAACACTTTTCCACCTCTCTCTTTAGGTCTAAAGAAGATCATATTGGTTTCTTCTGTTTCTCTCTCCACAGCTGCTGCTAGACTTGCTGAGTTTCTACAGTGCTTTCTGTTCTTTAGTTCAGATTTACAGCATTGGCAGCGTTCTACTTTTGTTTTAAAGTTACGATGAACCTGGACAAAATGCTAATTCAGCCTCAACTGGAGTATTCTGTCCAAATGTGGGCACAGCACTTTTTAAAATGATGTGAAGGCTTTGGAGAGAGTACACTAAGGATTCATTAGAAGGGATGAGAAATGCTGATGCGTGAATAAATTGGAGAATCTGGGATTGTTCTCCTTGGAGAAGTGAGGATTAGGAGATTAGATAGAGATTTGCAAAGCTCATGAGAGGTCTGCACAGAGTAGATAGAAACTGTTCCTGTTAGTAGAAGGGTTGAGAACCAGAGGACACTAATTCAAGGTGACTAACAGATGTGTATGGCTAACATGATGATATAGTTTTTATGCAAAGAATTGTTAAGGTTTAAAATTCATTGCCTGAGAGTGTGGTGATGATTTCAGTTGAGGCCTTCAAACAAGAATTGAATAATTCCTGAGGTATAAAATAATTGCAGAACTGTTGGTAAAAGCAGAGAAGTGACAATCAGTGAGTTGCTCTTGTAGGCAGCTGGCGTAGACTCTGTGGGTGAGTGCTTTCCTTCTGTACTGTCACCTCTCTACAAACGTACAACTTTTGCAAGCCAGAATATATTTATGGTGTCACAAACAGAGTAGCTATGATATTATACATTCTGTCAAATGGATACAGTGAGCCTTGAGAAATGGCTGTCAGAAGTAACCGGTTTTACACTACAGTACTGTTAAACTCCTAGAAGGCTATAAGGACTACAGATGGACATATCTAGACATGTGAAGGCATATGAAATTCAACATGCATTTCCACAAGATGTAAATAGAAACTCGTTGATAATGGCTTCACTGGGGGGTTCAAACCATGTTTTTTTCCTACCTCACCAAATACATAATGTGGAAGCACAATTCATCAAAGTCAACATAGCAGCTATGTTAAATTTTTATCTGTATAAGACAGGTTAAAGTACACCATTTTAAACCAAACACCAAGTAGAACTTTGAAGAGCCAGCTTCAAAGAAAGAGTTTTCAACATGAAAGGGGAAAAATGCAAAGCAACTAAGGACTGAGATAACAAGGTGTAGAGCTGGATGAACACAGCAGGCCAAGCAGCATCAGAGGAGTAGGAAGGCTGACGGTTCGGGCCTAGACCAAGGGTCAGCCTTCCTGCTCCTCTGATGCTGCTTGGCCTGCTGTGTTCATCCAGCTCTACACCTTGTTATCTCAGATTCTCCAACATCTGCAGTTCCTACTATCTCTGCAACTAAGGACTGTTCTGTTGAACCAGGCTACCAAGGGCTAAAACATGCAGTACCATAAAGGTGGATTAAAGGAGCCCGCACTCCCTCCCAGAACTCATTTTGTTCAGTCCACTTGTGGAAGAAACTGCTTCAACTACTCAACTACAGGAGTCAATGTAGCTGCTGAATTCTGCCTTCAAGTTTTTAATCGCTTTACCTTGCAAAAAGGAACCTTCAAACAAGTAACAGACCTGCATTGATAATAGGCCAATCTTACTTTGATCTTTATAAACATCTTTTATCTTTATCTACTTTTAACCTTTGAATGTATACTTTAATAACTGTATCACGTCTTGGTAGTTTTCATTAGTTATGTAATAAACTGACATTTGATTTTGTATAAAAGTAAAGCTTTGTTTCTGGTTATTTTTCAATTGGAGCAGTTAAAAAAAGGGAGCTACATGAGTTACATAAATTTATACGTGTGATATGCTCATGGCAATGGATACATTCTTTAAATTTTAATACTAAAGATGATTACATTATTAATGTTTGTTGTAAATATTTAAGAATTGCAAATGGTTGAATGATATTTATTTAATATCTTTGCTTTCCATCCCCTCCATTAGCTTTCCATGCCAACCCTCCATATGCAACTCTCCCGCAATTTCAGTTTTCCATGTTGTGAAGACCATGTCTTTTTAGTTTTCTGCATTTTTAATTGTGGACTGAAATGAGAAATGGATTGTTTGAGAAAAAAAGGATTTCTAGAGGTTAGCTGCATGTTTTGAAAGCAAGTAACCTGACTCACAGTAAGCATCATTTACAAGCGTCATTTTTCAAACTGCTTGTTCAAGCAGTAATTGAAGCGTAGTTTGTAGACAAGCTAGCTCCAAAGGATTGTATGCAAGTTGAGCAATAACAGAAATTGTTGGAGAAACTCAGCAGGTCTGGCAGCATCTGCAGGAACAAAGCAGGATTAATGTTTCAAGTCCAGTAACTGTTCAATAGAACTGTTAGCAGCTAGAAAAATGTAGTATTCATGCTGAAGCTGAAGTGGTGGGGTGGAGGGAACGTGGGGATGGGGAGATGTGAGTGGGCGGTGGGGAGGGTGGGTGTGGAGATGGTACCCAGAGAGTGAGTGGGATATGAAAGAGATAGGTAAACGAGGAGATAATGGATAGCTGGCTAGGACAGAAGAAAAGTTGAATAAGTGAAATAAGAGTTAAGGGTAGGACAAAATGAGTGAGCTGAACTGAATGCAAAGGATGTAATGTGATAATGGGCCTAGGAGTATGTGAGAATGGGTGACTGTGCTAAAAGCAACCATTATCATAACAGGATTGGGTGTGGGGTAGGTAAAAAATATGGAACAATGGAATCAGGTTCTAAAATTAACAAACTCAATGTTGAGTGCACAAATGGAGCTTTGATAGGCAACAAGAAGCTGATTGGTTTATGAATGGTGACCAGTTATCAATGACATAGACCTTCTGCTTGTCAACACTATGTGGTTGATATTCAGGTAGCTGAACTGCTTAGGACTGAGAGCAAGATACAGAGACATCTTTGGATCTCCACCAGCTCTGGAGCTGTTTCTGTTCTCTGGAGCTGTTTCTGTTATCTGCCATAAATGGCCCTTTAAGTCTGACACAAGCCAGTTTATCTTTCTTTCAGTAGTTGCTGTAAGCTTTGAGCTTTATTTGATAATTCAGAGACATTTTATCAGTGAACCAGCACTCTGTGCCTCTTGTAAATCAGTGGAAGTATCTGAGAAAGAACTGAGAGGCAGTGTTCTAATCAGCATGAGAGCCATCTCAGCAGATCTTGTAATCAGAGACCACTGAACTGCTTTCCCAGTTTTCCCATTGTCTGTAATATCAGGGTTTTTCCCTCTGTGTGTGTGTGTATGTGCACATGAATACAAGGGGGAGTTTATCAGTGAATTAGAGTTACACCTAGTAGAGGTCATCCTACCTGTTGCTGCTGTCTAATTGCTTGTAAGAGTAATTAATTTTTTTTTAAGTACAGAAACCTGGTCCCTGATTTCTGTCAATTTAGTTCTGAAAATATGACAAATTAGGGAATTCTGCATACTTTTTAAACTTTTGTGATGACTCCAGGTGATTGCCAGAGGCATAACAATTTGACCCTCTCAAAAATGTGTCCTGAACTTGACCTTGCATTCACATGTACTCTTCAAATGCTTAGCTCCCATTTATGATGGTGATGGCCAGAAATTAAATTACTCTGAACCTCAGACCAAGGCTTCCAAAGATGTTTTGCACTCATATACTCATCCAAAACCTGAAGGATGCTAAATTTGACCCCGTTTCCTGGCACAAAAGGGAGGGTATGCCATTTGATAATATTCCCTTTCCCCAGTAAATGCTATTCCCAAAAGGGATAATTTTAAAGATCCATGCATTGGCATTCTATTGTCAGTGTGTTCATCCACTAGGTCCATTAGATTGCCTAAGAATTAATGCTGAAAATTTTGATTTGTTCTGGGAGACCCTTTGTGATGAGATAAAAGTGTTGTTGCTAAACCTGGCAAGGTCTAGGATGCTAAAATGCTGTACTCCCATTTTATAGTTGAAAGGTGCTTGAGAAACATCTAACTTATGAACTAAGTACAGCTGTGACTGCTTTTAAATCAGGTAGAATTGTCTAGTTTCTCCTGTTAAATGTTTCAGTCTATTTAATAAATGTGTGATTGATAAAATTGCTGCTTAGAGTGAGCAACGAGGTTATATTAGCTCACAGTCTGAGAACTTCAGGAAGTTACAGTAATTTGATATTTCAAGTGTCTTGCTTTCTTTTCACAAGCAGAAACATTTCTGCATTATAACCTGGTTGCGTAATCTTCTTGGGTTCTCTGCCTGAAGGCAGTACCATCTTATAGCACCAGGATCTCCATCACTGGCCTGGCAAGGTGGCAAGCTCCAATCCACTCCAGCCAGAACAGGGATCAAACTTCTGCTGTTGGCACCAATCTGACACACACCAGATATCCAGCCAAATGAGCCAACTGGCCCCCAACGAGTCTGGGTTGCTGAGACAGCATGCACTTCTACATTGATGTTTTAGCCTTGAGCTATGGATAGTGATGGTTGAGGCTCTAGTTTCTTACATGGCTGAATCTCTCCTACTTTTACTGCCTACCATTGGTATTTTGGAAGGATTTATAAATTAACCTATTTTGTCACTTCATGAGTGTACATTCCTACGTCACCAAGCCCTGGAACTTATGGCTCACAGTCAGATGTGCCATCACTGCACCCAAGACTTTCTGGAGAGCAAGACCAGCAAATCAATATTCTGCGTGGAGGGAATGGGAATTCGAGAAGTGGCGCAAACTGACGGGCTAGGGTGTTGGCATCTCATATTTCAAAGGTGACAAGATCTCCAGCAAATGGATCAAGTCTACCTACCAGATCAAATTGTCTTGAGTAATTAACAACCTACTTCTATGGTGCAGACTGTATCCAACTCGGTCAACCCTGACCAGGGGCAGAGCAAATGTAATCAAAACATGTCGGAGATGCGAGGCTCCTAACAAAACCCTCGCCCATTTTTCTGGTGCTGCCCATTTGTAAAAAAAGCGAGAATCAAATGCCATGACAAGGTCATCGACCAGATATGCCTGTACGTCACCAAGTACACATAGACGTCAAACCAAGAACCAAGACTGGTGGCCCTGAATGGTTCTCTTCAGAAGCCAGACATAATATTCAGGAAAGACAATAAAGTAGCAGTGGTAGATGTCACCATCTGCTATAAGGATGACAACAAGCAGCAACAATTTGCTATTATATTGCATCTACAATGCAGCAATCATCTCAGTGTGCTTCACAGGAATATCATCAACAAATTCTGTCATGTAAGCTCATTTTAGAGTAGGTCAGTGAAAACTCGATTAGAGATAGTAGCACTTCACACCAAAAGCAGTTTTACTTACTAGCAGCCGGGTCTTGGGTATAAGTGCGACTGAATTAGTCTAATTGCTCTGAAATTGGTTTACTGAATACTACTGAAAGCTCAAATCTGCCATGACCTCTTAGTTGGCTGAACAATGTAAGCCCTTGTATTGAGATTCAAATGTGAGGTCAATATTCATACGTTACCTGGCAAGGCATGAGGCCAGAGGCAGATATGTCAATCTCTGAGATTTTTGGGTGACTCTCTCTGTTTAATAGGGGCTTGCACAAGTTTGTGTGATTTAGTTGTCATTGGGAATGAAAGGTAAACCAAAACTGATTGAATATTCAAGTGAGTTTTCTCACCTTGACAGAAAAGAGACGGCTTTTTTTGGGACACAGACAGAGACTAAGAGCAGAATTTTATTTCTAAGCGTGGAAGTGGTCTGAGAAGCAAACGGGATTTCCGCTTAGGGGAGGGTCAGGTTTTTCCACTCAATTACATTCTTTTCAGCTCATTACGTATTCACGCATGAATAAAATGGCAAGTTTTATGGTGAGCAGGCAAAAGGTTCTGTGCCCTGTCATGACCTTCCAGGCTCCAACTTCTAGATGCTATCGTAAAAAACATTCCAACAGTACTTCACTCTCTGTAATCCAGCAGCATCACTCAACTTCTGCTAATTACCCTCACCAGCCCCTGAAAATGTCAGACACCAGGCAGAGTGACAACATGTTATAGTCATTTTGGGCGCACAGCACTTACCCTAGACACAAATACAGCAAGTTACTAGTTTAAAATGTCCATAATACTTCAAGGTTTTGACATGTGGCCATGACAACTGGACAAGAAAGAAATACAATTAAAAATGACCAAAGTCAAGAATGTACGCTATGTACCAACAGCAAAAGATCTTTGCCTTGCTCCTGAAAAATTGGGAACTGTAGCCAGAATGTAATCAAAAGATGTAAAAGCAGTGCAATAATTTGTTAGACTTGTCAAATTTTTGGCAAAATTCTTGTCCAATTTGTCATCTGTGAACTATTGCACTAACTCATGGCCAATGATGTGCAGTGGTACTAGGCCATAGTCCCAGAAGCAAAATTTGCAAAAATCAAAACCTATTGATGGCAGTGTCAAACACTCTGATGAAGTTATCCTGCTGTGTGAGACAGGACTTGCTACAATTCTAATGCAGCAAGGTTAACTGAGTGCATTTGCATACACAGCATTAACACAAATGATGCTATGCTCAGACCAAGAAAGAGTGCCTGACTTTGTTTGTGAAAATTTTCATCAGTAACTTCTTGAAAGAGACAAAGTGATGGTCGAATTCAACCACAAGCCATTTCAAAGCATTTTGCTGAAGCTACTTCAAAGAATGTTACTCTGGTTACAGAGATACCATGGGCATATGACATCCAACATGGGAAGCAAATGTACATCACTGACACACTGTTGTGCATAGTTCTCCTGATGAAGAAACTGGAAGATGCTATGGCAGAGTGTGAAATCCTCCAAATACAATGTGAAACAGCAACTCATCATGCTCTGGACATCATCAACCTAGTAGAGACAGTGAAATTAACACACAAGCAGTTTGCAAAATCGCCCACAACAAAATGCAACTTCCCAGTTGTTGCAGAATATAGTGACAAAAAAATGGCCCAAACATCAAAGGTATTTCTGTGCTATAAGGGCATATCGACCTTACAGAGATGAATTGATAGCCCATGGTGGCATTTTGCACAGAGGAAATAGAGTCATTATCCTGAAGGAACTGAGAGGAAAGATGCTAATGCACTTTCCTGTCGGCCACTAAGGAATTGAGTCAAGTCTGAGGAAGGCAAAAGGTGTGCTCTACTGACCAAACATTAGCAATGAAATCAAGGGCCACAGATTTGGTAGACCTAATTCTGTTTTATGTGGTCTATATAAAACTGGAAGTGAAGGCTAAACCAGTTGTCTGCCACATCTGTTAAGTCTCCATTGCATGAACTTAGGAGAACAGAGATGACTCATGACCCCTTCCATCTAAAAGGACAAGGCCAGCAGATACATCAGAACACGACCACCTATAAGTTATTCTCCAAGCCACGAACCATCCTGATTTGGAATTATACTGTTGTTCCTTCACTGTCACTGGATCAAAATCCTGGAATTCCCTCCCTAGTGGTATTGTGAGTCTACCTACAGCACATGGACTGCCACAATTCGAGAAGGCAGCTGACTACCACCTTCTCAAGGGCACCTAAATGTTGAGCCAACCAGTGACACCCACATCCCATAAGTGAGTAAAGAGGGATATACCAGTGTGAATGGATAGAGGGAGTAGTGGTTAAATAAAGAGTAGTGCATCAATGATGGAAGTCAGCATATAGCTCAGCAGACTGGCAGCTACAGATATGTCCTTGTGAAGGGGTCAAAGCCTACACAGGTTAAACAAAATATAATTAAGCCACTGAAGTATTCTTTCCAATATAGAATTCAATGTCAAAATGTCAAAATAATACTGCTAATAAAGCTTTTGAATAAAAGTAGCATTTGACTTATTCAAACAAATGGTGACATAATAGTGTTTAAACAAGATATCTTCTGACTCCCCATTTGCAATGCCACAGACCATCTGTTCATAATTTAAAGATAAATCAGTGTAGAAATAAAAAAAAGTGAACTGAGAAACATGTAGTTTTTGCTTGCTAGAAAAACAAAATGGAACAAAGGAATAACTGTGCATATCTCCAACTCACTATGCTAACTCAATGTTATTACAGTTACACAGCTCTTCCTTGAGACTTTCTCCCTGCTGGCTTGAGGCTCTGCAGCTAAAAACTGAAGGTGAACTCTTTTTATTAAGAATTTCCATCTGATTAAGCAGGCTTCAGACCAATGTATATTCAACAACCTGCTCTGAAAACTCTTCCCACATTTTGATAGTTGTGACAAATTATATAACAGCACTGAAATAATTCACAACTTTCTAAAGCCACAGTAAAATGCCAAACAAAATAACTCACAATAATTTTAAAAAAGTTTGCCCCATTTTTGATTGTCATTGGATGGGTCATATTAAAACAGTCATCCAAATCCAGAGTTTTGTCTTTGCCAAAAACTAACTAGTTCTTCCTTGGAACATACCCAATCTGTATTCCAGGTTTTATTGAAATCCGACCATTTGTTTTTGAGTTATATTTAAAGACAAGCAGATAATCAGGGCTGTAAATATTATCTTCGCCCACCTTCAGTGGCAAAGTTAATTAAATCATGCCAAAATATTACATTTTTATGGCATTGCTTTAGTGATGATTGATGCAATAGCTACATCTATTTTATTTTAAATATAAATTGAAAGATGGAAGTTTGAGTTATTAGTTTATTTTTTACAACTCAGAGGAAAAGCAGAACACTCGGGTGGACTTAATGGTTACACAGGGCATGTAATAGAAGGAATTAGATAGTTTTGTGTAACATGCCATCTCCAAGTTTTGAATTGAGAAAACTGACCAGCAACAGTTTTTCAATTTGCTGTAAGTTGCATTTATCACTGACCTGCAGGCAGTTGCACTCAGACCATCAAATGCCTGCAAGTAAGCCAAACCTCTCTTCCTCCAAGAGTGGAAGAAAGCCAGCACTAAAAATAAGAACTCATAACTCAACCAAAAATCTAAGTCCAACAGACTCGCTTGTGAATTAAGAATTGCCGTGGTTGACAATCACATATCGTTGCCAAAGATAAAAGAGCTCTAAGAAAGTCACCTCAACCCCTTTGTGGTTTGGCCCGTTGATCCACAGAATCTGTTCCTTTTTAACTATTTGTTTCACACATGATATTTCCGGGAACTGACTGTCTTGTCATTTGAATTATTGTATGTCTATTTGGATTTATTGGGGGTATAGTTTAATTTGCATAATAGTAATAAATAATCCATTTTTGCCACTTGTTAAAGGAAAGATTGTTATCGTAAATAAGTTATATTTATTGACTAAACCTGGTGTGAGTTTCTTTGATCTTAGATGGTAGTCAAAGTCAAACAAGTTAACCATCTTAGTATCAAATCAGTCAAAAATACATTTAGAATGACTTATGCAGTAGTAGGACATAAACAGAAAATGCTGATAAAACTCTGGCACAGGTCTGACAGCATCTCTGGCGAGAAAGGAAAGTTAATGTTTTGGGTCCAGTGACCCTACTTCTGAACTGAGTGGGATTTGATTTCCAGTATGCTTTCTCCATCAGTGTTGGGACACTGATGATACATTTGATGCCAACTATCACTTTTGAATGGACAAAAACAAAGTTGCTGGAAAAGCTCAGCAGGTCTGGCAGCATCTGTGAAGGAAAAAACAGAATTAACGTTTCAGGTCCGGTGACCCTTCCTCATGTTTTTTCCTCTGTTTTTTTCCTTCATAGGTGCTACCAGACCTGCTGAGCTTTTCCAGCAAATTTGTTTTTGTTCTGGATTTACAGCATCCGCAGTTCTTTCAGTTTTTATCACTTTTGAATGATTTTGTTACGGTGAGAGGAGTGATGATATCACAAAGATGTCATAGATACTTTATGGTTTTTATAAGATACTCCTTCCTTAACTTGATGGGTTTGTGAGTTCTTCAATGTTTATGATAAAAGGAAAATATCAATGAACTGCTTTGAGTCATAGATTCATAGAGTTATACAGCATGGAAACAGACCATTTAGTCCAACTAGTCCATGCCGACCAGATATCCTAAACTGATCTCGGCCTGTTTGCTAGCATTTGGTTCATATTCCTCCCAACCCTTCCTAATCATGTACCAATCCAGAGACCTTTTAAACAGTATCCATCACCTCCTCTGGCAGCTCATTCCATTCATGCACCACCCTGTGTGTGAAAAAGTTGCCCCTTCGGTGCCTTTTAAATCTTTCCCCTCTCACCTTAAACTCTGCCCTCTAGTTTTGGACTCCTCTACCCTTGGAAAAAGACTTTGGCTATTCACCCTATCCATACGCTTTATGATTTTATAAACCTCTGTGAGGTCACCCCTCAGCCTTCCAGGAAAAAAGAGCCCCAGCCTATTCAGCCTCTCCCTATAGCTCAAATCCTCCAATTCTGGTAACATCCTTGCAAATCTTTTCTGAACCCTTTCAAGTTTAGCAACATTTTTTCCTATAACAGATTGAGATTAAATGCTTCAGACATATGAGTACAATTATTTTCTGACTCAGGAACATTGTCATCTGGCATTGGCAGATCAAAGAATATTCCATTTTTAATAGTGGAATATAATTTTTTTAATTTAAGATGCTTAAGTTGAAGTACAGTGAATTTACTCACAGGTACCTAGTTACCTCTGAAATCAGCAAATATCCACTGCAATTGTTGGTGAATTTTAGCAAATACTTTACTCATTATGTTCATATTGTCTTTGGGAAAGTATGTGTTCATAATAAGCATAGCAATGTGTAACTCCTGCTCAGGTCACTGAAGTGGAGAGACACGATTGCAGCCAAACACCCAGATATCGAAGACCATTCACAAAACTTTAATCAACTTCCAACCCGTATTGATTATGCCTCTGGAAACTCAACCTTAAAGGCTGCAGTTTAAGATTTAGAATCAGAATATCATAGCAGAAGAGAAGAATATTTGACCTGTTCATTCAAAAGGTGATCCAGTTAATCCCACTCCCCACCATTTCCCCACAACCTGCAATGTTTTCCTTTAAGAATGTATCCAATTTCCTTTTTTGGGATTCTATTGAATCTGTATCTGCTATCCTATCAGGTAGTATGTTTCAAATCCTAATCATTTAATGCATAAAACACTTTTCATCCAGCTGCCTGTTTTGCAAACCATCTTAAGTCAATGCCCTCTGGCAGGTCCTGGGACAAAGGGTGTACATCAGGGCTTAATGACCAGGGCCTGGGGTTTCCAGGGGCCCTTGTTTTGGGACACAGGGATGGCTCACAGTTTTATGATTGGGGGCAGGGCCACTGTCCTTAAGTCAGAGTGTGATGCTCAGGTCAAGAGCAGGTCAGGAGTAATTGTACTATAGCTCATGATTTCTGTCCCAGACCCTACCCTCAGGTTATCAACTCCTCAGTAATTGAAACATTTTTTCTAAGTCGATTCAATTTATTCAATAATGAATGTAACAATCTCTGTCAAATGTCCGTTTAACCTTCAAAGAGAAATAACAAATGATTGCCCTATCTATACATCTCTAATTCCCGTGCATTATCTTGTCTCTCCTGACCTTATTATTGCAAATCAAAATTAATTCCACTGTCACACATTTCCCTGCACTATCCCAACACTGTCTTTTATGTGTTCCAAATATTTATGCTTGGCTCCACTAAAGATGTGTTTAAAAAGTAAATGGTTATATCTGGAGTTATAATTGAATCCAATTTCATTAAGCTTGTAAAAGTATATTTTAATCTTACAGAAACAATGCAGATTATTTTTTTAAAAAGCGGCTGGAAAGAGTTAGTGAAGCTAAAGCATACACAGAAATCAGAAAGAGGCATTTTATGGAGTAATCTTTCTCCTGTTTGGTTAAATGGATATGCTATTGTGTATTATAAACAGTAAGGGCTGGAGAAACTCAGCAGGTCTGGCAACAACTGTGGAGTGAGAAACAGTGTTAATGTTTCAAGTCCAGCATGACTCTTCAGTTGTAAAGAGTCATATCAGTCATTCAATTGTGAATATAATATTTTCTCCATATCATCAATGGCATAATGTAATGGACAGACTGCCAGTGAATTATTGCCACACGTTTTCCTGGATAACTATTAAGCTTAAGTGTAACCCTTCAAAATCTCTCATTCAAAGGAATATATTTGGATTGTTCCAGATGCAGAGCTATTACCCAGGCAATTCAAATGAAGCCAGCTTCATTGGAAATTCCACATAGCCCCAGTATGTAACTGCGATCTATATTTTTTCCCTTTATTCATTCACAGCATGAAGGCATTGCTGACTAGGCAGCATTTATTGCCCATCCCTAATTGCCCCAAGGACGGTTTAGAGTCAACCACATTGCTGTGGCTCTGGACTCACTAGTAGGCCAGACCAGGTAAGGATGGCAGTTTCCTTCCTTAAAGGACAT
>NC_063349.1:38220994-38323458 GCF_021869965.1 Rhincodon typus
TTTTTCCTTCACAGATGCTGCCAGACCTGCTGAGCTTTTCCAGTAACTTTGTTTTTGTTCCTGATTTACAATATCTGCAGTTCTTTCGGTTTTTATTCCAAAGAAACTTATATTTTTATTGGAGCCAAATTAAACAGGCTTACTTAAATTAACAAAGTGTGAGTTTATTAATTATTTATGCATGAACAATTAGTAATACAACACACAAACAGATTAAAAATAAGAGATGAATTGAAAAAAAGTTAAAAAGGTAAGTCTCTGAATTATTCATGTAAAGCAAATAGTTGAACATTCCAGTCTTTGCTTTGAAGGTTACTAATAGTATCAATGTTGGTAATTGATCAGTCAATTTGACGATTCTTAGTTTTGCAGATTGGTTGACATTCTATTATTCTAATTCCTTTTGACCATAACTGAGGGTCAGAGAGAGTCCTTTTGCCATCTTCCTTTTTTCTAGAATGCTAGTTTGCTGACTTTCAGCACTCAGAGTGAGGAAAGTCCCTTTAACTGCAACACAGAGGTAACTAGGGCATAATTCTTTGTGATTTTCACAGATGATCACGCTTGAATCCAGGCTACTACACATGGGTACCTTAGCCCATTGACTTACATGAGAATGCCAGTCCAACTAGCACAAGCCAATAGAGTTCAAACTGGCTTTTTAACCCATGTCCTTGAGCATTCATCAAAGGAAAGTCTCAAAATATGTCTGCAGTTTGGCACATTTTCTATAGGGTGGCTTGCCAGTGAGTAGAGGGTTGTCAGCCCTTTGTTATATTTGTGGTCAGAGGTGATTTATGTTGCTGTTCTGATTCTTCCTGTAGCTAAGTGGTTTCCAATTTTCAGAGGACGCTGCATTTACTCAATAAAGCTTCCTGAGCATTAATGAGCTACAATAAGCATAAAGTGACACACTAAGCACCTTACTGAGTTCATTGTTACAATATCTTAACTCCTTGTGTTCTAAACTAAATCTTCAATTTGCTGTGGGATTGGTCTCAGGACATATTGCTTCCTTCTCCTCATTATAGGAAATGGTGATATATCATACCTTATTCTTTTTCTTAGACACATCTGTTTCTTAGCTTCCCAATATTATTGCTTTCCTTTTTTTTATGTACCTTAGATGAATGATGTTCACTTTTTGCACGTGAATTACTAATTCCTTTACGTTGAACTAAGTCCTAATGTCTTGAATATCCTGCCTGAAACTTTTCCAAGTACAAGTTGTATGATTTGTTTACCTTGTTCTAGCCACCTTTAGCAACATTAGATTTCAATAGGATTCTATGGCTCTCTTTACATTAGTCCTTACCAAGTAGTGTGATATTGATTATTTTCTAAATCTTATTTTGCTTCGTTTTTTGAGCATTTGTTTGTAATTGACTTTATGATGGAGATTGGCAATTAGAAATTCTGAAACAAACAATTTTTATTTAAAAACAGCAGAATTTTGCATACATTTCAATGATATTATTGTCATGGGAAATAAACATTATCAAGGTACGATAGAGAATTGCATGCTTCATGACTTGCGAGCGATGCACCTTTGCAAACCTGACACCCACTCTGTCTTTCTCAGTACAGAACTTTTATTGCATTTGACATAAATTCATTGCTTCCAAAAAGAAAATGGATCTGAACAGAACATAGGCTTGTAACAGTTAGACATTCACTAAATAAACAAATGTTTGATAAAGAACGGAGCACTTGTAAAGAATTTTAAAGTGTATATTTACAGCCTGTTTATTACACTGCACCATGACTGTGGAACTTCTACCAGGCATTAAACTGCCATGCTGCCAATAAAATGTACAAAAAGCACTTGGGATGAGAAAGTATTACTATTAAATTGCGGCACACTGCTACCAATACTCTTATGTTAGTTTCTGTGCAGATATATATGCACTTTGATAGATTTTATGATGAATATGAACATCTCAAGACCTTCGGCTGAACAATTCTTTCAGATAAACACTAACAATTTCTATAACAAGGGAACAGTTGCTCTTGTTAATTGTATCATGAAAGTCATTGCTAAAGTCAGAATACAAAATTTCCATTCTTTAAATAACATTTTATTTGTTATTTTGCTGCTGTTTTACTGAGGCATACATTTTAGCAAAACATGAGTGTCTATTTTAGAATGCCCATTTTTGATAGTTGATTTCAGTCTGGGTTTAGATGAAAGGGTGCAGCCATGAAACATTAACTCTTTCTTTCTCCATGGATGAAAGCAGACATGCTGAGCTTTTGCAGGATTTTTTTTATTTTACTTCACAATTCCACTTTAATTTGAATCAAATGATTCTAATGTTCTAGCTAATGTTTTCCTTATGGATTCCTTCAAAAATTTTCCCAGTTCTTTGCTATTGCAATCATGACAACTTTTTTTTAACTACTGGTTATTTACAATTTCCAAAACTATGTAATGTAGTATTTAAGTTACATTGCAATCTAAAATATGTATTAATTTGGCCAACAGTCTATACTGTAAACTGTTTATGACACAGACAGAGAAGACAGTGATTAACTATGTTGCCTGTAGCCTGCTTGTTGTGGGTGTACAAGAAGGACCTAGCATGCCTTACTTTCCAATTTTGATCTTTTTCTGGCAAAGTGCTTAATATCTGCTTTTTACACTTTCCATGCAATAGCCAACATTGGACCTTATGGAGAAGAAAAAGAATTAACTAATTTCCTTAAACTTCACAAGGATCATCTCAGTACAAATATTTTGCATTATCGTGTTGTTTTATGCATATTTTAAGTTTACCAATAGAAGGTCCAGTGATCAATGTAATACATCACATTTCTATGGGCTTTTCTCAGGGTAGTGTCCTAGGCATAACTGTCTTTAACTGTTTCAATCAATGACCTCTACTGCATCTTAAAGTCAGAAGCAGGATGTTTTCTGATGATTGATCAGTTTTCAGTTCCATTTTCAACTCTTCAGATAATAAAGCAGTTTGTGCCACATGCAGCAAGACCTGGACAACATTCAGCCTTGTGCTGATAAATTACAATTGTCATTACAATGCTAGGTCATGAACATCTCCAACAAGTGAGATTCTAAGCATTTTCTCTTGCCATTGAATGCCAGCACCATTAACAAATCCACTGCCATGAACATTCTAAGGTAATTATTGATCATAAAATAACTGGACCAGCTTCATAAACACTGCAGCTACAGATTAAGTCAGACATTGCGTAATTTGAAATTACTCACCTTCATCCACAAGGCACAGGTCATTGGTGTGATGGAATACTTTCCATTTGGCTGGATGAGTGTAATTCCAACAATATTCAAAGAGATTGACACTATCCAAGACAAAGCATTCTGTTTGACTGCCATGTGAGCCATCACCTTAAACTGTCACTCCTTCCATCTTCAACAAAAAGGCAATAATTTCCCCTCCAAATTAAACACCATCCCGCCTACAGTCTTGCTGGGTCAAAATCCTGGAGCTCCCTACCTAATAGTACAGCAGGAGGACTGCAGAGATTCAAGATGATGCCTCACCATCATCTCCTGAAGGACAATTCGAGTTGGACAATAAATGCAGTTGAAGCCCACTCCCCATGAATGAATAAAACAAGTGCAATGGATTTGAATCTCAACCAACGTATCAATGGAAGAATCGATTAGAAAGCGTTTATTTTTACACAAAGAAGTTCATAACACACCACTCAAGCTACTCTAGTATACCTCCTAGTGGACAGTTAGGGTATGCCTCAAGTGGAAGTCTTGGGAAAACGTTATGCCTGTACGTCAGGCAATTAAAAAAAAATAATTTGAAAGAGAAGTAGCAGCTGGAAAAAGAGTGAAAGAATATTTACATAATGCGTAATCAGAAACGCACATTATAATCTTCGATTTATGTCTTATGTCTAAGAAAGTCATTTATCTGTAACCATGTCTAAATTTAAAGCAATCATTATAATTGGCATTGATACTTGAAACTTAACACAAACCATTTCAAGTACGATTTTCAACCCAAACAAACATCTGAACAAAAAAATCCCAATTTCCTTTGTTATTTCACCTTGTCAGTATCTCTCCATTCTTGTAGATATTAAGATCACAGACCAATGACCTTTCCCACAACCTATCCTCATCTTGTTCTAGAGATAACAAGGTGTAGAGCTGGATAAACACAGCAGGCCAAGCAGCATCAGAGGAGCAGGAAAGCTGACGTTTCGGGTCTGGACCCTTCTTCAGAATTGGGGGAGTGGCAGGGGATTCTGAAATAAATAGAGAGAGAGGGGGATATTCACCTGCACATCTGCTAATGTGGTATACTGTATCCGCTGTGGCCTCCTCTACATTGGGGAAACCAAGCGGAGGCTTGGAGACCGCTTTGTGGAACACCTACGCTCGGTTCGTGACAAATGACTGCACCTCCCAGTCGCGAACCATTTCAACTCCCTCTCCCACTCCTTGGACAACATGTCCATCCTGGGCCTCCTGCAGTGCCACAATGATGCTACCCGAAGGTTGCAGGAACAGCAACTCATATTCCGCTTGGGAACCCTGCAGCCCAATGGTATCAATGTGGACTTCACAAGCTTCAAAATCTCCCCTCCCCCTACCGCATCCCAAAACCAGCCCAGCTCATCCCCGCCTCCCTAACCTGCCCTTGCTCCCATCTATCCTCTCCTCCCACCTCAAACTCCACCCCCATCTCCTGCCTACTTACCTCATCCTGCCCCCTTGACCTGTCCGTCCTCCCTGGACTGACCTATCCCCCCATAACGCCACACCTACACGCACCTTTACTGGCTCGACCCCCGCCTCTTTGACCTGTCTGTCTCCTCTCCACCTATCTTCTCCTTTATCCATCTTCTATCTGCCTCCCCCTCTCTCCCTATTTAATTCAGAATCCCCTTCCCCTCCCCTATTTCTGAAGAAGGGTCTAGACCCGAAACGTCAGCTTTCCTGCTCCTCTGATGCTGCTTGGCCTGCTGTGTTCATCCAGCTCGACACCTTGTTATCTCAGATTCTCCAGCATCTGCAGTTCCTATTATCTCATCTTGTTTTAGCTGCTAACTGCAATGGATACTAGTTAGAATCAAATGTGATGTGGTGCTTTAAGCCTCCATTGCATTTGTTTCACTGTCCCCAATGTTCTCAGTTAGAAATTGTTACAGCCTTGTTCCAATACGTATGTGTATCACAAATCAGATTCAGTTCTTGACATGTCCTGAATTAGCTTAGCTTGGCTGAGACAACAGCTGGACTATTCGTCTTTTATTTTGTGTGGATCGGAAAACAGATGAACTGTGATAGTGTTCGGTCAAATAGCGATACAATGGCTCCAACTGGACGATCCAGATGTGCGGCTGTTATTTGATGACGTAATGGAGTCCAGTTGTGATGCCTTCCACAGTCTGAAATCAATGTCCAATACACATGAAAATTGGGGGCTCTTGTGGCACAGTGATATGGTCCCTACCTCTAGGCTAGAAAATCCACATTCAAGTCACACCTGCCTCAGAGGTGAGGTATAACATGTCCAAACAACTTAACCGAAAATATTTATACGACCAATGGCTATTTGAATAATTCATCAAAGTTAGAGGATCTTATTAATATCAGTTGGTAAGAATCTATGTGATAACTGAATTCTGTCTGGAATTACTATAACAGAAATTGAATAACAACTGAAGTAACGTTTAAGAATGGGTTAAAGCAAAACTTTGAGAAAGTAGTAGTAAAATATGAAAATTAAACTTTGTTAGCTTTATTTTAACAAAAAAAGTCTAAAACGAAGTGTCTAATCCTTTAGCTAGGGCTCTAATGCAGGTTACCGAATTAAAATCATAATGAAAGTAAATCATTTGACAAATAAAATAAGTGGCTTGTTGGAAATTTCTGATACTGAATACCAATGTTCTCAAAAAAGGATGTAACCATATATCACAGCGCTTTGGATAATAAATTGAGTGAAACCACCGCTAGAGGGCAAAGCCGATTCAAGTCTTGGTGTGAAGAACAAACTATCGCGGGATGGCAAATGATTCGGACTGAAGAAGCCAAGGGAAGCAAGATTAAACTGTAAATTCCAGTGTTTTTTCCCCTTCAGGCCAGTTACTTGTTCGATTGAAGTTCAGCAACAAGCCAGCGCTTCCCAATGTCCTTCACCGAGTGAAGGCGCGCAACAGTTCGAGAATGACTAGAAATATCCCCAAACCACACCAAGATAGGATGTTCAAGAAAAAGCAAACACACGTTTTGAAAGATTGTCTGTTTCCTTTGTTATTTCCTGTTTTTGATGCTTTCCTGATGTTTAACACACACCCAGCTCCTCGGTTAGCATTCATTCCCAATGTTTCTCACAGTTCAGCCGTCAGTTAAGGGACCAGGAAAGGGAAATGTTTGTGTTAGTTTAAAAAAAACAGCTCTTTGAAGTTTTAATTCCGGAACCTAGAAATGGTCAGCAGGCGAGAGCCATTAGTCTTTTAAGTAATCCCAACGGAGAACATAAGAAAGATGTATCCCAACACCTTGTTGCTGCGTTGTGTGGGGTAGAGCAGGTGCAACTTGTGTGTGACATGTAAACCTTAGGCACCACAAGAATATTTCTCATTATGGCTTGGGAGTCAATTTTGCGTGACGGGGAGAATACTGCAAGTCTGAAGCGTTTTTTTTTGTAGCTACTTTCCAACAACGTTGTACTGAGGGGTTCGGTTACTGCAGTTGGCTGGATGTTTGGTCGGTGATGTAGATTATTGCCAACGCCGTGGGGTCAATTCCGATATCAGCTGAGGTTACCATGAAGTATTCTCCCCTCACCTGAGGCATGTTAACCCTCAGGTTAAGTGGCGTTCAGTCGCCTCTCTCCCTCTCTCTGTCTAGTAGGAGAGCAGCCCAATGGTGCGGTAGGACTGTGGTGCCTACCTTTCCTACTACTACTGTGCCGCAACATTGATACAAAAGAACAATATTGCAAATGTTAGGGATCTGAAATAAAATAATAGAATCTTCCTGAAAAGGTCTGCCAGCATCTGAAGAAAGAGGATAAGAATTAACCTTCCAGTCTATGACCTTTCACTTAATTGATGAAAAGTATTGCGTTTTATAAAGTGCAATGAGCCATGATTCACGTACAAAATGGATGAGTTCCAGTGTTTAAAATTAAGACAGTGAGTTGGGATATTAGAATTAAATATATGACCAATAAGTATGAATGTATTTAAAGGAGCATTCGGAAAACAAAGTCAAGCTTGAATCTACATGTACACCGATAGAATCTTGTGATGCAATGGGAGTGTCCCTCCAGGGGTCTAGAAGTTCTGGGTTCAAGTTCCACCTATCATGGAGGTAGAACATTACAAAAACGGTACAGAATGGGAAAAACACGTCGGAGACTGGGTTAATGTTTGGATTTAGGATACACAGTCCCAAATTGTTATTCCACTTTCATTGTCTATTATTGTCCATTACTGTAGGTGCCGATATTACTCTTGTTTGCAAATTGGGTGACAAGTTTTCTTAGCAGAATTGTATACATGTTCATAAAGACAATGTTAAAAAAATGATATAATTGCAATAGAACCAATTCAGAGAAGGCTCACTGGGCTCGTTCCTGGTATGAAGGGATCATCCTATGAGGCTGGGTGTGTATCCATTGGAGTTCGGAAGAAGGAGGTGATTTTATTGATACTGGGAGGATGTTTCCTCCAGTGGGGAGGCTCGAATTTGGGGACACAGTTTAAGAAGATGGAAATTGGAAGAAGAAGTTCCTTTTAAGATGGAAATGAGATTTTCTTCTCTGAGTGTTGTTAGTGTGCGAAATTCTCTTTCGGGGAAAGTAGTAAAGGCTGTACTATTGAATTTATTCAAGGCAGAGATTTTTGATAGACAAGGGAGTAAGGGCTGTGGGGTGGGGGAGACAGGAAAATGAGATTGAGATCAAAAATAGATCCTTCATAATCTTATTGAATGTTGAAACTACCTTAATGGACTAAATGGCCTAACCCTGCTTCTAAATCTATGTAATTTCCAAATTCCTAACTGCCTTACAATTTCGCAATACCGACGAAAGCTTCCGTCCACATCTCCAGATTTGCAATTCTGACTAACTCCAAGACAGCAGTAGAGATTGTGTAAAAGTCCCACATTCTCTGCTATAACTTTAACAGACCACCTATTCCTTCATTTTAATCTGATAATGCCTAAGTATGTTTAGGATGCGTTCATAAACATCCTTTTGGTACTCTTTAATAATATCGGGCTAAGTTATTCAGTTAATAATCATTTTATCTCGTTCAATGCACACGACGACAGTCGGAAATCTGCAAAGGGACATCCTTCAAAGAAACAGATAGCAGATGCTGAGCTACGGCTGACAGTTGAGTCCATTCATCAATTACGAATAATTGATGGTCCAGCGAAGCGTGCCCTTGCAAGAGCAGCACGGGCGGAGAATCACTAATGCTTTTGGACAACACCGGATGAAGAGTTAACGCTGAGGTATGCCCTGAATTTCACGTTGTTGCATCCTGCTCAGAGAATACACCTTTGCTTGTTAAAGTGCTTGCAATTTCAAATCGAGAGGAGGGTGTTTTTCTTTTCTCCCTGCACATGTGGCAGCGGTGCAGGTGCAGTGTTGTTGAGTGACAGCAGGCTCAGAGACTCAGGACAGAGCAGAGACCGTCTGGAACTGTCTGAAACTGAACTGAAACTGACAGGGGCGGGAGGTGGGGCTGGAGGGGGCGGGGCTATACGCATGCGCCCTATTGCCTGCGGGTGTCCCCACACGCGGCTCCGCTCTTAGCAGCGACACACACACACACTCATTCACTGTTTGCAGCCTTTATATATTTATATGCACACACACACACACATGAAAAAATCGGATTGCTAAATGTAGCCGACCGATTGCACAGCGAATCTGCGTCCCGGTGCCACCAGCAGCACCTTGCGGTCTGCTGTGAGGTTACAGACTCTAAAAAAGGGGCAAAGGAGGGAAAAAAGCAAAACAACAGCAACAATATATATCTATATAAACAGCCCGAGGATGCGGATCCATCCCAGCGAGGTGAACAGAAGAATCGATGCGATACTGTAGTAGACATGATTTCTGAATTTGTGTGCAGCGCGTTTGCTGTTGCCCTATATCTGAACACACTGAGTGCTGACTTCTGTTACGATGACAGGTAGGTATTGTTCTCTCTTCATACTTTCTGATTGATCACTTTAAAAACTGCTGCCAGCCTTTGCCGGGGCAATTCATGGTATACTGGTCGTGATCTGTATGTGAAGGGATTCATTGCGTTATCCTCTCTGAGGAAGGGGAATGAGACCTGGATTGAGGAGACAACTCTCGGTTGTGTCACTGGAGTCTGCAGATGCTATTCCAGTGAAGCTGTGAAATCTGGTGCGGAGGGCGATTAGATAAAGATGGCCCATCCCTGTCACCGGATTAGAAATCAAAGTGCACCGGCTCCGAGTAGAGAAACCACCTTTTGGCAACTGGAGCATTTTTACATTCACTAAGATTACAGAAATCCGCATACTTACCGGCATTGTTTTACAAATTTAAAAGCACAGCAATTTCCCTTTAAATGCATTCTTTAAAAAAAAGATGCGATCTGGTGAACAAGGCGTCAGTTGTGCTGTCTAATAAACTGTGAAGCCTACTGTAAACCTAACAGTTTTGCTGGCATTCCATTGGGGGAAACCACAGTATTGTTGGAAATTGATTAAAAGCGTCCCCACTATTGTGAATCTTGAGTTTAATCCAGTTTCCGGTGACTTAATCTGATTGCCATTTAGTGGCAGCATAATTGGAATATATGTGAAACAATCACGCGTGGGTAAACTTCAGTGTCTGGGGTTTTCATGCTCTATTGAAATTAAACCGACCTAGACCTGACGGTACATTGACTTGATCGGTTCTCATCAGGCTATGAGGTTGGTGCTGCAATGTTCCCATAAAGCGGGGAGAAAAGAACCGATATTTAGTCAGTTGAGGACATTTTCCCGTGCTTCAGCCTTCAGAGAGAGGGAGAATCGTTGGGTATGGAACTGACAAAAGTGAAACCATTGCCAACAGCGAGCAATGCAGTCTGCTTCTAGCAGCAGCGTGTTTGCGTTGTTTACAGTGAGCTGCTTAGAGATAGGCTCAACCGTTTTATTTTTTTAAGAAAATGATTATCAGGGAGTTTACACTGAAATTCCGTGGACTTTGATAGGCTGGTTTTGTCACGTTGAATAATAGAATAAATCAGCCTCTCTTCCTGCCAAAGAAATCCATTATTGTCAAACAGTATGACCGTCTTCTCTGAGGAGAGGGGCGCATCCTGAGTGATTAGAAATTTAAATGACCGGTATGTATCTATGGTAGACCGTTCGCCTGTTATAAACAAGCGAGAATTTCTTCAAACTGGCCAATAAACCAGCGGGACCTGCTTGATGCACTGTAGTCCGAAAGAGGTCAAATGGAAAGAGCATAATTTGGCCTGTCGTTCGCAAGGACAATAAGCACGTGTGTTTGAAGACAACAGTTCAGTATAACCCTATAGAATAGACTCAGCCCACTCGCCTGCGCTGGGGGAGGGGAAGGGAAGGGGAGGGGGCTTCTGAGTCCATACCAGGAGAATGACTGGGCCCTAGCCAACTTCTCAGCATTTTGAAGACAAGGTGCAAAAGTATCGGCCCGGGAACTGCTGCGTGGGATCCTGACATATCCGCTTAATATTCAACTCTCTGCTGTTTTATTGGCGACATTGATGGGTTTGGAATAAATTAACCCTTTTAAAAATAACTCATTTAAAACCAACTGGGTTGACGGTTCCACTGAAATAGCAGAGAGAAGAATTTCAAAGCGATAGTTAAAGTGTTTGTCATCCGGTATCCCATGGAGTCATTTCAGGACCATAATGTTTTGTCACTTAAGCTTTTGCTATCAGTACCTCCTGCTGAAGATTGTTTTGAATAAACAGTAGGAAAAGTCGGGCAGTGGAGTTTCGACTAAATGTTAACTGACTTGTTTTCTGTAACTATTCTCAGAAGTTTTACAAAGATGACAGTTCAATTCAGGTAATCAGATACCTCCTGAGGAGTTCTCTTTTTAAGTGGGGGTGGGAAAGCTATAATTTTAGTTAAGTAATTTAGATCACAGTGTTCATCTAACAGTCAAAGGAAAGTGTAGACACTTTCCCCAGAATATTTCTTCAGCCTATGAAAGCTGCGTAAGTAATTTGTAAATAGAATATTGTCCTCCAGCTGACATTCAACAGACCTGTCAAACGTTATGAAAAAAGTGAATGTGATATATTATAATTGCTTCAAGTCTGTGCTCAAATTCATGACTGCGACTTAACGGTATATCTTTGTAATTGGCATATTGTATGATACTCATTTGTACAGCCAGACTACAGACTGTTTTCCAATAAAGATGGATTGTTGTAATATGCACTGAACTTTAGTCATTCATGTTTTATTGTTATGAAGTTTTTAAATGGCATCACTAACTTACACACAAAAGCAAAAGAGGTGAATGGTCATATATTCAGCATTGTGAATATTTCACCATAATTCTCTGGTTAAATAATATTTCATATTTCAAAGGATAATCTCTGAAGTCTCCTACATCAGAGTAACACCTAAATTCATCTAGACAACTCTTATTGAGCCACTTGGAATGTCAGAGTGATTAGTCACTGTATAACATAAAACCTCTTTTTACGTAAAATGAATGCGCTTGAAAACATAAGCAATAAAAATTAAGTACTCAATGAATTTATGGTAGTAATTTAGTCTTGCAATTCAAAAGGTGGACATGGAGAAAAGCGTTTAAATTTGCATCATGCTTTTCTCAAACTCATGTCCCAAAATACTTTACCAATGAAGGGCCCTAAAGTTGTAAACAACCAATTTGTAGCCAATTTGTGTGTAGTAGAGTCCTAAAGATGTCATGCGTCCCATGGCTCAATTGGTAGCATTCTTCTCTGAGTCTGAAGGTCCACTCCAGGACTTGAGCACAAAAAATTCAAAGTATCAGTTTTCAATTGTCTGTGAATAAATTTCAGTGTATATTACAACAATCCACCTTTACCGGAAAACAGTCTGGCTGTACAAATGAGTATCATACGATATGCAAATTACAAAAGTATAATATTAAGAAGAAGTCATGAACTTGAGCACAGAGGAAGTTCTGCACCGTTTGACGTGCCATCTTTCAGATGAAGTATTAAACTAAAGGCCCTGTTAGGAAGATATAAATTATGTCATGGCATTATTGTAAAAGAGAGCAGGGTGTTTTCCAGTTTAGCAGCTAATATTTATCCTTCAATCAACATTTTGAAAAAAGATAATTGGGTCATTGCCTATGAGTTTATTATGCATAAATTGGCATTTGTGTTTCCTACATTATAACAGTGAATATGCTTCAAAAATATTTTATTGACTATAAAGTACTTTGATATATCTATGGTTGTGAAAAATGCTATGTAAATATAAGTGTTATTTTGTTTACTTTTATAAATGGTAAAAAATACTAAATGTCACCAAATCATCTGTTTCAAGTGTTCATCAAGATTTAAGTATTGTCCAGAACAGTGGCAAAAATCTCCCAGCATTATATTGAAGCTACTAATCCTAAAATGTTATGTGCATCTGGCATATTCAAGTTATACCAACAGTTGCATTTCGTCATGCCTCACATTGAAATCAATGACAAAGCAGCTTTGCACTCATTGAATCACAATGAAATTCTGGGTCCACTACATATTATAAGTTGCTTTGTCTTAAACTTTTACATGCTGTGCATCTTAGAATATACATACCAATTTGTTCTTTATGGATTCACTGTGACAAGCATGGAGAATACCATTGTGGAAATACTCCGAGCTTTGTTTTCCAGGCAGCTTTTTTAATGCCCTGAGACAGTAAAAGGCAGTGGCTACATTTGAATTATCCACAGGTGACGCAATGGATAGAATGGTCCGGATTTCACAGTCAGTGTTGAAGCAATGTTACTTGTTGCTGACCCCAAGAAAAGCTGCCCACAAAATAAAACTAGTGATCGCTATGGCATAGATTTCTCCTTGCTCAATGTTCATTGGAATAAAGTGCAAAGTCAAGGGGGTTTCCAAATGATCAGCAATAGAGATGCCATTATGGAGGGTAAGCAGCCAATTACACTGAAGCAGTCTTGTGGATAGTCTGCGGATAGTATAATTGTAATATATTGACGTTTTTCACTTTTGACTAAATTTTATCGTCCATAGAATTGTTTTCTTAAAGAAAGTAGTGGAGGCTGAATCATTGAATATCTTATAGGTTGATTCAGACAAGAAATTTTAGGGTTGTGGAATAACAGGTAGGAAAGTGGCGTAAGGTCAGAAAGAAATCAGCCATGATCTTAATGAATTATTTTGCAGGCTTGATGGGCTAAATGGCCTATTCATGCTCCTACTTCTTTTGATCCATTATGACTTCATAAAGAGCAAAATAAATACATGAAAAAATAAACATAGGATCATGGCAGTAACTGAAATATCATAAACAAACTTTTCGACAATTAAGTTGTGTGAACGTTTGATATTGTAATGGAGAAATTTGACATGCCACAAATATATAAATAACTTTACATTATAGTTTTCAGAACCATTCCAAAATAATTATGTACTAAGTATGCAGTTAAAATCCCATTTATGCCTTCTTCAACAAGATGTATCACTTTCAAGTTTTTTACATGAGACAAATAACATAAGAAGACAGTTTAATCAGTTCAGTAATTATTATTTGATTGTGGTCTGGGAAAGCCTCGACCAGCATACCCTATGGGAAAGCATTGAATCAATGACGTCAGCTTCTGGATTTTTACATTTAGCTATGCATGTGCAAATTTGCTTCAATTTCAGAGAAGTGTTTACAGCAAATATTGACAGTTTTGCTGTCATTACTGCCTCAAAATTCAATTTAGACATATGTTCACAGGACTGAAGCTGTATTATAATTTGTGACTAGCTCAACCAATCTCAGGTGCCCTTGGATTTTCTGTGTTCTCAAGAGTCAGACTGGAACCTGATGGGAGAGCATTACACTTCTGCTTTCACATTGATATACATCCAACATCCTTTGTAGAAACACTGAAGTGGTAGTATACTGGCATTGATAAATACCTAAGCTTTATTCCCATTGTGCTGTTATCTAAAGCCTTCAATTGTATCCTCCTGATAGTTATTCAGAGTTTTCTCTTTGTGGGAAGAACTGGTCTCTCTCAATTTGTGGAATAAGCGTGCAAATCTTGTACAACAATCAATCGTGTGTGCATCTCCTGAATTAATAACAGTCCAACTCTTCCCAGAATGCCATTGTTTGCCACAAAGTGTTCAAATTTGTACAGCCTTATCTATATATAATGGTGTGGACAATGTTTTAAATATATCGTGACTTGCAAGTTAGGGAGAGTCTTACGACTTACTGCTGTTGCCCATAAAGAGCAAGTCCTAAAATCCTTCTTGTGAAAGACATTAAAACAATGGATTATGGTTTATTTCTTGCAACACTCAGAAACTATCTTTGGTTACTGAAACTAGATTCTGCTGAATGTTCCAATCTCCGAAATTCAGGAGCTAAATTTAACTCCCATCATATATATTATAAATTCAGTTCTTGGATGTAATCAAGACATAACAATAAAGCTGAATATGCAACAATCACATGACCTGAACAATGCTTCATTTGTAACTTTGTTTAAGAGACGCTTCCCTTCTCAAAAGTCTATTCAAAAATTACACTGAAAAAGATTAATCAGAGACAGTTTGGTAATACCTCGTTAACAAGTAAAATGTTCATGATTCCTTAACGCTTAATTCTTGCTTTCAATGATGTATTTTTGCACTGCTGGCTGTGGTGGATTAAATTCATTTCAGATTAGTCTTTATGAAATTAATCCGATCACTCAAGCATTTTGGATTGAGTCACATCAAGCTGCCTACATGTTTGAAGCCTGTAATCAAGAGTTTGATTAGCATGCAAGAGCAGATCAGATTCAACAACACAGCCATCTTATTTGTATGAATTTGCATTAATGCTAACTTTAAATTAGAAGTATGTGTTGAGATGTCTATCAACAGTCTAACGTTGTAACAAATTAATTTTCGGTGTTGCGCAGCATGGAGGCAGATTAAAAAGTAGGCTTCTGAACTCTACCAATATGCAATCATTGCTAGGTCACCCCATTGTGAACATATTTGCATTGTGTAAAGCAAGATAACTCTTGGTCATTTGCAGATACATTTTAAGCTGTATTCCCTGTGATTTTTGCTAATCTGCCGTAATTGGAATCGTTGATGAAAGAATTAAGGGATAACATTTCTAAAAAGGAATATTATAATAACATAAAACCTCAACATTTCTCTTTATAATTAAAAGAGTTGTCATATTTAATTGATACTCATTTAAATTTAAAGTTGAAATCTGGAAACGTGGACATGCTAAAGATATCAAGCTGACAGTGTAAACTCCAGTCTGTTCTCGTGACCTATATAGCAAATCATTAGGGAATTATTGTGTGCTAATGCAATATTTTGTTATTCTCAAACAACAGTTTTTTTTGGAAGCTTGCATTAAGTGATTTGCTGTGTTTTTTCCTGATCAGACATCTTGGCAGTAACCTTGATGTTTTGAGGCAAACATCTCAGCCACCTACTAGAAACTAGATGGGTGCTTTATCAATATTCCTGTCAGCTGTGATATTACAAGCAGTAAATTTGATGATGTGATTAGAAAGAGTTTGTTATTTTTCTCTGTTTTCCTTCTGTTTTTATACAGTTTCCTCTCTGGCTTCCCAGATGCTAGTGAAGTCATGCTAAAACATTTACAACATTTCTTTTCATAGTGCAAATACATAGCAAAGACAGTCCATCATTTCCTTTTAAAATTGCCCAACTGAATAGAGGATGAACAAAATTTGAGAGGTTAGGGACATTTAAAACTTAATCAACTGTAATGAATTCAGAGCTGTTGTTTGCTATTGTGTCCAATGAGCAACTTTCATGGTTGATGAAACCATTTAGCATATTGTAAATTCTTGATAGCAACTACACTCCACTGCCAAAATTTACCAGAAAAATGGTCATCTCACATTAGTCTCTCCTGCCATTCAACTAGGAATTGCTTTTAACATCTGATTAAAAGTAGACAGTATGAAGTATTTAACCAAGATCTCACTTCTTAAGGCAAGGGTTCAGTGTTCTTTTTAACCCAATTATTTTTTAAGCAATCACTTATGAGAGCAATTGGAAATTCCAAGATGAAAAATCCATTGAAAAATATGTTAAACAGCTCAAAAAGTCCTTTTCGTACTTGTATTACTATTTGAGAACCACACATGTATGATAATATCATTGCATGGTAATATCATTGAGGAAGGCTTGTAAAAGACGGAGTGTAACAAATTGTATGTTCAGAATCTTTTCTGTTAAGCTATTTGCAAACCTAAAGTTTATTTATACTAGTTAGAAAGGTGTCTGTTATTAGGCATATCAAAGGAACAATGATCTGAATCAAAATGTGTGCAATTCTATTCTTAACTCTTCCTATATCACGTGTATTTGGATTTGAAAACAATGGCTTTAAAAGCCTGAGTAAAGTTTGTATGGTTTAAGTATATAATTATATTTCAACACACCTTTACAACAAAGCTACAGCCAATTTTTTCACTACAACCAAGGCCACTGGTAGCCAGTTTTCATGGAAAAATGCATGGAATTGTGGAATGCATTCCCCAAACACTGGTAAAAAGTTTGGAATCCTCCATAATAAAAACAGAATATAATTTACTGAATCAAAGCAAATCAATGGATGAAACATGAATACTACCCCAAAGCACCACTTAAAATCTCAGAATCTGTGTAACAAAAAAGGAAATTTGATTTATTCATGACACTGTTGTGTATTAGCTCTTTCGCATAATTATTCCACTCGAGGTACAGAGGAAGACAACTCAGAAGAGACTGTTTGTTCTCAGCTGTTCTTTACAGATCTAATGATTTTAACGGATGTTCCCAGGTGGAATGTCTGGATTCTGGGATAGAATCGACTGGCAATTGCTTTTGAAACAGTAGAACAGAGTAAAGGAGATACAGTAGCAAGACAATGAATTGGACAGTCATTAAATCATGGTTTCCAGTTTACGATTCGTTATTGAGATCAATTATCCTTGCACAGTAATAGATTATGTCCTGAAGCCCACTTGTTAAGAAGACAAGTTTTTTTCTAAATTCTAATTGAACAGGATGTGATTTATACACCTGCCACATTTCTAGTAACGCATTATTGAAAGAAATGAACTTGGCATGACAGTAGTGTTTTTGATCAAGAATCATCTTGCATTCAACCAACCTCTATTATTCATTTGGTCTTAAAGTTAAGGATGTTAAGATCAGGATAAAGCAATCCCAGTTTAGATGTAGCCCAGTTAAGATGTAGCCCAGTTATATGCAAAAGAAGTTTCTTTCTAAGTTTCTGCAATGTTGTGTAATTTACTGCATTGTGTAAATGTTCTAATTCTGTACATTCTTGCACTGCCTCTTTCTCAGGGTACAATAACAGTACTAAAGCAACTTGGAATGGATCCCTTTTCAGTCTGCAGTGGATTGCGAGCTCATTTACATGAAACCTTAAATCAAGGCCCCATTTGCCCTCTCCAGCTGGGGTAAAATGTCCCATGCCATTACTTATGTATGGAATGGGAAGTCTTCTCTGGTGTCCGATATTTATCTCTCAAAAGGACCTAAGAACAGGTTATCTAGTCGCTATTATGTTGCTGTTTGTGTGCCTTTCCTGTGCAGAAATTGGATGTCCATTCTCCAACATTACAACAATTGATGACTTTTCAAAATACTTCATTTACTATAAAATATTTTGATGTGTCTTGAGATCCTGAACTTAAGTTTCCATAAATATAAGAGTTTGCTTTACAAATAGAGTTACAGAAATTCCTCTGCAAAGTAGTGAAATAAGAAGTATGCGAATGCTAAATAGCATCAGCACTTTGACCAGTATTGGTGGAGCCGGTAGGTAAATATCAGTAGGAAAACAAAACATAATAGTGGGCTCATCTACTTTTGTTCCATTGATAGATTATTCTATATGCACTAGTAAAGAATGATTTGAAAATCAACCTTCAGCATTTAGTAGAGAATGTTAAAAATCAATTGATGTTGTGATACTGAGTCATCTGTACTACATTGGGAAGAAATTGCAACTGGAAAATCCAGGCTGCATGAGGCCTTGGTTTCATATATTTTAGCTTTTAACAGACAAGTTCCAAATTAAAATCAATTCAAACATTTCCAATCACTCTTCCTTAGCCTTAGTTTCAATGAGGGAAGGGCCATAGGTTTCAGATGTGAATCCATCAACTATTGAGGTTAATGGTTGGAGTGGGGGCATTGGGTATATAGATGGGTGTGGTGTGCAGGTCCACTTTTGGGCCCAGTGCATCCTGAGGAATCAGGTACTAACGTGCCTCTGCATTTAAATTTCAACCTAAGTCATTGCAGTAATGTTAATATTGGAGAACCTTCTGAAAGACAACCTTTTTATTTATTGTGAGTAGTGAAAGTCTTGGACGGCCTGATAGCTTGTGTGTGTATTGTTGTTTGTAAGAGCTCATCTGCTGAAGATTCTAGGATTTGTTGTCATACTTTCAGGATAAGTGATCAACCATTGAGCAGTGGGATGTGAAGAGATTTTTTTCACTAAGAAGGGTGGCACAGTGGCACAGTGGTTAGCACTGCTGCCTCACAGCGGTAGGGACCTGGGTTTGATTCCAGCCTTGGGCGACTGTCTGTGTGGAGTTTGCACATTGTCCCCGTGTCTGCGTGGGTTTCCTCTGGGTGCTCTGGTTTCCTCCCACAGTCCAAAGATGTGCAGGCTAGGTGGACTGGCCATGCTAAATTGCCCATAGTGTTCAGGGATGTGTAGATTAGGGGGATGGGTCTGGGTGGGTGGTTTGGTGTGGACTTGTTGGGCCGTAGGGTCTGTTTCCACACTGTAGGGGTTCTATGGAGAAGTTTGTGAATGTTTGGAATTCTTTAGTGCAGAGGCTAATGGATACTCAGTTGTCAAGTGAGTTTGAGATTGATTGAGTTTTGGGCACTGAATGAATGAAGAATGGGACAGCGGGATCAAAGAAAAGATGGACTTGTATTTAGAGAGCATCTTCCAAAATTAGCAATCATCCAAAAGTGTTTTGCAATCAATGAGGAGCGATCACTCTTGTAATGTAGGAAATGCAGTAGCTAGCTTGTACAAAGCATACAACAATGCAATAATGATCAGATAATCTGTTGTCGATTGAGGGATAAATAATGAATATTTATTATCCCAGGACACCAGGTATACCATTTGAAGTAGTTCATAAAAGATGGTTCTTTTATGACCACCAAGAGACACCTCCAACCGTACAGCAACACTGAATTTAATTCTGTGTCCAAGTTTTGTTGGGGAATTAAACTGACAACATTTTGTCTCAGAGGTAATTGCATTAATAACTGAGCCACAACTGATGCCCTAGTTGAGCTGGTTAAGGGTAGAAGATCAACCTTGATCTCATTGAATGATGGAGCAGATCCAAGTAGCTGAATGGCCTATTCCTACTCCAAATTCATATGTTTTCAAATCTCATTTTACATGAGCTGCTAATCACAAATATTTGGTTTGGAGTTGCCCACATTGGTTTCAGTTATACCCTTAACAATTATATCATCCTAATTTACAAAGTGATGAATATTTTACCATGAGAAATGCATGAGAACGACCAAGTTACAGCTAAATTAATCAGACTTTCTTATGTCTACTTTAGCACATTTGACAATATCAAAGTTTTTTTTGTCTCTTTCGTTGAAGACATGACAAAATTTTTAAAATGCTCTATGGATTTTTTTTGTACAAGAATGATGATTTGAAGAGAATTTACAGTGCTAAGGCTCACAACTTGACAATGGAAATAGGAAAGGTTTTGGTGACATTCTGGGATGATTAAAGTTTAAAACTTCATTATTATCTTGTGCAGCAATTTGCCTTTTGTTTGCTGCTGCTGACTGCATATCAAGTCAAATCACCATACCAGACAATAGGGCTGCTTGCTCATTAGAGACAGAAACTGGGGGTGATTTAACCAGAGGGCCACCATGCCTCAGGTGTGGGAAGAGATTGTGAAAGAGAATCTCAGCTGGTGTGGGGATTGAACCTGTGCTGTTAGCATCACATTGCTTTGCAAACCTACCATCCAGTCAACTGTGCCAAACCAACCCCCATTCATGGCATAATTGAACTGGAATTAAATGTAGTTCACACAATGGCTTCAATGTGCAATTGGTTTCTCCAAACGATTAATTCCTGTTGCATCTTTAATTTGTTAAAAAAAAAGTGATGTGATCTGACCTGATGGCAAGAGTCAAAATTTCCAATCTTCAATATTGTGGTTTTCATTTAGTTATAGGTAAAACTATTATTTAAGAAGGAATCATATTGATATGAGTCTTGTATTCTGCATCATGTTGCTGTGTGCTGTGGTGGAGGTAAAAGTGATTAGTGGAGGAAAATAAAATGTCGACTTATTTTATCGGATACTTTGAAGTGAAATAACTAAAACAAATTATATTTGTTTTGATGGCTGAAGGAGAATTCTTACAATGGGAGACATTGTTCCTGATTTAATTTCACACTCATTGTATTTATGATGTAATGCAGTTCAAAGGATGAGGGCAAAGGAGTTTGAAAGCAGAAGATTAAAGATTTAGCGTTAGATGTATTTATTTGTCACAGGTACTAAGTGTAGGAATATATAAGTACAGCAAAAAGTACACAAAGTTGCCATTGACTGGTTACAAAAAACAGAATTAAAAGATTTTAACAGAGCCAAAGGTAAGCAAGAAAAAAAAAAGTCCCGATCTCAGAGTCCCAAGTCCCATCTGTTGAATGAAGCTAACAGATGCACAATCTGGCAGAACTTACACCATCATGGTTAATTGGCCAGGAAAGTTTCTTTTGATGGTTGAATAAAATTAAGGTAATTTTAAAATAATTTTGGAGCTACAACTCCCAAACTACGATTGTGTCATATTTTACAGCGCACAAGCAGACCATTCAGCCCAACTAGTTTATGCTATTTTTTTTTGTTCCACATGAGCCCCCTCCCATTTCCTTAAACTTAAACTATCAACTTCTGTCTCCTTCATGTACTAACCTAATATTCCCTTAAAAGCATTGTATTCTGTTACATTGGATAAGAAAGAATGGATAATAATACCAGTATTAAAATATATGGTATGGAATTCAGATAACAGGCTTACTTATATATTTATATTTTGTTATATAATTATTTAGATTACCATTGCATTACATATATAGTTGATTGGCAGATGGACAAGCAGGGTAACTACCAACTGAATGCACAGACAATAAGATGGAGACCTTTTATTCCAGAGTTTCACATATTGTTTTGTCATCTAGCCATCTTGTAAATATATTGGCTGTCTGCAATCTGTGCAATAATACAGCATTCACCTTTTCTCCTTGAAGAATGGGAAACCACTTCCATTCAATATGTACAAGGATACACATTAGTGCATCATCTTTATACATCGAGATAAAACTTTGGTGGATGTACAACCTTACCAGATCTAGTCATTATATAATTATCACAGCTTAGTTGTGTAGCTTCACTCTGTACTGATGCTGTAAAGAATGTTGAAAGATCTGCTTGTAAACAACATCATATTATCTTTTCACAAAGTCATGTATTTGAATAAAGAAAAAAAAACAGTCTGATGTTTTGTCCTGGTTCAAGTTAAGATAGGTGTCTATTTGCAAGTTGATCATGCTCTGGGACAACTTTCTCCATTCTTTCCAAAAATGCATTATGTATATGTGGTTGGGTGGTCAGAGTGAGTGATAAAAGAACGTAAGAGCAGCTATGAAGGATAAACTATTGCTTTATGGAGTGGTTCATAAATTTGAAATAGTTGTCTGAAAATCTTATCAAGTAGCTTTGAATTTAACGTTCCTCGGTTTCATCAAATGTGTTGTGTGTCCTGCCAGACAACTAGATTGAGAATAATGAGGAGAGGAGGTTACATGTTGAATATCCCATTTTCTGCACTCGGAAGGTGTGGTGTGGCATCCAATTTTTTGAGGAACACCAAACATACAGGATACGATGGTTAATAGGTCAACAACTATTCCTGTAGTGGTATCTTTGATTTGTCCCCCTAAAGGAAACCTGATGAAATTGTCAGTTACCAAGCATCTCCATCAGTTTGGTAGTGTACTGAAAAGTCAGTCTTGATTCTTGTGCTCATGTACTGGAGTAGGAATTGAAACCAGAAACGTTTGCTTCACAGGTGAGAGTGCTACCAACTAAGCATGAACTGACAAATTTTGATTAAAAATTTTAACACAGTTTTAAGATAAGAAACCTAAACTAGATAACAAAGTTCCTCATTTCCACAATTATTTTGTATATTAGTCTTCAATCCATTTGAATGCCTGTTATTACGCATGCCTGCCGAAATGAGTACAGGTGGCTTGTTTCTTCACACCTATCTGAGCTGCTTACAATCATCCAACACAATATGTAGGTTAGTATTGACTAATTTTTCTGTCATTATTCTGCACCTCTGGCGAATCATGTATCTCTGCTGTGTGCCACTCCAGACAGTTTGGCTGGATTGAGAAATCCTTATATAAACAATCACAAAATAAAATTCATATGTTTCCATTCTGCGGTGCAGTATGTCAGTGTGCTAATGCAGTGTGGCACCAGGCTAGTTACTTGATTACTTTCTTGAACTAAGCAGTTGAATTGATTTAGTAACTTAATGTGGACCATTGAGCTAACTTCATGCACACATCAAAGAAAGTACAGATTATAGTAAGATCAAAAAAAATTATACAGAATCAATGGACTACCTCTAATTTAGCACCTTAGACTGATAAATTATATAATAAAATAAAGAAAGCTAAATATTCAGTAAACTCAATAACCATAAATATATCTTTTTCGTTTCACTCCAGCTAGGTTTTGTTTGACTTTGGGGACTTTAAGTTTATCACCGAATTTGCCGCTCATGCAGTCATTTGGAAAACTTTACATTAGGCATGTGGCACGCTTTAGTGCTTAGCTGTTATATTTAGTAGCTACATCATCTGTTAGTTTAAGGGACATAATAGTGGCAGACAGTTGGCATCAGTAATCATTCGCTAATGAGTATGATTGTCCACCTCGGAAATTCTGTATTACTCATCATGGGTTCTGTGGTTCCTTGTGTGGCTGATGATCCTGATCCTAGAGCTGTATCTCCGACAAAAATTTTGGAAGGTATTTCCAAGAGGTGGATGTGGTCCCTGACTTTAAGATCATTGGCATTTCTTTCTCCTGTTCCTTTTCCTTATTTCCTGTTGCCCACAGGTGTTCTCGAAGAACAGGAGTCTCCTACAAGTCAATTTCTTCTGAACGTGGGTCTCCCATACATTGACATCAATATTCCATTTGTTGAGGGGAAACTTTCAGGGAGTCTTTCAGCCCCTTCCTTTGTCCTCCTCTCATTTGAGTACCATCCTTGAGCTAGGCAAAGTAGACTTACTTTGGCAGTTGGAATTCAGGCATCCTAAGCATGTGGCTGGCCCAGCAGAGTTGGTTTCAGATGACCATGGTCTCGATGATGCTGTTATTAGCTGCTTCAAGGATGCTAATATTAGTACACCCATCCTCCCAACTCTCGTTGTCTTAATTTGGTACTGCTTCTGCCTAAAATTAATGTTAATTTTACTGAATTTTTCTTTGTTACTGCACATTGCATCTGTGCAATTTGTTTTGCCCATTCGTGAGGAATTTGTTTTGCACTATCATCTATCTTCAATATCACTGCATATAAGTATCCTCAATCTGGAATTGCAGCACCATAAATATGTTGAGATGGTTGTTTATATTGTTTCTCCGGTAGTTGTGGAACTTTGGACTTACTATACTTCTACTAGTCATATACAATATCAATGGTATTTTATTAAAATAGCCACAAAGTCAAATTTTGCAATAGTTAAATCTGTATAATGACATGTTGCAAGCAAGCTTATAGATAATTATTGTAGTTAGTGTCTTGTATGTGAAATACATACGTGAAGTGTACATTCTAATTGTTTCAATGGAAAGTGCTCATCATAGCATTAAGATGATTATTCCATATGGTGTCTAGACAGTAATTGTGTAAAGTCCTTCGTGATTTTTTTCCCCCCCCCTAGTTTTAGACACAGCATTTTGGATATTCTGTATTACTTTTGGAAGTTTTCTCAAAGAAATGATCAGAAAACCTATGTTCTTCCGACATACTCTTGATTAGAGTTGAATGCTGCAACTACCACAATGACGATATTTGGTCATTTAAGTTGGGAATTGATATGCTGGAGGAAACTTATACTCTTATGGTTTTGGAGATTGATTTATTTTCAAATGCATTTCTGTGTAGGCAGAGGGGGTTGCAAATTATGAGTATCATTTTGCATAAAAATATAAGTTAGACTTCTGTGTTTTATGAATATTTTCATATAATTTTGAACAAAGCTGTCAAAACAGATGTGTTCTCTTCTTTACAGTCAGGACCTGCTGATGCCACAATCAAAAGTAAAGCAGGCTTCTTACCAAATCAACTGATTGCACTCATTCTTTAAAGAACACCATTTCCTCAAATCTAGCATCTGCAGATTGGAAAGGTTGTGGTTTGACAAAACACTAGGATTGGTCTTTGTTTGAAATATCAAGCAGGCTGCTGATAGGATGACTACATTTTTCATAAAGAAAATACATGCACTTTTACACTCATTGCAGTAAAATAGTGTGTCTGAACTCTATGAGATGAATCGCTTTGGGAGGATATTGGGAAAAAATTCTTTTGTTTCCTTCCACATCTGTGTCAATTCAAGTTAAATTTCTTCTCACAAGTCACAAAGGCTAACTGTCATTTGAGACAGTGACTTAAAAACCCTAACGTTCATTATATATTCTTTGATTTTCAGACAGTGAGGCTAGAGATTATTGTTTATGACACTAGCATTGAACAGTATTTCTATCATGTTGTTTTGCAAGCTATATTAATGCAGACATTAGCTTCTAAAGATGAAATAACTCAGTGTCTCTCTTAAAATATCAAAGGGAAAGGGTATATAAGACAAACATGTTAAGTATCTATTCACTGTTATCACTGATGGTAATATCCACTAGCAACTATGTAAGGAAGCATTGAATGAAGTGGTCGTTCACCTCATCAGGCAGGTTCCTTCCATAGACAATCTAAATCTATTTTAAAATGGAATCGACACAATCCATTGAAGCCAGTCAGTGAAACACTTTATTACATCTGTCAAGTGGCTTTAATGAGATTTGAGCTGATTATTGAGATGATTATAGGGTTTCTGCAGAATATTATTGTGCTTTGGTTCTTCATTAAAATGCATCGTCATGTGCTCTTATGATTAATAGCTCAGATCGGAGAATATTGTAATTTTTAAAAAGGAATCCATTAATTTTGATGTTTCACTATTTAAATTTGGATTTTTCTCTTAAAAAGCTCAATTTGCATTATTTTTCTTTATTCATTCACGGGATGAGGGCGTTGCTGGCTGGCAGCATTTATTGTCCAGAGGGCAATTACTACTTGTTTATGCAAGTACTTTAATGAGACTTATTCTTTAATCTATAAGAAGTTTGAATTCAGTTAACAGGAGACTAAGTCCAAATTTCACCACCATACATGCTGAGCTATCGGAGTAGCAGAGTAATGATGTCTTGCTGCAGTTATACAAGGCCTTGGTGAGGCCACACCTTAAGTAATGTGTGCAGTTTTGGTCTCCTAGTCTGAGGAACGACATTCTTGCTATTGAGGGAGTCCAGCGAAGGTTCACCAGACTGATTCCTAGGATGGCAGGACTGACATCTGAGGAAAGACTGGCTCGAACGATCTTGCATTCATTGGTTTTTTGAAGAATGGGGGTGCAGGGAGTCTCATAGAAACATATAAAATTCTGATGGGACTGGACAGGCTAGATGTGGGAAGAATGTTCCTGATGTTGGAGAAGTCCAAAACTAGGGGTCACAATCTAAGAATAAGGGGTAAGCTGTTCAGGACTGAGATGAAGAAGAATTTCTTCACTCAGAGTTGTGAACCTGGGGAGTTCTCTCCCGCAGGAAGCTGTTGGGGCCAGTTCATTAGATATATTCAAGAGGGAGCTGGACGTGGCCTTTGCGGCTATAGGATCAAGGGGTATGGGGAGAGGGTGGGAATGGAAAACTGAGATTGCATGATCAGCGATGATTGTATTTAATAGTGATTCAGGCTTGAAGGGCCGAATGACCTACTCATGCACCTATTTTGAGTAAAAACTAAAAGAACTGTGGATGCTGTAAATCAGGAACAAAAACAAAGTTGCTGGAAAAGCTCAGCAGGCCTGGCAGCATCTGTGGAGGAGAAAACAGAGTTAACGTTTCGTGTCCGGTCACCCTTCTTCAGAACTGATGGTGGCTGGGAAAACGTCAGTTTATATGCAGAAAATAGGGAGGTGGGTGGGGTAGGGAGTAAAGGATAGGATAGAGCCCAAAGAGAGAGAAAGACAATTGGACAGACAAAGGAGTTGCTAACGATCAGGCTGGGAGGGTGAGTAGTTGTTAATGGGGACTGTTAGTGACTAACAACAGGAGGTGTGTAGTGGCAGGCTATGTGGTAACAAGGCCTGGTGTGTGGGGTGGGGTCTGGGACATGGGAGAGTTTAGGCCCTAAAATTATTGAACTCAATATTGAGTCCGGAGGGCTGTAGGGTCCCCAAGCGGAAAATGAGGTGTTGTTCTTCCAGCTTGCGTTGGGCTTCACTGGAACACTGTAGCAAGCCAGAGACAGAGATGTTGGCCAGGGAGCAAGGTGGTGCATTGAAATGGCAGGAAACAGGTAGTTCAGGGTCTTTTCTGCGAGCAGAACGTAGATGTTCTATGAAGTGGTCGCCAAGTCTACGCTTCATTTCCCCAATGTAGAGGAGACCACATTGTGAGCAGCAAATGTAGTAGACTAGATTCTTGGAAGTGCAGGTTAATGTTGCTTCACCTGAAAGGTATGTTTGGGCCCTTGGATTCTGGGGAGGGAGGAGGTAAATGGGCAGGTGTTGCACCTTCGCTGGTTACAGGGGAAGGTGCCGTAGGGCTGTGGGGAGGTGTTGGGGTTGAAGGAAGAGTGAACCAGGGTGTCCCGGAGAGAACGGTCCCTGTGGAAGGCAGACAAGGGAGGGGAGGGGAATATGTGTCTGGTGGTGGCATCTTGCTGGAGGTGGCAGAAATGGCGTCTGATGACCTATTTTGTATAAAACATGTTTCTGTTATTTTCAGAAGGTTTACTTAGTCTATTTTTTTTGATGAAGCCTAAGATCATTGAGACATTTTCATTGGACTTGATACTTGCGCTGAAAAGAACAAATAGCTCAGAATATGTTCATCCCCACTATTGATTTATACAGCACCTTTCATATAATAAAGTCTTCTGCCCCTTACAGAGGGGAGAATGCACTTAGCAGTGGCAGAACTGTTAGGAGACTTGACCAATAACAAGTTTAGAAAGATCGGTTTTGATAATGCTACTAAAGGTGGGACAAAAATAGCATTGAAGCAAAATTACAGTCATGGCCATTCAGCCCTTTGAACCTCTGTTAAGTAGCATGTCTGATCTATAACTCAACTTCATTTTATTTCTATTGCACTATGTCCCTTGATGACCTTACTGAAATAAATCTATTGAACTCAATGTTGATCATTTTGATCAGCTTTTTAAAGAGGGGAGTTTCAGATTTTCACTACCCTTTGGGTTCAAGAGGTGCTTCCTTATCTGACTGTTGAATGGTTTACCTAAATTTGAAGGCTATTGCCCTTTGCTCTAGAGTACATTCACTCACCAGAACAGATAGCTTCTCAGTATCTATCACTTTTATATTTTGAACACCTTAATTAGATCACTACTTCTAAGTTCACAGAAATACAAATTAAGTTGATGCAATCCAACCCCATAACCTCTTTCAGCCCTTGTAACAGTCGAATGAATTTCTGCTGTGCTCCCTTGAAAAAACAAATTACCTTTCCTGATATTCGGTACCCAACACTGAATGCAATACTCCACATGTGACTTGATCAGAACGAAAGCAAAAGCATTTGATTAAAATAAAACAAAGAACTGCACATGCTGAAAATCTGAACTATAAACAGAAATTGTTGGAGAGAAACTCAGTGGATCTGGCCGCATTTGTGGAGAGAAAGTAGAGTTAGCGTTTTGAGTCCAAATAACCCTTCTTTAGAAGTCCAAACCAGTTCTGCAGAAGGGCCAGTGAACTCAAAATGTTAACTCTGCTTCCATTTCACAGATGCAGCCAGACCTACTGAGTTTCTCCAGTAATTTCAGTTTTAGTCCAAAAGTATTTGAGGATAGGTTTCAGAGAATGGGGATAAGGTGTTTGAATTTTTTCTGGTTGATGGGAGAGCAAGAAGTGTGGAGATAGGGGGAGAGTGATAGTGCAGGGACGTAGGATGCACTGGGCATCAAATTTGAAAGTGTAGCTGGAATGCAAGGATAAAGGATTTTGTAAAGATAAGAAGAACAAGGTTGTGGACATGTTTGTTGGCTTGGACAAAACACTGATTTCTGTGTATGGTTATGTAAAGTAGGTTGCACTTTAAAGCTTTTGTGTTTTCTTTTAAACACTCTGCCATCCTGGGGCAAAATTGTGAATTGTGGACACACAGCCCTATTTCCTCAGGAAAAGTTCTGTACAGGGACCAATGTGCTGCACTCACCCTTGCATCTGTTCTGTGCCTGTGTTGGACCAAGACTAGCAGCTGGCTTTTGGATGGTGTGTTACCCCTGCCATCTCCATGCCTATGGGCATATTGCAAATCATCTGGATTGAAAAATAATTTCAGGCACTCTAAATCATAAGCCTGCCTAATGATGCTCAGTAGGAAGTAAAGCCTTGAAAGATTGTTAAAAGAAGTCTGGAAATGATTATTTGCCAATCAAGTGACAGTAGTTATTTCTTATTAGAGAATAGTAGCGGCGAACATAAAAAGGAATTCCGAAATCTTTTATAGATGTATATGTAGCCATAGAAAGGGTGGGGCTGAAGAGGGTACAAAGAGATCAGCTGTGAAGGCAGAATGATTGAAGTTCTAAATAATTACTTTGCATCTATCTTCACTAGAAAAAAAAGATGTTAGCAATGCAGCTGTAAAAGAGGAAATTATAGTGGAATTGGACAGGATAAAACAAATTAAGAGGATGTATTGTAGAACTTCTCTGATGGGATGCATCCTAGGCTATTGTGGGAAGTAAGAATGGAAATTGTGATTTTCAATCTTCCCACATCTTTGGATAAGACAATGGTTTTGCAGGATTGGAGAATTGTCAAGTATTATGCCCCCGTTAGAAAAAGAGGGCGAAGGTTAAAGGAGATAACTGTATGTAAGTCAAGCCTAACATTAGAACAGCAATCCAGTGTACAATGTATTAACAGTTGGAGGTATATGGGCTTGTAAAGACAATTAACATTTCACTAACTGATTGAGTACCTTCATAAAATAAATAGTTGATGTGGGCAGTATAGTCAATGTTGTGTATGTGTAATTTCCAAAGTAATTTGATGAGGAATGACATCACACACTTGTTCACAAAATTAAAGCCCATGGGTGGAATCTTCTGGTCCTGGAAGTGGTGAGCTTGAGGTGGGCTGGAAACTTAATTAGGGGGATGATAGTATCCTAGAATCTCACCACCTTCCTGCCTTTCCTAGACATAAGGCCGAAGCTGGACCTTGCCACCCCTCAGCCAAATGAGCCCCTTTAGAGGTCAAATAATATTCCGTAAGGGATGAGAACATGTTGACCCACCCAACTGGTAAGCTAGTGTGGCTGAGCTGTCAGTTTTGGGGATGGTCCCCCTATCTGCGTGGATTCCTTTACACAATTGAGGGACTGGACTTTAGGGTAAGAAGAGTGGCTGCTTTATGCCGTTCCCTTGCCCTTACCTTCTATCCATTGATTCCCTTTTCCCACCTTACCTAACCCCAAAACCCCACTCCCAAACTAAAAGCATTTACGTGAGAACTTGATCCTCGGCTATTGGGTGTTCTGCTGGCAGTAATCATGATCCTCACAGTGGTGCTGCCAAGTGTGAGGATTGCTGGCCTCTGATTGGCTGGAAGATCTAAATAGAGGGCATTTTTAATTCTGGGGGCCTTTCCTTGCTGCTATCTAAACTGCCTGACTAGGGGATGATGTAGTAGCACTTACTCTAAAAATCAGATCGGGTGTCTTGCCACGTTTTCAACAAATGGATAATACACACAAAGACTCCAGAAGATTCCAGCCCACAGATCTAAAGAGATTATGGATGAACAATTGTCTAAGGAGCAGAAAGCAGATTGTGGTGGTGAATGGTTGTTTCTCAGTCTGGAGGAAGTATGTAGAAGTCTTCTTTGAAGGTCAGTATTAGGACCACAGTTCTTTTTGATCTCCATAATTATCTGGGCCTGCGAATGCAGGACATAACTTTAAAGTCAGCAGAGACCTGGAATTCAGAAACATGGTAAAAATTGTGGAGGATAGTAAGCAAATCCAGGAACATATAGACTGGAGAAATGTGTACATAGCAGATCAAATTCACTGCAGAATACAGGACAAATACAGGAAGGCAATATGAATTAGATGGTCTAAATTTAAAGAGGGTGCAGGACAAGAGAGACCTGGAACTCTGTGCGCACAAATGTTTGAAGGTGGCAGAACAAGGTGCAAAGGCTGTTCGACAATAGAAACATGTGGTTGAATCTTAATTTTCTTTGGCTCAACAGTAGTTGTGTTGAGCTTTTTGGAAGATTTTTGCAGCAATGCCTGGTGGATTTTCTCACTGTAAATTACTAAACCAGCCTCATTAACTAGCCACCCTGAAATTATGGTGTCCATCTCATCTGATATTATCCACATCATACTATGCACCATTCCTCTGAACAACTCGCTATTGTCAGGATGTTCTGGAATTGACAGGCTTCCCTGTCACTGGTACCACATTTACAATACCATGTGCAACTAGGCAACCACTGGGCTGGACTGCACAGTTCAGGACAATTGTGCTGGATCTGGGATACAAGGGAAATTTGGTCCTTTACATTGTAGGCAATACATGGACCCCCTGCTAGATAGGGTGATACACAGCTGGGATGTCCTCTTCCCTCAGGATCTGCAAAGGAGGCCATGACACCAGGCTATGCCAACTTGGTCTAAGATTGCCACCTCAGTAGGTGCTGCCTTAGACCGTCTGAAGGAATGTTCAGCAATGTAGGAAGAAGGTTAAAGATCTCCTCTATTCTGCCAGTATAAGTTCCACATCTCTCTGATATCCAACAATCACTCTTTCATACCCACCTGCCACCAAAGGTCATACTCTACCACTCTCAGTGATGCCTGCAAATATCATCCCTCTGTTGCTGTTACCTACTCTACCACTGACACCGTTAACATGCTTGACCTTTGTGTGCTTTCTCTGGACACCTCCCTCCCAAAAGGTAACTGGTGTGCCACACACTTTAATTTCTCATAATACCTGCCTCTCTTTTATTCCAACAGGAAATAGCCCAAAACAAGGCAGACAGAGTTAAGATGGTTGTGTGGGCTGTCCACCATTTGGCTCCTGGCCATTCAGCTGCTTACTCCTTTTAATAAGAACTTCCTTACACTGACTACCCTGAGTGGCTGATTGACAGTGTCCATAAATGTGTCCATGAGCTGATGTCAGAGGCTGCCCTTGACTTAGTGTGCTATGAATCCCTGAGCGGAGATTATCTCCCTTGACTTAAATGAGGCCTTCTAACAACCAAGACAAGCTTCTTGGCTCTGTGTCTGCCCTATACAGTGCTGTGAGCCTGGCACCTCTGGCTAAGGGGCCAAAGTGTGCAAAGGCAAGGCAGAGATGCTGTGAGCATCCAGGTGAGCTCAGTGTGGTTGAGCCTATGAAAGAAAGTGAATAGGTTGGAGATACAGTGGGAGATAGCAAGAACTGCAGATGCTGGAGTCAGAGTCAATAGTCCTGATGAGGGGTCTAGGCCTGAAACATTGACACTCCTGCTCCCCTGATGCTGCCTGACCTGCTGTGTTCCTCCATCTCCACACTGTGTTGAGGTTGGAGATACAGTCTGGTTCAGTCCAAGAGCTGTGTGCATGCCCCTGAGTGCACAGTGTCATTACAGCAGCATTACAATGATAGTTGTCGGTGTAGCATTGAAATGGTGAAGCAGACTGTAAGTCATTGGAAATGTGCCATGAGGGTTCGTAGATGCTGACACATGTTAGGTGCCAATGTCTGTGGAGAAAGGATGCGTGTGGCTCATGCCATGGATCGTGCCCTGAGATGCTGTTCGGTGCTGAGCAACACAGAGCTGTTCATAGCTAGCAGCAAGCTGAAGTCAGCAGGTACCTGCTCTTGACTTCCAAGTCGAGAATTCTCACTGTCTAAAGCTTGTTGAGAATGTTCAGTAAGACAGGAAACTGAATATTAATCTATAATTCCCATTAATTGGCAACTCACTGCTATCTACCAATGAATGTGCCTTGCTGCTTGGCAAATCCATAAAAGCTGCAATGAGTTGCTCCTGACATCAAACTAGGCCTCGCCTGACATTTCATGTGATTCTGCCACAAATCTTGCCACAGCCCACATTGTTTAGGCCTGTATAAGATTCTGCCCAAGGAATTTAAGCTTTATTAATGGATGAATGGATTTCAAATGGAAGTACAATGCGTTAAGCTTTCATAAAACATGGATTATGCCTCAGTTGGAGAATAGCTTTCAATTCTGGGCAACACACATTAGGAAGAATGTCAAGGTGTTGCGGAGGATGCAGAAGAGATTTATTTGAATGTGCTAGGGATAAGGAATTCAGTTGTGTGAACAGACTGGAGATAATAGGGTTGTTCTCCTTAGAGAAGATAAGACAAAGAGCAAATTAGAGACAGGTATTCAGAATTATGAATTGGATTGATAGCACATATAGGGAGAAAATGTTTCCAGTGGCAGAACAGGAGATAACCAGATGATCTAAGGTGATTGGCAAAAGGACCACAGGTAACGTGATAAAACAGTATGTAAAGTAATTTTATTGTGATTTGAATTCATGGTCTGAAAAGATCATGGAAACAGATTCAATGGTAACATTAAAAAAAGAGTTGGATAAGTAATTGAAGTAAAATATTTACAAGACTATGGAGAAAGAACAGGACATTAATTGTAGTGCTACTAAAAAGGTCAGCACAAACACAGCAGACTAATGAAATAAAAACAAAAGTTGCTGAAAAAGCTCAGGAAAGTAGCTAGGAAAATGTTGTTTCTCCTGCAGAATATAGGATGCGGGAAGGGGATAAGGAGTAAATGATAGGTGGGAATAGAGCCCAAAGAGAGAGAAGAACAGTTGAACAGACAAAGGAATGGATAATGATTAGCATAGGAGAATGAATAGCTACTAATGGGGCTGATAGGGGCTAACAATGGGTTGTGTGTAATAGCAGACCATGTCATAATAAGACCTTGTGTGTGGGGTTTGGAGTAAGTACATGGGAGAACATGCCTCCAGCCCAGAGGACTAATGCCTCCTTCTGTGGGCAACACTTTTCATTTAAGTGAAGATTGAGAAAAGCTTGGGTGTACAAAGACTGTAATGTTGTCGAGGTTGCAATGCAGAGCTTGTGTTATTTTAGTGGGGGTAACTACAGAATTTGAGAGTCACATAAAGCAGAACAGTGTCCTATTCAAAAATATGGCTCCTAAAATGGACAATGTACATAAAATAGTGCCGCTGATGAACAGATTCATCTTACGAAGTGGCTAAAGACGATACAGTTTTTATTTCTATTGAATTCTGCTGCAAATTAACCTTAATTTCTGCTATACAGCATACATTCATTCAAACAAATGCAGTTAATTTTCTAAGAAGTCTCTCATTCTTAGGTTGTCAGATCAAGTTACTGCCTGAATTTTAACAAATTGTTATTGCATGTCTCTCTATGCTTCAAGCACAATCATCCTGGTTGACGAGAGAGAAAAAAACAGGACATAAAATATGAATCTTCCACAGAGATCAAATGAAAAACACATAATAAAGCTCATTTTAACACTGTCGTGAATTACTTCCATGTAATTCATTATTATTAAATGTCATTCATATTGAGTGTAATATCCCAATTGTCTTACGCAGAAACATACAAGACCCACATTTCTATTTTCACAAAAACTGGGAGAAAAATGTTATTCTTCAAAAACCCACAAACTTGTGACTGAAAGCATGTGTTTCAAATAAGTAATTTCTGGAAAAGCAATTTTGATAGCAGCAACCTATAAGTGGCAACCAAGCAGGACACAGTTTAATTGTGATCCTTAGCAATTCTCAGGCAGCTACCAAATTACTTAACCACATAATATTAAAGTTTGGTATATTGTTAAGCAGTTGGAGAAAATGTATGATACTTAACAGGCAAAAAATAATTTCGCAAATTGAGAGCAACATGCTAAATGAGAAGGATAACAAGAAGAATGACAGTATGTTTCAAATATAGCCAAAGCTGCCTCTACCACTTCAAGAAACTGGCAAATGGCCCAGAAGAAGGTCCCTGCTTCAATAAAAGCATAAAAACAAAAAATGATTTACTGTAAAATAGTTCACACACAATATTTATGCAATTAAGGGAAAATTATAAAAGGTGTAAATAATAAAAAAAAACCCTGGCACAGTGTAGTATCTCAAAAATCTGGCCAGTGAGATTATTAGAAGTTTAAAAAAGCAGGATCATGCAAATTGCTTTATACGCCATGTATCATGATGGGGGTAAATAACATACAATAGGAAGGAATTTCCATGAACCAGGTCTTGTGGGTGGAATCTTACAGGAGTCTGAGTGACATGGACTATGGTGAAATGTGTGACAGAATCAGGGCCCATCTTGTCATCAAGGTCATTTCAGTCCATCCTTTCTGCTTTTCACAAGTGAAGTAACGAGATTCTTGCTAGGCAATGATGACCTGTTGCCAGTTGATGGGATTTAATGCTTGTTAAACGTCTTGTTAAACTCACAACTCACCTCATTAATATCTAGACTCCCTTCTTACCAAAGTCATCAAACAAGCTGGACGTTGGGAAAACTCAACAAGGAAACCAAAGCGAGTAGTTGGCTGATGCAGCGTGCAGTTGCTCTGAACCATCTTCATGTTACCCAAAACCAAACTGTAGCACAGAGCATGATCAGTAGTCACCGGGTGAATGTACCCCTCCTTCACAGACATTGGCATCTGCCAACCCATCATGACCATCATAGCACTTCTACTATTCACTGGGAGTGTCCTCTGGAAGCACTAACTTGCATGGCAGAGTGCACCAGCAACTAGCATTGAAAGACTGTAGCAGGGACACTTTGTGCACAAGGACAGGAAGCCAGCTTGTAGAGCAGATGAAGCTGCATCTCGGGCACAAAAGCAAAATTCTGTGAATGCTGGATATCTGGAACAAATGCACCAATATGACTCTTTTTTTTGGAACTGAAGAACTGTCATACTCTTCTCGAAACATTAGCTCCGTCTCCTGCTCCACAGATGGTGCCAGTCCTGCTAAGTTTCTCCAACCCTTGAATAAACGCAAAATACTTGGAATGCTAGAAATCTGAAATAATCACAGAGAAGACTAGAGAAACTCAGCAGATCTGGCAGCATCTGTGGTGAGAGAAACAGAGTTAACATTTTGAGCCTAGTATGACCCTTCTTCAGAACTGAAACTAGGAATAATCCCCACTGAAGTCCATAACGGCAGTCAGACGTCAGGTGCTCTTTCCACAGTAAGTCAAGGGCAACTTCCAATATGACTCAAGGGGATTGGCCACTGTCATATGTCCAGTTGGGGACTTCACGGTTCAGGGGTCTGTGTCTCTGTAGCCCAGGGAGTGGGTCACGGTCAATACATTGGCTCCATAGTGGCAAGTCCATGATGGGGTAAGTCTAATCTGGTCAAGCAGATATATAGGAACCAATCAGAAGTGTGGGTATGTCTTGTATGATGGTGCCGAGTTATGATAGTCATGGAGGTGGGTCACAGTTACACCGTGGGGGCTGTTGACAGAAAGAAAGGGTGAAAGGGTGGGAGGGGTGCAAGTGCAACCATTGCCATGGGGTTGACCCTTTGTAGGTTAATCTTCGGGACTGGAGGCTTATATGCTCTAGGCAAGGTACTTTGTAAAAAAGTGCAGCAAGATTTGTAAGGGGGGGTATTATGGCAAAGTAGTAAAGTGAATCAACTTGTGAGGGAAGGGGCTGTAGCAATCACTGATCATAGGATTTTTAAAGGGAATGAACATTGGTCACAGGCCCATGCAATAAATATACAGCACACAGGCACCAAGCTGCCTTCTACTTGGCCGTACAACAGCTCTTTGATTTTGATTTTATTGTCACCGTGTACTGAAATACAGTGAAAAACTTTGTTTATGAGCGGTACAGGCAGATCACAGCAACCAAGGGTGTACAGGTCAAAAAGACTTAGAGGTAAACAGGTTACATTGCAGGTTACATTACTTGAGGCTAGAGTCCATTCATCAGTCTGATAACGGCCGGAAAGAAGCAGTTCCTGAACCTGCTGGTGCGTGGTGTTCAGGCTTCTGTATCCTCTGCCTGATGGAAGAGGTTGTAGGAGGTCATTACTGGGGTGCAATGGGTCTTTGATGATGTTGGCTACCTTTCTGTTGCAGCCGGCTGTGTAAATTGAGTCCATGGATGGAAGGTTGGTTTCCGTGATGGTCTGGGCTGTGCAGACCACCTTCTGTAGTTTCTTACTGTCCTGGGCAGAGCAGTTGCTATATCAGGCCTTTATGCACCCGGACAGTATGCTTTCAATGGTGCTTCTGTAGAAGTTGGTGAGGGACCTTACGGACATGCCAAATTTCCTGAGTTGCATGAGGAAGAAGAGGCATTGTTTTGCCTTCTTGACAGCTGCATTTACGTGGGAAGTCCAGGAGAGGTTGTCAGTTATTGTCACTCCGAGGAACTTGACCCTCTTCGCTCTCTCAACTTCAGTTCCATTGATGTAGATGGGAGCGTGTTCTCAACTTTCTTTCTGAAGTCGATGGTCAGTTCTTTAGTTTTGCTGACATTGAGAGACAGATTGTTTTCATTGCACCACGTCACCAAGCCTTCTATCTCCCTTCTGTATTTTGACTCGTCTTTGTTAGATATCCATTCCACTATGGTGGTGTCATCAGTGAACTTGTAGATGGCATTTGTTTGGAATTTGGCAACACAGTTGTGGGTGTACAGGGAGTACAGTAGGGGGCTGAAGACACATCTTTAAGGGATCCAGTGTTGGGTGTTATTGTGGAGGAGGTGCAGTTACCTATCCTCACTGATTGCGGCCTGTGGCTCAGAAAGCTGAGGATCCAGCTGCAGAGGGCGGAGCCGAGACCAAGGTCACACAGTTTTGAGATCAGTCTGCAGGGGATAATGGTGTTGAAGGTGGAGCTGTAGTCAATGAGCAGAAGTCTGACATAGGAGTCTTTATTGTCCAGATGTTCCGGGGATGAGTGCAGTGTGCTGCACCTCCACAGCATAGCCACTGCTGGACAATTCTTGGATTGCTACGTCTTTATGTACCGAGTGAGCCAAACATTGGGATGTTGAACAAGAAGGGGCAAACTTTACACTATCCCATGTGTACACATTGCTTCCCCTGTTTCCAGATGGTGCAGTAGGCTCTCAGCTCAGACTTCCATCCATGGAAGCTTCTCTGTGGCCATGACATGCTGCTGGATGGTGCGAAGGTGTGTTTTACATCTACACGGAGAGACTAACAAACACCTGGACTGGGGTCAAGGTGCTCGTGTCGCCATGCCTTTGGTTCTGAGGATCAGTGCTGGGGTGATGGACTGCAGGTGTGCAGCTTTCTAGGGAGCTGGGCATGGCACTTGACCGCAGTCGCTAGCATGTCCATGGAGACATCTAGATGGTCACAGGATTCCCTGCACTGATGTAGCTTCTGGCCAATGAGGGCCATTGCATCCCATGTTCTTTGCTGTTGTTTCTCCCTGTGCTTATGGATGACGTACGTGATTGCTGGTACACAGAGCCCTCTCCTGTCTCAGCTGAGCAGGTGCCCAGTCTCTGTCCGCTCCCCAAGTGCCAGTGGCCCAAGGCCTTTCCTCCTCGGTCAGCTGCAGAACTGTCACAGCAATGATAATGTATCCACACTCTCTATGGTTTCCGAACAACAGAATAAAGTCAGTTGTTTGTCATTCTTTTAGCTGCCAGAAGTTTTAATAATTTCCTTTTTCTGAATGATTTGACAGTTCCTTCCACCAGGCTGAGTCAAATTGTGCCTTGGTTTGGTTTTAAAATGAAGCCTTTTATTGCTTTAGTTTCAAACTTCCTGCAGCCACAATATTTTGCTTTTGTTTTCATAAAGTGGCTGTTCATCAATAAGTAGAAAAGTCCAGTGCAGGTCCCTAGGTGGTTCACTTTAAATCTAAATTCATCTCAACATTGCTGCTTATCAGCTTTGTATTCTAACTTATACTGCTGAGTGAAAGGTTCATACCAGGCACACAGTCACTCTTCTATGCATCCAGCTTCAGTTTACTCTGATGCCTAATCTGCTGAGATGATAATGTGCTCCAATCAGAGGAGAAAGGATGTGCACCTTGATGTTTCCATGGAAGTGGCTCAGTGGTCAATTACAGTTGGTGCCTCTACAGACCAGCAGAAATTACAATTAGCCTGACTGCAAGCAACATTAATTATCTTTAACTGAATACAGAAAATGATGGTCATTCTTTTCATAGGTGGTGGGCCAGAGAACTAACAACCTGAAAATCAAACCACTTAACCTTTGAATTGATTAGAAATGCACTGTGTTGTCTCAATTATTTACTTACTGAATGTATGTTTATTTAGAGGATGATTTCACAGATACACAGATAGACCCCAGGTGTCAGTATTATATAAATGGGTTGAGAGCACCAGTTCCAGGATTACTGATTGACATCATGAACCTGAATCCTTGGGCTTTTAGCTTTTCCATTAGCATCAACAATTTAGCGACTGATTTTAAGTGACTTTGCTTTCAGCAGGCAGCTGAAAGGCATATTAGGCTATGTTTAATAGTAAGCCTGAAAGTCACATGATATTAATATAGGCAAATTGGACTAGGATTTTAAAAATAATTTTTTTTTACAAGGCCTTTCTTGGTTTAATTCCAGCTGAGAACATTTTAATGTGAACTAAGGGGTGAAGTCTTTAAGGGCCACCTGTAGTTTTAAAAAAGGAGAGGCTTAAATTTCTGGTAGGCGAAAATTCAGTTTCTTGACAGCAGGTTAAAGTTTTTCTGTTAAGTTTTTGGTAACTTTCATATTCATTCGCGTGCAACAAGTGCTCGCTAACACCCCAGCCGAGCGCAATCTTGTTGGTAAAAATGGGAAATAAGTGTTTTCTTGATATAGATGAGGCATATACCTGATGGAATATAATTCTTCCCATATTCAAAATAAGGCCCCTCAGAGAATGCAAGCTGCAACTGGGAAAGGTCTCAGATCTGATTGAATGTGTTACATATGGCAGCAGCCAGATGGGGAAAACCAATCCTGGGTCCTGGAGGTTCCATGCCACCACGTGGAGTTGGCTATAGGACAAAATTTCACTTGAGAGATGAACAGCTTGATTAGTGCCAAAAATACATTGTTTACATCAAGATCTCAAATGGCAATCAAACATCTCATTCCTGATTTTTTTTTCACAGGTCAGTGCTTGCATGCCCAGTGTTTCACCAATTTAACCCAGTAGCTATATTAGCTTCACTAAGGTTAAGATGAAGGAGATGGTAGTGAAGAAGCAATGAACAATGACAGTACTGCCACAGACACAAGGGTCAGAGGCTGCAGCTGTAGGTGGGCAAACAGTGCATGAGATAGAGAACCAGGGTATCAACGTTCTTGAGCAGTCTACTGAGAGAGGGGGTACCAAATGCATTCCATCTGCCTGCAGATGAGTGAAAGTCCATGGCAGAGGCAGCAGAGGCACGTTTGCATGACAAGAGAAGCCATCCAAAGCAGTCAGCTACATTTGCTCCTGTTGCAGCAAACCTACCGCTTGGGAAGCGTTGGTGTCTCTGGCACTGAAGATCACAGCTGCAATAAACACCCTCACAACTGGCTCCTTTCAAACTCAGCTGGAGGCAAATGTGGAACCTCCCAACTGGCAGCGTACAAGTGTGTTTGGGAGTCCACCGATGTCTTTTACAGGAAAGCAATGCAGTTTGTCCAGTTCACCAGACCAAGGTACCAGAGTTTTTGGAATTGCAGTGTTCCCTCAGACACAAGGGGCCTTTGACTGTTGCATGTGACACTCAGAGCTTCATGACATCATCCTGCCAAATTCCTGATTAGGGAAGGAATACAGTCCCCCTTGTCACCACAGACAACAGTTACTGCACTGCTGCTTATATTCTGCACAACAGCCAGGGTGCTCGAATGTCTTACCTCCAACAAAATCACCAGCTAGCCTAGGAGTACAACTGGTATCCCTGAAGGCATGCCAGTGCAAATGCCAATCACTTTCCAGAGGCTTTGTCCTTCCTAGAGGACAGCAGCGCACAAGAGCTTCATGCACTGTACTACCCAATGTGCACGTGAGCTTCTAGGGTGATCATCACCTCTCAAGGTAGTTTACAAGAATAACATAATTAGATAGAAGCTTCAACGGACTGGTCCACTGGGATCTCCGCATAGGTGCAAATGCTACCTTCTCTGATTTGACTTGATAGAGGCATTAGGTCATTGACAGCGAGGAGTTGGTAAAATTGGGCACAGATGATGATTCCTGGGTCACTCCTCCTTGTCAATGCACAGTGCGACCTCTGTCATCTGTTGGGGGAAGGGACACCCAGAGGGAGATCAGGTTTGCTCAAACTCCTCTCACCTTGCTAGTGGATGACGCATCGATGGTTTAAATAATGGAGTGAAGATCATTGCTCATATCCAAAAGACATTGATCAGTCCACTGGATCTGGCTCTCTACAATGGCTGCCACCTGGTCTATGGAGGTGATCACCTGCTCACATGCCAGAACGATGACATCAGACTAAATTCGGACTGAAGAATCTTCAATTCACTCCAGTTTGTGCATGATCTCTGGCATCTCTGCCAGACATTCTCCTGCACACCTCTGCACCTTCATCAGCTCATAAATGGGCAAGTCTAGAGGTTTATCATCTGTAGAGGGCTTGGCAGGGGCCTGTTCTCCATCAGTCCTCCAAGAGTCAGATATCTCAGCTGTTTCTTCCTCCTGTAGCTTTGGACTTGAGTCAGTGCCGTGCTCACCAAAAACTGACACTGAGCCTATTGTAGATGGATTGCCTACCAAGGTGATTGCCTCTGTCTCTATGCTGTGGAGGGTGGGAGAGAAATCCCTGCTAGTGTATCCTCTGAGGCTCACATCTCATTCAGAGGCATGCTGTATAGTGTTGAAAGTGATCAGCCTGGGAGCTGGGACTCTTCTTCTTTTTGTCCTGGTTTGATCAAAGATTGCATAGAAAACATAAAGATTTGCTAAATTCATGAACCACCACTATTGCTCAACGTCATGTTAAAGCGCTAGTGCTTGATGCGCAGATGGATGTAGCTGCTTGGAGACTTTCTCAGAGATAGCTGTAGGTATCCAGTCTCCCCTTCAATAAAGGCATGTTCCCTTTGCACTCCTGCCAGTCAGCTCCCCTTGACGGGGTGTGGAGCTTTATATCAGGTATTCCTACCCCCTGTTATTCCCTAAAATGAAATAAAGAACTGCAGAGGCTGGAAATCTGATCAAAAACAGAAATTGTTGGTGAAACACAACAGGTTTGCTAGCATATGTGGGAAGAGAGCTGAGTTAACTTTTCAAGTCTGGGGACTTTCTCACTGGTTGTGCGTGTTGTTCTCCAGTAGAAGGAGAGAAGGATTAAGAGACGCTAGCAGAGGCACATAATTACTACGCCTGCATTGACTGAATATATGTCAATCCCCAAAGCTGTGATTGTCTGTGTATTTTGCGAGTAAGAAGGATATGATATGGGAGTACTTATGAGTTAAATGGTTCAGATTAATAGGAGGTTCATTATCATCAAAGAGTTAGTGCTGATGAAAAACAAATAAAGCACTATATCATATGTGTGCCTGAGAGACCTGTAGGGTGTTTATCCAAAGCCATGTTTTCATGATGGTTTCCTTGTCCCACACAAGCCTTTGGTGAAATGTCATTACACATGATCCATGTTCTCCTAGATGTGAATAAAGATCAGTGAGCTAGTGGCGTGTGAGTTGTGTGTTTAGCTTGTTTCTATTTTAAGAGGGAACCCTGACAGATGTGTAAGAAGCAGTATTGCTGCGGCGCCGATGGAGCTGCGGTGGTATCCACAATGAAGTTATAGACATCGATTGAATAGAAGGTATTTGATAGAGTTGCCTGGCACTCACTCTTATGTGTGATGCTCCTGTACAATGGCATTTATAGGAACATGAAGCATTAAGTAGACGGTGGTACATACTTTGTTACACCGAAACAGACAACTTGTCTTTTTGTGTTGCTGAACCCAGTCTTTCTCGAGCATCTCAGTACACTGAACTCCTCAACTGCCTCTATCCCGGCTGCCTTCATCACTTTTATCAGGATGACATCTTGTTGCAATGCCTGGAGAAATGAACCTCCCTTTGTTCCTGGGAGCACCTCTAGGGAGTTGTCTCTGAATAGTGATATTGCTCTTTGTCAGGTCTCTGATGTGAGTGGCGTTGATGAGCAGGGTTATGTGATGCTTCTGGTTGCAGATAGTGAAATTTGAGCCCGGAAGAACTTCTGCCCACCTTTCCATAAAATTTGGTGTTTTATCTGCATGTGAACATTTCAAAGGCTGAGAAGAACATAATCTTGTGAGAAAACCCGACCTTGCCCTGAGTAGAAGTGCCTGCCACATTTAAGCCCACACCTGCACTTAGTCTCCAAAAAAAATTATGCCAAAGATTCCAGATTTTACCTTGATTCCCTTACACAGTGAACAATATTGCAGCCTATCTTCTCTTGAAAGGTTTACTTCCAATCAAAAATTCGGAGTCTACCAATTCTCATAGGTATCTGTTGTATTTTAAACAATAAAAACTTTATGAGGCAAAAATAGAAGAAAAAGGCCTTAAAAGATTAAAAGCTAATTTTACTCATTTATGAACCTGACGTTGAGCTGTGTAAAACTGCACTAAGAACCAGCTGATGGTAATGATCAGATTAACAATGCTGTCATGTTTTCAGATGAATGGAATGAGAGGCTGTGTGTGGGGCATGAGTTGAGTTCTTTATTTCTCCCAAAGCAGGCTGCAGTCTGCTGTGGGCTCTGAAAATCACACTGGTTGGAATCAAAGACAGAATCTCAAAACATATCCATTTATTTCATTTCATTTCTAGCTGGATGGTGGTTAGCAGGATAATTAGCACCAGATTGAAAATCAATACGAAGAGAAAATCACTGACTGAAACTGATGCCTTTGGTTAGTGAAGCAGGAGTTGATCAGAGACTACCAGCAGTGCTTTCTGTCACTTGTGATGCCGACAGTCACTAATCATACTATGGGCAGGTGATAGCCATCACCATTTGTAATGAAATGGTAATAACATCCATAGGACAATGATCAGAAAGTCTGCTGACTGATCTAAAGCTGCGGATTATGGACAGCTTACAGTATTTGGTACCATTTCATTATTAATTTAATAGATTGAGGTCACTTAAATTGCCAGACCAATGAGTAATTTGGATCATTCCTGCACTATATGCAATCTTGTCCTTAAATGGTCAGTACCTCTCATTTCATGTATCACTGTTCTGTAATATCAATTGGAAAAAGTAAAATGTGAAAAGGTAATTTATGATTGAAATCTTGCAACTGTACAGCCACATAACAAAGTAGATTCCATAGGCTGGATTTTATGTGCCCCTCACTGACCTTCAAACCTGCCAATGAAGGAGTGTAAAAAAAAGTCCTAGATAATCATTGAACTGAGCAGCAGTTGTGTACTGTTTAAGGGCAGTCTCCAGTGGCAAAGCTTGTATATAGAGAGTCGTTATTTTATACACAGTAAGGCTATATTCTTAACAAAACAAATGTAATTTCAAACAAATCAGTCATAAAGTAGAAGAACCTCTTTATAAGGCTGTCTTTCTGGTACAATGCAGAAAGCATGCAGTGTACAGGGAATTTATATCAGCCGGGAGATTCAAGTGAGCTACTAAATGAAACAAAATATTTCTAAATCTGGAGAATCTGCAAGATGATCATGCGTGTAGCTCCAGGCTTCATGTTACGGATTAGCATTGGCATGGGTCTGACAGCACGTTGTACCTCTGATTTGTTAATCAGTAAATGCTATCTGATGAAGGGAAAACAAAATAACAACTAGAGGTGCACTGAATTATAATACTGCAAATTTTGCAAATCACAAATAAAAATGGAAAAAGCTTAAAATACTGAACAGAGCAGGCAATATCTGTGGAGACAAAAACAGACTTGACATTTGAGGTCATAACATGAAAAGAGAGGTGTTCAGTCTTTTATAATCCTGAGCATTTTCTATTCTATTTATTTCCCATATACTGACATGCTTGTCAAAATATATGTTGGCCCGGATTTTATGATCATCCCAAAATGAATCTGTTTGCTGTGGACTTCAAAGAAAGCTGCCCACAAATATCCAGTAATCCTATGGCATGAATTTCCTCTTCCCTAAAGATAGTTTAAATGTGGTGCCAAGTTGAGGAGATCTTAAGACATCTAGTACAGTGATTTTATCAAGCAGAATAAGCAGCCAATTATATTGAAGTATTCTCATAACGCATCTACAATTAAAATGCGTTGATAGTTCTTTACTTTTTCATTTCATTTTATTCAAAACAAAATAAATGATTGTGGCACATGTGGAATTAAAGCAGATACTATATATCATAAAGAAACTTCAAGAAAATGATTATAATAAAATGTAGCTTTTTATCAACATAGAGAAATTTAAAATTTCAAAACTATAAAATTCATCTTTGAAGCCAGAAATATTGGTGATAATTATGAATGCAGTACACCATTATGTTTTTTGCAACAAGGTATAATTTTTCCAAAGGATTTCAAAGCAAGACTCATAGATTACACTATAACAGAGCAGACAGAAAGGTTCAAGGTAATCAGGCAGAGTCAACATTATTTTGTGAAAGGGAAATCATGTTTAACCAATTTATTGGAGTTCTTTGAGGAAGCAACATGTGCTATGGAAAAAGTGGAATTCATAGATATGCTATACTTAGAATTCCAGGAGACATTTGATACGGTGCCGCATCAGAGGTTAGTAGTGTAAATAAATTTCATCATGTAGGAGGTAACATATCAAAATTGTAGAATATTGCCTTGTTAACAAGAAACAGAGAGTGGAAATATATGGATCATTTTCAGGCTGGCAAGATGTGATTCGTGGTGTTCTCTTATATAAATGACTTAAATGAAGGTACCAAAGGTGTCGATACTAAAATTCTGATGACACAAAGATAGCTAGGAAAATAAGTTGGGAAGAGGACAAAAAGAGACACTAAAATATATAGATACGATAAGTGAGTGGGCTAAATTGTACAATGAGTATAATATGGGAAAATGTAATCTTGTCCATTTTTGGCAGGAATATTAAAATTGAATTTAAATGGTGAGAGATTATAGAGCTTTGAGATGCAGTGGGATCTGATTGTCCTAATGCATAAAGTGCAAAAATATTAGTACATAAGTACAACGTGTAACTAGAGAGCTAATAGAATGTTATTGTTTGTTGCAAAGAGAAAGTTGGGGGTTTATGAATCATTTATGCAGGGCACTGATAAACCACAACTGGGATACTGTATGCTATATTGATCTCCTCACTTAAAGAATGAAAATGCATTTGATGCAGTTCAGAGAGGTTAACTGGATGGCTTGTCTTAGGAGATAAGGCTAGGCTTGTATCTGTTGGAGTTTATAAGGGCAAGAGTGACTTGATTCGAACATGCTGAGGAGTCCTGACAAGGTGGATGTAGAAAAGACAATTCCTTTTGTGGAGAATTTGGAAATTGAGATCGCTGTTTCAAATTTAAGGGCAACCCCTTTAAGACAGAGATAAGGATTTTTAAAAATTTTTCACAGAATGGTGAGACTTTGGAATTCCTTTCTTCAAAAGTTGGTGGGAGCAGCATTCCTGATTACTTCTTTGGTGGAGGTAAAGAGAGTCTTGTTAGGTTTATCGGTGTTTAGTCAGAATGTGAATTAATCATATCAGCCATGATCTAATTGGATAGTACAGCAGGCTCGACGCACTAAGTGGTCTATTCCTTCTCCAAATCTGTATGTTCGTGGAAAGGCAAATTCTCATCAGTTCAATGATTTCTAATTGATGTTGATCCGAGGGAGCCTTCAAAAACACATTCTCTGGGGAAGCATAGAATCACTGAGTGTGTGTGCGTGTGTCTGTGTATGTGTGTGTGTGTGTGTGTGTGTGTGTGTGTGTGTTCCAGAACTGCTGTGAATTTCAGAGAATAATGACGGCATGTGCTGGCAGTCTGGCCAAAATTGTTTTGTGCAAAATCCAAGCCAATATCACTGAGAGTGACAGATGGGCTTTATTTCCTACTGCACCAGAGAGATACTTTTACGTTACTCGAGGCACCAGGAGTTTACATCTGAGAGAGACTTCGTTCAATCACAATGAAGTATGCGTACTTTGTGCTTTCATCAATATTCTAAAGGACTTGTTAGAGTTTGTATCAAAATTACGACATCGACTTTTCTCTATGGAATTTAGTATTTCTTTTTCCTGCTTCTTTACTTCTTTAAAAATCTAGTCCTTTGTGCTAAGAAGTATGAGAAATAACAGCACACTATAGATTTCCCATCGTTTAAATCGTGGGTAGACAATGATTTGTTCAGCAGCTGGTGAGAATTTGGAAGGCATGGTGGTAATAGTGGTTGGTGAGATGACAGTACTTCTAATTTATTTTGTCCTTCATCTCATCTCAACATAGTTTCCATATTACTCTTGAATTCTTCCCCTTCCATTTGTCCACTATTTTCGTTATAAATTTGGCTGTCTCCTGCTCTATTTGAATTGTGTTTTGTTTTCTTAATTTTATCACATTCCCTGCCCTGAAATTAGTGTTTCTATTGCTTTGACTGACTGACAATTATTTCTGTGGAAACTTAGGCAAAAAATCTTAAAAGAATGGAAGAAGGTTGGGCAAGTAGGCCAGCTGTGAGTGAGGCAATAAGAATGTTATAGAGTCATTGAGTCTTACAGCATAGAAACAGATCCTTCAGCCCACCACATCAATGCCAACCAACAAAGAGAAAACCACACAAACACCATTTACCTGCATTTTGTCAATAGGGTACTTAAAATGCCCTGCACCCTCTCCAGTGCAAACACGTCCTACTGATAATATGGTGACCAGAACTGAACACAGTATAAGACCTGTGGCCTAACCAATGTTTTATAAAGTTGCAATGAGACTTCCTTGTTCCTATATTTTATGCCCTGTCTTATGGAGGTAAGTGTTCCATATGCCGTCTTCATCACCCTGTCTACCTGCACTGTCATCTTCAGGAACCTATGGACTCATACACCAAGATCCCTCTGTTCCTCAGTACTCCCAAATGACCCACTATTCATTATGTATATTAGACCTCCCAAAATGCATCACCTTGCACTTGTCGAAATTAAACTCCATCTGCCATTGCTCTGACCAATTTACTAGCTGATCAATATCAGACTATAGCTGGAGACCATCCTCCTTACTAACAAAACACTACATCTGCAAACTTACCAATTATATCTTCTTCATTCACATCCAAATCATTAATGAAAATAGCAAACAGCAAGTGTCCAAATACCAATCACTGTGAAACACTGCTGTTCACTGGCTGCCAATTACAAAAAGAACCCTCCATCATCATCCTTTGCCTACTAATCATAAGTCAATTTTGGATCCAGTTTGCCAACTTTCCTTGAATCCCATGGGCCCTTTTTGACCAGATCTCCATGTGGGACCTTGTCAAAGGCCTTACTGAAGCCCATGTAAATTATATAAAGTGCACTACCATCATCAATACATTTAGTCACCTTCACAAAAGACTCAATTCTTCTTCCAACAAATCCACTGACTATCCCTGATCAATCCCTGCCTTTTCACATGTTGATTGATCTTGTCCCTTGGAAATTTTTTCCAATTATTTTCCCTATCACTGATGTCAGACTAACTGGTCTATAATCATCTGGCCTATCCCTACTGCCCTTCTTGAACAAAGGAACCATGTCAATTCTCCTCCAGTCATCTGGCTGTTCACCTGTGGGAAGCAAAGTATTAAATATCTTCGTCAGGCTCCCATAGCAGCTTGGGATACATCTCATTAGGCCCTGAGGATTTATGTACCTTTATGCCTGCTAAAACATCTAATACCTTCTTCTTGAGGTTGGTGTTGATAGAAGAAGTAAGAGATGTATAGAACAGCAAAAGTAGGTATTTAACATGAATACAAAGAGAAATGGAAAGGGAAAAAAGGGGAAGAAAAAGTAGAAGCGAAACAGACTATGGCCAAAATGTTTATTCCTGAACTGGGTGTGCGGAGTTGGCACATTACCTGACTCTGCAAACCCAACTTGTGAGAAACTTGTATAGAAACTTCCATGTGACTTTCGTTCTGGGAGAAGTGTGTTAACTGGAATTGGGCCTGCTGTCACTGGAAACAATGCAGAGCCATCCACAGGGACTGCTTGGCCAGAGAAAGGAAAGATATCAAGAAGAAATATCTTTTGAGTATAAACTTGTTAATGTTAGTTGATATGCATATCCACAATTCAAATGCAACAGAAAATTTAAAGAAAAGCGTCTCTGCTTGCAATACAGGAGAGATTTGACTGGGACCACTCCTGTTCAGGGTCTGATGTCAATTTGCACAGAAAGTTTACCTCTTGCAAACCATTGTTTAAATAACCAAGATGTTCTGTGAATCCTGAAACTAATTATAAGCAGAAAGCTTGGGTTTTATAGAAACATGACATTCAAAATTTCCTTTGTGTCCACACATATTAGTGATTCAGCACATATTCCTGTTTTAAAATTAATCTGTGGGGTAGCTTGCTGAGGCAAACATGAAATGGAACATACTGGATCAGTTCAAAGCTTTTTTGCAGCTCTTCTAGGGGTGACTTGTATTAGCAATGTTATTTTGTGCAGGCCCTTAACCTCAGCTTCAGCAAGCTGACCTCTTGTGTTGTTCTGGACTTGTCTAATGCTAATTAGATGACCAGTGTTTTCATTTCTTCGCATTAGTGGGTTCTAAAAAGTGGTGGCGGATCAAACCACAGAAGTAATCTTCCATAAACAAAAAAGGAAGTTTACACAACAATAGTGAAGAAGTGAGAAAACCGCAATGTCCGACTGGTTATGTTAGGTGGCTGAACCATGAGTTATTTCAAAAATGTTACAATTACTCACTTGTCTAAAGATTGTATTCGCTAATGAATCATGTGCTGAGTTAAACTCAGTTATGTTAATGATACCACCATAATCTATTTAACCTTTTTTCCTGATTCCTTGATCTAATAATTCATTTAGCTTCTCAGTTGAAACTGGCTGGATAAGCTTTGTATTTTTTAATCTTGATTTCTTTTTAATTCAAGTAATATAAGGTTACATAATCATCAGCTGATATAAAAGATTTCATATATATCTGTTCCAATAGAGTTCAAGTAATTGGAGTTATCTATGGTTGTTGCAATATTTAAGTCTGAGTGTTGGAGTGTAATAATATGGTATCTTCCCAGATCAGTGTGGGTTATGGCAAAAAATGTGGGAGAATCGTTGAAGATAAAAGGCATAACCACCTCAGGGGTGTCTTGAGAGGAGACCTCTGTGGGGCCAGTCTATGTTTCCTCCTCTGTCTCAGTGCCCATAGGCACTGCCCTATTTCCTTGCGAGGAAAGAAAACTCACTCATCTCCCTGTCTCCTTGCCATTGATGCTGAGCAGGGTACCAAGTGTGTTTCAGTAGTCCTGCAGTTAAGTCACCCAGTGCCCTCAACAAACCTGCCTGCTGCTGTTGCATCTGCTGGAGTCCTTTTTTTGGAATCTCTAATTGTTGACAACTTAGGGTTCTGTCCTGCTTGGGGCTGAGTATGTGCCTAGTATCCAGCATTCCTATGAGTATTTCTTTCTCCACCAGATGCAGGAATATGGCAGTGTCCAGCAGGTGCTCTGACACTAATCTAGCTAAAATATGGAGAGGTAACTGCTCAAGGCAGTTCTGCAATGCCAGCACTTAACTGCGTGTGTAACGGCATTTTAAATACGATACAGGTGCCAGTGATGCCAGTATACGTCAGATATCTAGCAGTGGCAGATGAGCATGCCAAATTGGCAAATTGGACTAGTATTAGAGAAGAGAGGTGACATAATGGTGGATTAAGCAGTTAATGAGTCAAGCTTGGAATGATTAGCAGGATGGAGAAGGAGGTGATGTAGCTTTGTTACTAAAGGATGCAATCAGTGCTGTTGTAACAAATGATATCTGTACTGGAGAGCGAGACGTAGTATCAATCTGGGTAGAGGTAAGAAATAACAAGGGAAAACCGTCCCTTGTACGAGTAATAAAGGTCTCTGAACAGTAGTTCTGCAGTGGACAAAGATAAGAAGAAGTTAAAACAGAGATGAGAAGTTACTTCTTGCACAGGGTCATGAATCTGTGGAATTCACTACCCCAGAGTGTGTTGGATCCTGGGATGCTGAGTAAATGGAAGGAGGAGATGGACAGATCTTTAATTAGTAGTGAGTTGTAGGGTTATGGAGACTGGACAGGAAAATGGAGGTGAAGTCGAGATGACATTAGCCATGATCATATTAAAATGGCCGTGCAGGCTCGAGGGGCTGAATTGCCTACTTCTTATATTCTAAAACTTGCTAAGCCTCACCAAGAGAAACCCTCCATAAAACTTGATGGAAAATGACACTTAGCCAAAATATTGTAAGATTACTTTCATGGTTTGCCTCGCTTGACTGTTCCTGTCTGTTGATGGTTTCAACAGGACAGCCTGTAACGCCTCCTCTTCCAGGGAAGCTTAGGCCATTTTCCTTCCTCTCCCTTTAATTATTTCTTACGAGACATACTTATTTCACTTTTTGTGCAATGCACGCAGTGTATATGTGGGAACAATTGCTACCCTTGGCCTCTAAAGACTTCCTTCCAGCTTGTAAAGCAGGACTTGGTATCTCAACACAGAATTCTATGTTCTTCAGAAATAAACATGTGCTTCCTGGCTGTTATTTAAGAGCAGCTGGTTGAAAAAAAAGTTTATTTTATTTTGTGACGCTGATCTAGGGTACTGTATTCAACAGATGTGTTTATCTGTGTGGTGATTGTGAATGATGGCAGCTTCCTTTTATCAAGAGCATTTGAAGGGGGAAAGCTGGTGTAAATTTTTTCTCCTCTGTCTTCCTGTCCAGTCAATGAGTAGCCCTGAAGTTAGATCCTAGAAATGCTTAAAATGTCACAGGTGCCTACCTAATTTTCTAACACTTTCCATCTCGTTTATGTTAGCTTTTTGCTATGAGGGATGGGTGTGTTATGGATAGGAGACGGGCAAATATATCATAAAAAGAATTGGAAGACGTTGATTAGGGCTCTGCTTATCTTGCTTTGGGAGCAGTCTTTTTTTCCCAGTTCCAGCTGACTGTGCTCCATGTGCTTATAAAGTCTACTCTATTTGTCATTTAGGGAGAATCAGCATGTGTTTAAGTTGCAACACACCAGGAATTCCATGCCAAGAATTGCATTTTAGTGGCTTAAGTGTTCACCCATCTGTGCCCAAAATCTTCATCTTGGCTTAGATCACAGAGGAAACAGTAAACCTTTAATATTTTGGGCTTCTTGATGAGCAACTGTATGGTGATTCAGTCAAAATTTGCTTTAACAAAGGCGTTGGTTCTAAATCCCTACTGTGCACAAACATTAAACAACTAAAGCATTGCAGTTATTTATGTTTTCCATCGTTCTCCCACGCTAAAGGATGACATCACCCATTAATAGCGTGTGTGGGGACAGCTCAGTCCCTTGTGTAATGAGTAAGTTGCTTCATATTTTGTTTTGTACAGATTCATTGTTGGCGGGAACTGGATTGAGCTACACATGTCTCCTTTTGAGAAGAAAGATGCCACAAACATTTTAGAGAAGGGTGTGAGCACTTAAAAATACAATTTAGGTATTAAAATGAAATCAGCAATAAATTTTCCTAGTTTGACTGTGGTCATATCATCAGTAGTCTGTAGTGCCAGTTAGCCATGAAATAGATTGAGTGAACTGGCAAGCATGGCTACACACAAGGAAACATAGTACATCTATGCATGTTTTCCATTGGCCAACAAGGGTAAAGATGACATCATATATGAGCACTGTATGGGGATAGCACATTCCCTTGTGGTAGTTGTGTATTCCTATTTGTAATTTGTTGGAAAATTACCAATTATTTTAAAACACATACTGACCATTTTTGTAAAAGTTAATGTTGACTTGTCCTCATTATAAGATATGCAACAGTTTAAATTTAACTGTTTAGTACATGACTACTATTATACATTCTTATTTGGTTTATGATAAACTTTTATGACTATGCAGTAAGATTGAACAAGTCCTATGTGTTTACAGGACAAACAACTCGCTCACATGGAAAACTCCCAAATACATCATATTGTCATTACAGTCTGCTTTAATGACCATATCAGATGAAGGGAAATCTGTGCTTTTTATAGTGTTCCTGTTTTATGACTAACAAAGATGGGGTTAAAAAGAACTCCTACTTTACAGCTGTGCAAATGCCACCTAAGGGTCTAACCAATTTCCATTGCTGTGGAATCATCTGTAACGTTCTATTATTTCATTCATGTGGTAAAGTCAAACATGAGAAACCAAGCCAAGGAATAACATACAGGATTGCTTACTAAATGTTGAAATTCCTGATGGAAACCCTTTATTTTAAGTGATTATTGTGCCCTTCAAAGCACAACAAGTTATTACTTTAGCATGTAATGCATTTCACTGTTGCCACCAATTAACAGCATCAACTACCCTTTGAAAACTCCAGGAAAAACAAATTCAAAGCAAAGGTCTCTTTACAATGCTTCAGTATTGGGGGTAATTTCTCAAGTAGGTGGTACTTGTGGGGAATCTGGTCCTGGTGCAGTACACATCAAAAAAATTGACTTCCCAACATGTGAATGAAAAGCAAAGTTCCTGGCAGTACAGATTAGTGTACCTTAATTTGGGAATGCTGTGGCGTGCATCTCACCACCTGACTCCCCAAAGTTTTTACGCTATCCACCAGGTATAAATCAAAAATGTAATGGAATACTTTCCCTTGTCTGGATGAATACAGCTACAAAACACTCCAGAAGCTGAACACAGCATGTTCCTTTGCTATGTAACACCTTAAATTCCCTCCACTACGGGCACATTGTGGTTGCAGTGTATTGCCATCAAAATGATGTGTTGGAGTAACTTGGCAAGACTCCTTTGAGAGCAATTTCTATTTCTATAATCTCTAATGTCAGAAAAAAACATGTGGCAGACAGACGGGAACACCAACAATAACACCCCAAACTGTCTAGCAAGTATATTGCTGTTTCTTCACTGTCACTGGGTCAAAAATTTGGAACTCTCCCATAACAGTGAGTGCGCAAACACCTCATAGATTTTAGCAGTGCCAACAAGTTGAATTACTACTAACTCTAAAAGGTGACACCCAGTTTCAATGGATGAATAATAAAAATCTTCGGTCTCCTATGTTATCATGTGAATTCTTATGAAGTCAACCAGCCTTATATCCTTTCACACCCTGTTTAATTTTACCTTTGATTTTCTGCCCTTAGTCATCCCCTTAGTGAAATGTCTTCTGCTGGAGAACATAGGTGACAACAACAGGTTGGAAGCTATGGTCCAAGGTGTCATTCTTAATTTGGGAATGTGGATAGTTTGCTTTCTGGTACCCATGCCCGTTGACTTGTAAATGATTTTTAACTTATCACACTGCCCACTTTCAAAACCATTGTCATCACTCCACTCCTGAAGAAAATTGCCCCAATGCCCCTTTTCTCACTTTACCATCCCGTTTCTGATCTCCAATTCCTTTCAAGATCTTTGTATACATTGTTACTGACTAAATATCTCTGACAATCCCTGTTTAAGTTCCTTCAGCCAGCTTGCCATTCCTTCCCCATGTTCGAAACTGATCTAAGCAAAGTAATGAATTAAATCCTCTGAATATCTTCATCCTCCTTGATTCATCTCCAGTGTCTAACATTGCCAAACATAGTATGCTCCTTAAATGCCTTTATTTCATTGACTAATTTAATGGAATTGGCCTAATTTTAGTTTCACACTGACACGTCAGATTGAAGCATACCATTTCAAATAACCACTTGTCTTTCCACTTCCATGCATTGTAAAAGTAATCCCCTGAAGGATCCATTCTTTGTCACTCCCTCTCAACATCTGCATGATACTCTTTGGAAACATTACTTCCAAAACTCTTGGTTAGTAGATCCTTGGTTTTACCCCTTCATCAATTCTCATCCAACTCTTGTGGTGTCACAAGCAGTCATGGATGAAATCACAACTTTCTCCAGCTATGTTTTGAAAAAGTAGTCATCATTGGTTGCTGAGACAAACTCTGTATCTTTATTACCATTAACAGACACCAATGCAAGCTATTAAACAGCATGCTGGAATTTCTCTCCAAAATCGCTTCTTCATTTCGTTGTTTAAACCCTTCTTAAAATCTATTTATTTATCCATTAATATGGCTTGTGTCTCATCAACTCAATTACTCCATTGTGCCTTTGACCAGTTTCCCATCCTCTATAAATACCATGTATCCAATTATTTGCTCTGGATATTCTAGCTTAAAACTAATGCTGCTTGTACAACACTCCTGTCTTTAGTGATCTGATTTGGCTTCTGGTACCCTTGTGCCTTAAATTTAATATTTCTATTTTTATCTTTAAATACTTCAATGCCCTTGCTACTCTCATGGGCTGGACTTTACATTGAGGTACCCATATGGGGATAAGGTCCTTAATTAGGCATTAATTGTCCAGAGGCATCAACCCACCCGATCATTCTCCACATCTGTAAAGTTGTGATGTGATGGATAAATGTGATTTGTAATTTGATTTGATTTATTATTGTCATATGTACCTAAATACAGAGAAAAGTTTTGTTTTGCATGCACTGCAGGCAGATCGTAACGTACAAAGACACAAAGATCGTAGGAATACAAAGTTACAGCTGCAAAGAAGGTGCACAAAAAGCAAGATCAACATTAAATTTGAATGTGAGAGATCCATTAAGAAGTCTTAATAACAACAGGGAAGAAGCTGTTCTTGAACCTGGTAGTGTGCGTGTTTAAACTTTTCTATCTTCTGCCTGATGGAAGAGGTTGGAAGAGATTATAACCAGGGTGGGAAGGGTTTTTTGATGATGTTGGCTGCCTTTCCGTGGCAATGAGAAGTGTAGATCGAATCAATGGATGAAAGGTTGTCTTGTGCGATGGTCTGGGCTGTGTTCACAGCTTTCTGTGGTTTCTTATGGTCCTGGGAGACTAATTGGCCATACCAACCTGTGATGCACCCAGACTGTTTGCTTTCTATGGTGCATCCACAAAGGTTGGTAATGGTCCTTATGGACATGCCGAATTTCCTTAGCCTCCTGAGGAAGAAGAGGTATTGTAGTACCTTCTCGACCTTTGCATCAATGTGGGCAGTCCAGGACGGATGGTCTGTGATCGTCACTCCTACGAACTTGACGCTGTCGACCATCTCTACCTCAGTTCTGTTGATGTAGATAATGGCCTGTCTTCCTTCTTCTTCTTGAAGTCGATGATCAGCTCTTTAGTTTTGCTGACATTGAGGGAGAGGCTGTTATCTTTTCTTTGCACTACGCTGCCAGGTGGAACTGTGGTGATGAGCCTATAAAATTTATGGTGTCTCCAAATCATAGTATGATCCAATAATATTCCATCTGTGATGAATATAAGATGGTGCAAGCATGGCTGCGATCTTCTAATCTTCAGTTAGATATAAGATGTAGGACCATACGTGGGCTATTCTACCCATCAAGTCTGCTTTGGCATTCAATGAGATTGTGGTTGATCTGATGACCCTCAACTCCACTTTCTTGCCTTTACCCCATAACCCTCGATTCCATTACTGATTAAAAGTATGTCTACCTCATGCTTGAATATACGTTTTCTTTCAATTTGATACAGTCCTTAACTTTCCTAACTAACCATGATTAGTTTATCCTATCCTAGAATCCCTCTTCATCACTGGAATTTATCTTTTCTACGAGTCATGAGCTATTTTGTTAAATGTTTGCCAGTGTTCCTTAAGGACTTTCTGCTAAACTCTTTCTTTAGACCATTTTAGCCAACACTGCCCTCATTCCTTTGTAATCACCCTTACTTATTTTTAACACAGTTGTGTTGTTTCTCACTCTCAAACTCAATGCTTGATTCTACCATGTTATGGTACTATTTCCTAGGGGATCTTTTACTTTGAAATCATTTCTTAAATCTGCCACATTACATGTTGCCAGATCCAAAATAGCCTGATCCCTGGTAGGATCCATGTTATATTGTTTTGGGAAACTGTCTTAAATACACTCTATGAATTTTTCCTCCTGTCTATCCCTGCCAATTAAAGTCATCACCACCTTCTCAAGGGCAACTAGGGATGGGCAAACAAATGTTGGCCAGAATCCAGGGGTTTGAAGTAAAGACAGGCAAGTGAATTTGAGGATTATCAGACCAGCTGCGGACTAATTGAATGGCAGAGCAGATTTGATGCACTGAATGGCCTACTTCTGTTCCTATGTCTTATGGTTTTATAATATTTTTGTTAAATACCTTAAAATGATTTATTATATTGAAGGTGTCATATAGTGAAATGTTTTGGTTTTCTGGGTTTGTGTTTGATTTGTCAGCAGACAATGCTGTACATGATGTCTGCATTGCTCTATTTCATGATTCGCTTAATGAACAAATTGGTTAAGCAGACATTGAAGCTTATGATATTATAAAATATATCTGTTTGCTGATATGGATTAGGTGTCATTATTAACTCTCACATCAACAAAATGAAATATAAATTTACCTATTAAATACAACAATTATGTTAGGATAAAGAGCAGCTTATTTAAAACAGTCAAAGTGACAACCAGTTGGCAAGATTTTCGAAACGCTTCATGCAATTGCATCTTTGTATTGTTTCCTTATTGAATGTTCTGCATCTGGTACTGCCTGAGTTTAATAATAAATGGGGTGAAGTTTCACTAGTTTCTTGGAGTCATAGAATGATACAGCATAGAAAGAGGCCATTACCTCATTGTGCCTATATATCAACTCTTTGAAAGCACAATCCAATTAGTTTCATTCCTCTGCTATTTCCCTAAAGTCCTGCAAATGTTTCCTCTTCAAGTAAATAACCAATTCCCTTTAAAAGGTATTATTGTACCTGCTTCCATCACACTTTTAGGCAGTGCATTTAAGATCATAGTAACTCACTGTGTAAAATGAGCTCCTCATCGTGCCTCAAGTTCTTTAGCTAATTACCTAAATTTTGTGTCATTTAGCTACTGACCCTTCCACTGCTGAAAACAGTTTCTCCTTATTTACGCTGTCAAAACCTTTCATGAGTTGAGTTGAATTCATATAGTTCCATTGCATGTACTGTTTCCCAAAGCTGTTATTTGTGCTCTGTATAAAATCCAACTCCAAAGGCAAGACTGTGCTTCCCATGATCCCAAACATGACCTTCTTTGCAAAATATTTGCAGTGCGCCAGGATTCAGGCTGCAACAGAATGTGCACGACAAGAAATTTGTTGAGATGATAACAAGAAAACTTTATGCTTGTGCTGGAGTTTTCTGTATGTTTCGCACTAAAGCACAAGAAATGAATTCAGAATAGAAATTAGTCACAGTAATTTTTGATGAAGGTTGTGCGTCTGAAACAATGATCCAGATTTTGATTTTGTAATAATATTGGAAATGTCACATTTGCCATCTCTGCCATGCAAAATCTCTGGCAAACTCACATGAACTGAATGTGAAAATCTGGAAATTTCTGTCAAGATATCTCCTTTTCCATGGGCTCTATAGTTACATTCTTTGCAGGTACAATCAGCATGTTATTCAGTAATTTGAAGTGAACTTCAATTTTTTCTACACTTTTTTTTCTGAATAAAAAACAATAATGATGTTACACCTTGTTGAATTAAATGAACCTGAATTTTATGTTATAATTATTGAAGCACAACCACTCTGAACCTGAAAAAACTAACTTTAGAAATCTGGAATGCTATTCCCTCCACAATAAACATCTCATAAATTTTAAACGTTTTAGAAAATATGTATTTTAAGTTAATAGTACTTCAGCTTCTGTCTTAATCCTATGTGTACATAACAATCTTTATTTCACTGTCTGTAAATTGATTGAAAAGTGAATGACAATGAGTGGCTTTTATTTTTTTTCCTATTCATTTGTTTGATGTGGGCATCGCTGGCTGGCCAGCATTTGTTGCCCATCTCTAGTTGCCCTTGAGAAGATGGTGGTGAGGTGCCTTCTTGAATCACTGCAGTCCTCCTGCTGTAGGTTGACCCACAATGCTATTACGGAGGGAATTCCAGGATTTTGACCCAGCGACAGTGAAGGAACGGTGACATATTTCCAAGTCAGGATGGTGAGAGGCTTGGAGGGGAAATTGGAGGTGGTGGTGTTCCCATATGTCTGCTGCCCTTGTCCTTCTAGATGGAAGTGGTCATGGGTTCAGAAGGTGCTGTCTGAGGATCTTTGATGAATTTCTGCAGTGCATCTTGTAGATAGTACACATTACTGCTACTGAGCGTCGGTGGTGGAGGGATTGGATGCTTGTGGATGTTTTGCCAATCAAGTGGGCTGCTTTGTCCTGGATGGTGTCAAGCTTCTTGAGTGTTGTTGGGGCTGAACTCATCCAGGCAAGTGGGGAGTATTCCATCACACTCCTGACTTGTGCCTTGTAGATGGTGGACAGGCTTTGGGGAGTCAGGAGGTGAGTTACTCGCCGCAGTATTCATAGCTTGGCCTGCTCTACTAGCCACTGTATTTATGTGGTGAGTCCAATTGAGTCTCTGGTCAATGGTAACCCCCAGGATGTTGATAGTGGGGGATTCAGTGATGGTACTACCATTGAATGCAAGGGGCAGTGGTTAGATTATCTCTTATTGGTGATGGCCATAGCCTGGCATTTGTGTGGCATGAATGTCACTTGTCACTTGTCGGCCCAAGCCCGATATTGACCAGATTTTGTTGCATTTGAACATGGGCTGCTTCAGTACCTGAGGAGTCACGAATGGTGCTGAACATTGTGCAATCATCAGCGAACATCCCCACTTCTGACTTTATGATGGAGGGAAGGTCATTGATGAAGCAGCTGAAGATGGTTGGGCCTAGGACACTGCCCTGAGGAACTCCTGCAGAGATGTCCTGGAGCTGAGATGATTGACTTCCAACAACCAGAACCATCTTCCTATGCGTCAGGTATGACTCCAACCAATGGAGAGCTTGCCCCCGATACCCATTGATTCCAGTTTTGCTAGGGTTTCTGGATGCCACATTCGGTCGAATGCAGCCTTGATATTTTGGGCCATCACTCTCATGTCATCTCTGGAATTCAAGTCTTTTGTCCATGTTTGAACCAAGGCTGTAAAGAGGTCAGGAGCTGAGTGGCCCTGGCAGAAACCAAACTGGACATCATTGAGCAGGTTCTGCTTGATAACACTGTTGATGACACCTTCCATCACTTTACTGAGACTGAGAGTAGACTGATGGGGTGGTAATTGGCTGGTTTGGATTTGTCCTGCTTTTTGTGTACAGGACATACTTGGGCAATTTTCCACAATGTTGCAACTGTACTGGAGCAGCTTGGCTGGGGGAGCAGCAAGTTCTGGAGGACAAGTCTTCAGTACTATTGCTGGAATGTTGTCAGGGCCCATAGCCTTTGCAGTATCCAGTGTCTTCAACCATTTCTTGATATCACGTGGAGTGAATCGAATTGGCTGAAGACTGGTATCTTTAATGCTGGGGACCACCGGAGGAGGCTGAGATGGATCATTCACTTGGCACTTCTGGCTGAAGATTGCTGCAAATGCTTCAGCCTTATCCTTTGCATTGATGTGCTGGGCTCTCCCATCATTGAGGATGGGGATATTTGTGGAGTCTCCTCCTCCAGTGAGTTGTTTATTTGTTCACCACCATTCATGACTGGAAGTGGCAGGACTGCAGAGCTTAGATCTGATCCATTGGTTGTGGGATTACTTAGCTCTGTCTATCACTTGCTGCTTTCGCTGTTTGGCGTGCAAGTAGTCCTGTTTTGGTGGCTTCACCAGGTTGATACATCATCTTCAGGAATTGGTACTGCTCCTGACATGCCCTCCTGCACTTTCCATTGAACCAGGGTTGATCCCCTGGTTTGATGCTAATGGTTGAGTGGGGGATATGCTGAGCCATGAGGCTACAGATTGTGCTGGAGTACAATTCTGCTGCTGTTGATGGCCCACAGCATCCCATGGATGCCCAGTCTTGAGTCGCTAGATCTGTGTGAAGTCTGTCCCATTTAGCACAGTGGTAGTGCCACACCACACGATGGAAGTTATTTTCAATGTGAAGGCGGGACTTCATCTCCACAAGGATTGTGCGATGGTCATTCTTACCGATACTGTCATGGACAGATGCAACTGCAGCTGGCAGATTAGTAAGGATGAGGTCAAGTATGTTTTTCCCTCTTTTTGGCTCCCTCACCACTTGCTGCAGACCCAGTCTGGCAACCATGTCCTTTAGGACCCGACCAACTTGATCAATAGTACTGCTGCCGAGCCACTCTTGTAGTGGACATTGAAATCCCCCACCCAGAGTACATTTTGTGCCCTTGCCATCCTCAGTGCTTCCTCTAAGTGTTGTTGATCATTGAAGAGTACTGATTCATCATCTGAGGGAGGACAGCATGTGGTAATCAACAGGAGGTTTCCTTGCTCATGTTTAACCTGAAGCCATGAGTCTTCATGGGGTCTGGAGTCAATGTTGAGGACTCCTAGAGCAACTCCCTCCCAACTGTATACCACTGTGCTACCCCCTCTAATATGTCCTGCAAGTGGGACAGGGCTTTTCCAGGGATGGTGATGGTGGTATCTGGGACATTGTCTGTAAAGTATGATTCTGTGAGTATGACTATGTCAGGCTGTTGCTTGACTAGTCTGTGAGACAGCTCTCCCAGTTTTGGCACTAACCCCCAGATGTTAGTGAGGAGGACTTTGCACGGTCAGCAAGGCTGTTTCTGCTGTTGTCTTTTCCGGTGCCTAGGCTGATGCCAGGTGATCCATTTGGTTTTATCTCTTTGAGACTTTGTAGCGATTGGTACAACTGAGCGGCTTGCTAAGCTATTTCAGAGGGCAGTTGAGAGTCAACCACATTGCTGTGGATCTGGCAGATTTCCTTCCCTGAAAGACATTAGTGACCCAGATGAGTTTTTTTGACAATTGGCAATGATTTCATGGTGATCAGTAGATTCTTAATTCCAGACTTTTTTTTATTGAATTCAAATTCCACCATCTGCTGTGGTGGGATTACGAACCTGGGTCCCGAGAACATCAGTTGGGTTTCTGGATTAATAGTCTAACGATAACACCACTAGGCCATTGCCTACCCAGCTGGTTTTTGGTTTCTTTTCTGTGAGAATTGTCAATGGCTGTTCATCTACTTGATGGATGCCAGAGATTCCTCATTGCCATGTCATCATGAAATTGAAGTTGTAATAGAGGAAAACAACACCATGTTGTTTGCTCAGATTTAGTAGTAGCTTTTTTCAAGGTCAATTTCAGGGCCATTTTAACTGTGTTTGTTAAAATTGAAGCCGTTAATTTGCCCTGCTACTTCAGGTGTTGGCTATGGCTCAGTGCTCACATCTTGCCTCTGAATCAGAAGGCTGTGGGTTTAAACCATATTTCAGAGACCAAACTACACATCACTATTGAGGGAGTGCCTCACTGTCAAAATCACTCTCTTCTGGATGTCATTTTATACATGGCCAACATTTGTACCTTAACTAATAACACAAATACCATCCTTTGCCTTCCAAACCCCAGATTATCCAACCATTATCTTGTTGATGTTTGTGGCACTTTTATCAATTGATGGTTGATTTGTACGTTAATAATGCTGAGGTCTGATAGCTTTAATGAGAAAATCTGGGCTATTATTAGTATTTTTCTGTATTTCAGTATATCAGTACTTTTCCTGTTATTAATTGGTTAAGCTCCAGGTCCCAATGTAATTTATTTCAATTCTTTTCTGCAGAGCTCAGCTCTGTGGGTTTTATAAAAAAAAGTTCCCTCCAATAATGTAAACTAAAGATTACAACAATAGGCTGATCCAAACAGCAAGGAAATGCCATTAAACACAAGTGATGATGGCAATTGAAAAGTTATCATTGGCTTGAAAATACATTAACAGTAACATGTTGCCAAGATGAATTCTTAAACAATACTACATGTGTTTTTCTTCATGGCAGATAAATATTGTAAGTTTGGCATCTGATGTTTTTAAAAGTTTGAGTTAGGAGGGAACAATATGACAATATAAAATCCAATAGGCTCTTAAAAGGAATTTTTAACATAAGTGCTGATTTTGTGCTGCAGAAGCGTAATGACTGATTCAAAATGGGACATCCAGAATTGTTGGAGTACCTATATATTACCATGTGCCACTTGAAAGATTAAGACTGGAAACTGAAAACAGCACTGGTGCTCAGGCAGCACCAATGTTCTGAGAACAAACACTAATGGCAAAAAATTCTCAAATTAAACTACAGAAAATTCATTTATTCTCTTTTTGCATAAAGTTAGTGTGCCAGAGTTACTCATTCTATATTTCATACATTTTATCTGTCTCGTGCTTCTCAGCTGCTTTAGGATCTTTTAATGAACAATTGATACTTACCTGAATATGGATCCATAGCATCAGTGGTAATTCATTAAATAGTTTGACTGAGAGACAAAATTCAGCCGCTCCCCAGAACAGATGTGGGATTGCGATGCTCAATTAATCTGTGCTTGTTGGTTCCAGTGTTGGACATAAATTCATACTCCTGTTAAATTGAATGATTACTGTCCATGGCCAGTACTAAATGTGCTGTGGAGTGCCTGCACACCTCAGCAGGGGCACACATTTGTGTGAGGCTAAAACCTCTTCCGTCTCATCTGCACTATATAAAGGTGACCTGCATCTCTTAAAAGGGAGTTGCATTGAGGCTGGAACAGATGCCGAAACTGTTCATGGAAGAGAGGCTGAACAGCATATGTGAATTATGCTGCAACAGGGGAGAGGCTGTTCTCAAAGGTTCTCTTTATATTAGATGCCTTGGTGAAGAAAGGAAAAAGATTGTTGTCCTCTCTCCTGGCATGTCAGCAATATCCGTCCACTACTGCCATTCCAACTGGACTTTTGCAGGTTTCTTTCAGAGCTTTGACCAATACTGTCCTTGGCCTGCTCTGAAGTTGCAGTTTTGGCTACAGCAGTGAATCACAATAAAGAACAAGAGGTTATTGTCCTTATTCATACTAATGCCTGAAAAGCCAGAAAAAGCCTAGGGCTTGTGGGGATTTTCAATTTTTCTGATATGAAGCTTGAGAATAGAAATGCCACACTGGAAGACATATTCTCCATCATTTAATTCTCCGATCTGTTATTTCAAATGTACCAGAACAAAATCCCCAAGCCTCTAATATAACTGGAAAACAGTTTGACCATAACAATGTATTACTGGGTAAGTTACGCTGTGTGTCAATCAAATCTTGTGAGTAATACCATTACTTTTGTTTTTGTTACATTGTATCCATCAAACTGGTTGGAAGATGGTATACTTTAGTTTGTAATCAACTCAGCCATTAAAATATAAACAACAATATAATCACTTATAAAATCTGTTTACAGAATAATGTGTTTTATTTTCCTGCCTTTGAAATGTTACCCTGTTTATTTTCCTTCCTGGAATTTCAGCGTTGTTGATATGTTGACATCCATTGCCTATCTCTAATTATTATGGAGAAGGTGATGCTGATCCACCTTCTTGAACCGCTGTCATCCATTATTTTTGTGCAGTTTCATATAACTGAACGGCTTACCATAATATTTCAGATGGCAGTGAACAGTCAGCCACATTGCTGTGGATCTGGAGTCATGTATAGGCCAGACCAGGTAAGGATAGCAGCTTTTCTGTTCTGAAGGACATTAGTGAACCAGAAGGGTTTTTACGACAGTCATTAGTTTAGTGATCATTATTAATGTGACTGACACTTCAGTCCAGATGTGTTAATTCATTAAATTAGCTGCGATACCTCTTCAAGTAAATAAAGATAAGTTTGATGAACTACCTCCAGGAACTGATTCTGGGTATGACTAGTAAACTATATGTCCAGTTTGACCTCTTTTGCATTTTGTCATGACCATAGGTCAGGTAGCCAAAGTACAATGAACATTTTTAGCCCTTAATTCCAAAATATGACTTTTAAAAGAGAACTGTGGGTGTAAAAGTACTCCTGCATTTCTGAAGAAGGGTCTAAGCCCGAAACGTCAGCCTTCCTGCTCCTCTGATGCTGCTTGGCCTGCTGTGTTCATCCAGCTCTACACCTTGGTACCTGCATGGGACTGATGGGATGTAACACCTAAAGGCGTCAAAGAAACAAAGGAAGAACTCTTGTGACTACTAAAGTATTAAAAATCTGCTCAACAACAAACCATCCCCTGCAGTTACTTCCCGAGCCACAGACCAATTTTGTGATTTTTTCTTTTAAGATTAAAATGATAATGCTTAAAAGGTCAGGTTTTACTCTACTGGAGAGCTAGTTGGACTGAACATCCACATGTGTACCTACCTGTGCTCAAGTACGAGCAGACTGTGAGGGTCACAGTCAAAAAACTACTTATAGTTATCCCTGTGTTGCAGGTAAAGGTTTTTTTCATTCCAAGTGCTGCAAGTCAGATAGCTAGCAGGACAACAAAAAGGAGACTGTCTCCCACTTTTGAGTGCAGTAAACCAATTCAAAACAAGGTTTCAGGACAAAGGAACTTCAATGAGCCTACAACATGAAGAATCTCAAAAAACTGGACAATACAAATACCAACTGCAATCTTATCAGTATCCTCCGATGAATAGCCACAGTGTTTAGTTATTCGTTATTTGTATCACATCATAGAAAATTTTTTTCAATCTTTATGTTTTAGAATCACCTTTTATTTTTAATCTTTGCATACATGTGTTGATTGTCATGTGTAGTAATAAATAATTTCATTCTTCTTGTTAGTTGAATAACACAACAGCACCTCATATTCCGTCTTGTAAGCCTACAACCCAGTGGTCTCAATGTGGACTTTACGAGCTTCAAAATCTCCCCATCCCCGACCTCATCCCAAGACCAGCACCACCTCTCCTCATCCCCGCCTCACTGACCTGTCCGTCTTCTCTCCCACCCATCTGCTCCTCCCACCTCACTGACCAATCCCCGCCTCTACATACCTACACTCACCTTTACTAGCTTCATCCCTGCCTCCTTGACCTGTCTTGTCTCCCACCTATCTGCTTCACTATCTAACTGCAATCACCGCCCCCACCCCCCCCCATTTATTTCAGAGCCCCCTTCCCCACCTCCCTTTCTGAAGAAGGGTCCCAACCCGAAACGTCAGCTTTCATGCTCCTCTGATGCTGCCTGGCCTGCTGTGTTCCTCTGGCTCCACACCGTGTTATCTCAGACTCCAGCATCTGCAGTTCTTACTATCTCACATGGTTTAACTGGCTCCTTTTAGATCATTCAGGTCAGTTCAACCACAAAGCCAGTCTTATCTTCAGTAAGGTGTTCGACACCTCCCAACTCCTGTACTCAATGCACAGACCATTAAAGGCAAGCGTACCAAACACCTTCCTCACTGTCCTATCTACCTGCGACTCCACTTTCAAGGAACCATGAACCTGCACTCCAAGGTCTCTTTGTTCAGCAATGCTCCCCAGGACCTTACCATTAAGTGGATAAGTCCTGCCCTGATTTGCCTTTCCAAAATGCTTACATTTATCTAAATTAAATTCCATCTGCCACTCCTCAGCCCATTGGCCCATCTGATCAAAATACTGTTGTATTCTGAGGTAACCTTCTTTGCTGTCCACTACACCTCCAATTTTGGTGTCATCTGCAATCTTACTGCCCATACCTCCTATGTATACATCCAAATCAGTTGTATAAATGATGAAAAGCAGTGGACCCAGCACCGCTAGTCACAGGCCTCCAGTCTGAAAAGCATCCCTCCACCACCACCTTCTGTTTTCTACCTTTGAGGCAATTCTGTATCCAAATAACTAGAACACCCTTTATTCCACGTGATCTAACCTTGCTAACCAGTCTACCATGAGGAACCGCGTCGAACGCCTTACTGAAGTCCATATTGATCACATCTATCACTCTGCCCTCATCAAACCTCTTCGTTACTTCTTCAAAAACTCAATCAAGTTAGTGAGACAAGTTTTCCCATGCACAAAGTCATGTTGACTATCCCTTAATGGTCACAAAAACAGAAGTTGCTAGAAAAGCTCAGCAGGTCTGGCAGTATCTGTTTCGGGTTCGGTGACCCTTCCTCAGAACTCTCCCTAATCAGTCCTTGCCTTTCCAAATACATGTAACTCCTGTCCCTCAGGATTCCCTCCAACAACTTGCCTACCACCGATGTCAGGCTGACCAGTCTATAGTTCCCTGTCTTTTCCTTACTACCTTTCTTAAATAGTGGCACCATGTTAGCCCACCTAATTCACCAGTTTTAAAATCTTCCCACCCCCGACCTCATCCCATCTCCAACCCTCCCTCTCATCCCCGCCTCCTTGACCTGACACAACCTGCCCATCTTCTCTCCCCCTATCTGCCCCACCCATACCACTGACCAATCCCCACCACTCTCTACCTGCACTCACCTATCACCATCCCACCTGCCTTCCCCAGCCCCACCCCTCCTCTCTCTATATATTTCCCAGCTTCCTTACTCGTCCCCATTTCTGAAGAAGGGTCCTGACCCGAAACGTCAACTTTCCTGTTCCTCTGATGCTGCCTAGTCTGCTGTGTTCCTCCAGGTCCATACTGTCTTGTCAGCTAATTGAAAGCTCTTGCCTAATACGGTCAAAATTGACCTTCGTTCACTTTAGAATTTTAACTTTTAGATCAGGTCTATCATTTTCCATCACTATCTTAAACTGATAGAATTACAGTCACTGGCTCTGAAGTGCTCCCCGATAGATACCTCAGTCACCTGCCCAGCCTTATTTCCCAAGAGGAGGTCAAGTCAAGGTAGTTGATTGAATGGAATGGAACTAGAATGGAGCCAAGATGTGTTAAACAAGGTGATACAATGGCTCCTTTGTTCACCATGAATGGTAATCCATCAATGGAACTTTTAACTTAAATACAGACAAGACCATGACAAGTTCAACCGCAAAGCCAGTTTTATCTACATATATTGAAACATTTCTCCTCAATATCCAGGGTTGGATTTTCTGAGGAATTGCAATTGCATTCAGATTGTTGCACTATTCCTTTCTCACATTAAGAAACGTTGCTTGTCGTGCAAGATAGCCAAAGGGCATCCAAACCACATCTACTTTTCCACAGCAGTAGTTGCCTAATTCTGTGATTTAATATCCAGCATCACAGACAGCCACTTTAGCAGCTCCATTGAAGGGTAAACAAGGGTAAGTGTGAATTTCAGGTGTCAGGAGGGTAGAGTGCTAGGTGGAGAGGCTATCAGATAAATCGAGTGCCAGGTGGACAGAATTGGAAGGAAGCTGTTTAGTGTAGGTAAGGGTGTGCAAGGAATATTGGATCAATGGAGGCTGGTGTATTGGGCCTTGTGTGAGTGTGAGGGAGCTTTGTGTCCCTGGCGCTGCTGTGCTCTGGAGGGATGGTGGATGATGAATCCCTGGGAGGTGAGAGGTTGTTAGGTGCTAAGGAGTGTCAGGTCAAGGGGGAGAGAGTGGGTTGTCTGTCTCAGAGGGAACAGTGTATTTGGGGTCAGGAGGTGGGGATGTTGCTGCATCCTGAGGGAGTCAGTGTTGTCAGGACTTAGGGGTTTGGAAGGTTATTAGTTCCTGGGGAGAGAGGGTTGTCAGGTCCTGGAGAAAAAGGAGGCTGTCAAGCACTGGGAAGAGTGAGGCCTGGGTTTTGGGTCCCAGAGGGAGAAGAGTGCATCTCAGTTCATGGCGATGGAGTGGAGGGTAGGGTGTGCCAGGTCCCAATGTATCAGGTTAGGGTCCAGGTGGTGTCAGATGCTGGATAAGTGTAGTTGGGGATATGTATGATACACTTGAGGCTTAGAATCATTGAGGCCCAACAGTGTGGAAGCAGACCACTTGGCCCATCAAGTCCGCATCGACCCACCAAAGAGCATCTCACCCAGACCCATCCCCGAAACTCTGCATTTCCGATGGCCAATCCACCTAACCTGCACATCTTTGGACTGTGGGAGGAAACCCATGCAGACACAAGGAGAATGTGCAAACTCCACACAGACGGTCACCCGAGGGTGGAATTGAACCCACGTCCCTGGTTCTGTGAGGCAGCAGTGCTAACCACTGCCATCCTGAATTTAGTTTAATAGTTACCCTGGAGTTGTATTAGATTTTTAATTGTCAGTCTTTTCCTGGCTAGCTATGTATTTAACTGAAACACAACTCTCCCAATTCTCTGATATAACAAGGTGTAGAGCTGGATGAACACAACAGGCCAAGCAGCATTGGAGGAGCAGGAAAGCTGACATTTTGGGTCTGGACCCTTCTTCAGAAATGGGGGAGGGGAAGGGGATTCTGAAATAAATAAAAAGAGGGGGAGGCGAATGGAAGATGGATAAAGGAGCAGATAGGTGGAGAGGAGATAGACAGGTCAAAGAGGCAGGGATGGAGCCAGTAAAGGTGAGTGTAGGTGGGGAGTTAGGGAGGGGATAGGTCAGTCCAGGGAGGACGGACAGGTCAAGGAGGCGGGATGAGGCTGGTAGGTAGGAGGTGGGTGTGGGTCTTGAGGTGGGAGGAGGGGATACGTGGGAGGAAGGACGGACAGGTTAGGGAGGTGGGGACGAGCTGGGCTGGTTTTGGGATGCGGTAGGGGGTGGAGAGATTTTGAAGCTTATGACGTCCACATTGATAACATTGGGCTGCAGGATTGCCAAGCGGAATATGAGGTGCTGTTCCTGCAACCTTTGGGTGGCATCGATATGGCACTGCAGGAGGCTCAGGATGGACATGTCATCCAAGGAGTGGGAGGGGGAGTTGAAATGGTTCGCGACTGGGAGGTGCAGTCGTTTGTCACGAACCGAGCGTAGGTGTTCCACAACGCGGCCTCCAAGCCTCCGCTTGGATTCCCTGATGTAGAGGAGGCCACAATGGGAACAGCGGATGCAGTATACCACATTAGCAAATGTGCAGGTGAACATCTGCTTGATGTGGAAGGTCTTCTTAGGGCCTGGGATGGGGGTGAGGGAGGAGGTATGGGGGCAGGTGTAGCACTTCCTGCGGTTGCAGGGAAAAGTGCCAGGGGTGGTGGGGCTGGTGGGGAGTATGGAGCCGACAATGGAGTCACAGAGACAGTGGTCCCTCCAGAAGGCAGATAAGGGTGGGGAGGGAAAAATGTTTTTGGTAGTGGGGTCAGATTGCAGATGGCGAAAGTGCCGGAGGATGATGCGTTGGATATTATCCAGCTCTACACCTTGTTATCTCAGATTCTCCAGCATCGGCAGTTTCCACTATCTCTCCCAATTCTCTTTTGGATACTTTCAGAAGGTTCTAAGCGTGGGGCAACCTTCATTGGTTCCAGGCCCATTGAAATCTTCAATTGCCCTAATTCCCTCGGTATCTTCTGCGCCATGGATTCCACAGTGTTCTGGTACACAACTCACATCTATGCTGCCAAAACGACTACCCAGTCATCAAAAAAAACTTGGGTGTGGAATTGAGCCACAATCACTGTTTCTTCACTTGTGTAATCAACCCTATTGACGACAACGGAGAGGAAATATTTTCACTTCCACTGACATTTTTTTTCACACTGCTAATCTTGTGTTCACTGGGAAATACAATACACTGCATAGTTCACTTAGGTCCTATAACGGCCATCAACAAAAGCAGATGTCACTTATCTGCCGGGATGTGGCTTGAGCCCATGAAATGACAAATTGCCAACCAGTTCCACGAGGGGAAGAATATTCCCAGTCGAAATATGTTTCTCTCACATTCATGTAATTCTTTAAAAAAGAAACTGATCCAGAAATTACTGTGGTTGTAATGGAAAATAATTGAGCAGGAAGAATTTGCTTGATGAAAGCTGAATTATCGTTTATGTACACAAAAGCCCCACTACCTAGCCAAAATATTTCCAGACAACTGACATATTATTGGCAGAGTGGTAATACATTTATATATACTTTTAAAATATATTTTGTAACGAAATGCAGAAACACAAGCTTGAGGCACACATGGCCCTGGAGCCAAATGGCACAGAATTTGGTATGGATTGCACTCACCTCTTGAGCTTTAAGGAAAAAGTTAATAATTAGCAGTGGGATGGCCTATTGTCTCTTCGGTGCAGTGCTTGATGTTATATCTAAATTCTTGAACATATTTTTGGCTAACATGAGTGAATGTTTAAAATGTGTGTGAAGCTGCTTTAATGGGCAAATTTGTATCCTAACGCCTGTTCCACATCCCCATTGGGAAAAGTGTCAACAAATGGTAGGGCAGTCGTAGGACCTACCTCACCAAGGATCCTTCTGAATCTCTTTGGCTGCCAAGTCCAAGTAATTATTACATTTTGTTTTGTAACAAAATCATGTCATAGAGCCAGGAAGAGCAAGTGTGCCCTTATCAGGACTCCACAGGACTCATGATTAACCCAGAGGAGAGGACTACTGCTTGGAAATAAATTGCTCTGGACACACTGGTGCTCCATTTTGCAGTTATACACATTGAGTTTTTGGACCAGAGCTACCCGCTGGTTTTGCCTTTTGGGAAATCTTCCTTCTTTGGTGCTGGAAAGGCAGAAGGTTCGACACTGATGATTGACATCAATCTTCTGAACTCGGTGTGTTTGAAGTCAAATCTTGAATTCATTTTGCTTTAAGAACTTGGTCCAAAACGGTTTACCACAGGAATATTTTATCAAATTGTACTTGTCTGCCACATCTTAAGTGCCCCCAGAAATATTGCCTGATATTGCAGATCAGGCAGTGATTTCCAAAATAGAAGCAGAGACAATAGAAACAGAAGTAGGCCATTTGGCCCTTCGAGCCTGCTCTGCATTCAATATAACCATGACTGAATATCCAATTTAGTACCCTATTCCCATTTTGGCTCCATACCCTTTGATCCCTTTAACTCTAAGAACTATATCTAACTCTTTCACAAAAATATTCAACATTTTGGCCTCAAATGTGTTATGTATTATGAATTCCACAGGGTCTGGTTGAAAAAGTTTCTCCTCATCTCACTTGTAAACGACCTACCCCCATACCTTTAGACTATGAACTTTGATTCCGGACTCCCTGATTCTTTACCCTGTCTACTCCTGTTCGAATCTTATAGGTTTCTTTGAGATCCCCCTCATTGTTCTAAACTCTCGTGAATATAGTCCTAATTGACCTAATCTGTCTTCATACATCAGTCCTGCCATCCCAGGAATCGGTCTGGTAAACCTTTGTTGCACTTCCTCCATTGCCAGGATATCCTTCCTCAGAGGAGACCAGAACGCATACAATTCTCCAGGTGTGGTCTAACCAAGGCCCTGTACAATTGCAGCAAGATATACCTGCTCCTATGCTAAAATTCTGTTGCTATGAAGACCAACATACCATTTGCTTCTTCATTGTTTGCTGCACCCGCATGCTTATTTTCTGTGGCAGTTATACAAGGATACCCAGGTCTTGTTCCACCTCTCCTTTCTCAAACTATTGTTATTCAGATAATAACCTCCCTTCCTGTTATTGATTCCAAAGTGGATAACACACATTTATCCTCATTATATTTCACCTGCCATGTGTTTGCCCGTTCACTCAACTTGTCCAAATCACACTGAATGATCTCTGCACCCTCTTCACTGTTCACCCTCCCACTTAGCTTTGTGTCATCTGCCAACGGGGAGATATTACATAAATAAAAACTGAATGAACTGCAGATGCTGTAAATCAGGAACATAAACAGAAGTTGCTGGAAAAGCTCAGCAGGTCTGGCAGCACCTGTGAAGAAAAGAATCAGAGTTAACATTTCAGGTCCGGTGGCCCTTCATCAGAACTGTTGGAAATATTATATTTAGTTCCCTCATCTTAGTCATCTAAACAAGTAATATATGCTTTGTAATTCATAAATTCATGGATTATTCTTGGTAGTGAATTGATAAAAATTGAATTTAATGCAGGGAGGATATATTTAATATTCTTAATAAAATATTTAGGCTATGTAATGTCACATGTATCTGTTCTGCCAGGATTTATCTTGTTGAATACTCTGATAATCACTATTATCAATAGATGTAACATTTTTCTTAATAAAATACTGTTTATTACATGTATTGTAAAATCAAATATTCACATCAACTTCCCATGTTTCGATGTATATATTCTGTAACCATACTGCTTATTAACAAATCAGCTTTGGTTCAATTATACAGCTTTTTTCACTGAGTTGGGAGATCATATGTTTAAGTCACAGTTAAGAATCCAGACCACATAATCTAAGCTGACACTTCACTGCAGTACTAAGGGAGTGTGAGATGTCCTCTGAATAAGAACTGACATGTGGACATAACTAATCATCTGGCATTATGTGAAAAAGAGTGAATCTTCTTGCATAGTCCTAGCTAGCAGTCATCCTTCAATCAACAAAATACTCATGTATTTTTTTCTTATCTTTTGGTCTTTGCTGTGGTTTTTAAACACTCATTCTGAGTGTCCTGGTAAGCCAGCATTTGTTGCTCATCCCTGGATGCCCTTGAGAAGGTGGTGGTAAGCTGAATATTTGAACCGTTGCAGTTCATGTGTTGCTGGTAGACAGACAACGTCTCTTGGAGGGAGTTTCAGGTGTTTGACCCAGTGATAATGAAGGAGTAGTGATATATTTAACATTCAGGATGGTGATTTGCTTAGGGAGGAATGTGCAAATGGTGGTGTTTCAACATATCTGCTACCCTTGTTACCCAGATGGTAATGGTCATGGGTTTGGAAGGAGGTATCTAAGGAGCCTTGGTGGATTTCTGCAGTCCATGTTACAGACTGTGGCTACTGTGTATCAGTGGTGATGGGAATGAATGCTCATGGATATGACACTTTGGCCTGGATGGTGTCAAGCTTTTTGACAACTGAGGGCAGTCTTGATTTGTGCCTTGTAAATGGTGGATAGGCTGTATGTAGTCAGAGGGTAAGTTACTATATGCAGCTTCTGACCTGTTCTTGTTGCCGCAGTATTTATTTGACTAGTCCAGTTCAGTTTCTGATCAATGGTAACTTCCAGAATATGAATAGTGGGGGATTCAATAATGATAATAACATTGAATCTGAAGTGGCAATGGTTATTCTTTTTTGTTGGAAATGGTCATTATTTAGCACTGGTAAGCAATGATTGTTATTTGCCACTCATCAGGCCAAAACTGGACATTGTCCAGGACTTGCTGTATTTGGACATGGACTGCTTTGGTGCCTGAAGAATCATGAATAATGCTGAACATTGTGCAATCATCAGGAAATATCCCCACTTCTGATTAATAATAGAAGGAAGATCGTTGATGAAGCAGTTGAAGATGGTTAGGCCGAGGACATCAGCATGAGGGACTCCTGTAGAGATGTCCTGGAGTTGGGTTGATTGACTTTCAACAATCACAACCATCTTCCTTTGTGTCAGATATAACTCTAAACAGCAAAGAATTTTCACCCTGATTCCCACTGATTCTGATTTTGTTCGGAATTCTCCGTGCCACCCTTGGTCAAAAGCAGCCTTGATATCAAGGACAGTCATTTTCACATCACCTCTGAAACTTTCCTCTTTCATCCATGTTTAGACTGCAATGATGCCAGGAGCTGAATGGCTCTGGTGGTACTGAAACTGAGCATCATTGAACAGGTTATTGTTAAGCAAGTACTACCTAATGGCACTGTCGATTACATCTTCTGTTACTTTACTGCTGATTGAGAGCGGACTAACTGGGCGATCATTGATCAGGTTTGATTTGTCCTTTATTGTGTATATGACATACCTGGGCAATTTTCCACATTATCAGGTGATTCCAGTGTTGTAAGTAAACTGGAACAACTCGGCTATGGAAGTGGCAGGGTCTGGAGCACAAGTCTTCAGTATTATTGCCGGAATGTTGTCAGGGCCCATAGCCTTTGAAGTATTCAATGTATTCAGCTGCTCCTTGATATCACATGGAGTTAATTGAATTGGCTGAAGACTAGTATCTGTGAGGTTCAGCATTTCTGGAAGAGACTGAGATGGATCATCCACTTGGCATTTCTGACTGAAGATTCAGCCTTATCTTTTGCATTGATGTGCTGAGTCCCTCCAACATTGAGGATGGGGCTGTTTGTGGACCCTCCTCTTCCAGTGAGTTGTTTAATTGTCCACCACCATTGAAGACTTGATGTAGCAGGACCACAGAGCTTAGATCTGACCTGTTGGTTGTAGACTTGCTCAGCTGTGTCTATCATTTGCTGTTTATGCTATTTAGCATGTGAGTAGTCCTGTTTTGTAGCTTCACAGAGTTGACACTTCATTTTTAGTTATGTTTTATTCTGCTCCTAGCATGCTCTCCTGCACTCTCCTTTGAACCAGGATTGATTCTCTGGCTTGTTGGTAATGATAGAATGGGAGATGTGCCAGGCCAAGAGATTACAGGTAGCATTTGAGTACATTCTGCTGCTGATTGCTCAGAGTGCCTCATGGATGCCCAGTGTTCAGTTGCCAGATCAGTTCAAAGTCTGTCCCATTTAGCATAGTGATAATGTCACACACATGATGTATTCTCAATATGAAAACAGCACATCATCTCCACAAGGACTATGTACTGGTCACCCTTACCAATACTGTCATGGACAGATGCATTCACAGCAGGCAGATTGATGGGGATGAGGTCAATTATGTTAATCCCTCACCACATGCTGCAGACCCAGCCTAGTAGCAATGTACTTTGGAATGACAGGCTCAGTAGTGCCGAGACTTCTTGGTAATCGACAGTGAAATCCCCCACCCAGAGTACATTTTGGGCACTTGCTACTCTCAGTGCTTCTTTCAGGCGCTATTTAACATGTAGGAGTACTTTCATCAGCTGAAGGGAAGTGGGGTGTACTACATAGTAATTAGCAGGTGGTTTCTTTGCCTATGTTTAATCTGATGCCACAAGACTTCCTGGGATCTGAAATCAACATTGAGGACTCCCAAGGCAATTCCCTCACCACTGAATACCACTGTACTGCCACTTCTGCTGGGATTGTCCTGTCAGTGGAAAAGGACAAATTTGTGGATGGTGATAGTGCTTTTTGGGACATTGTGTGTCAGGTATGATTCTGTGAGTATGACTATGCCAGGCTGTTGCTTGACTCATCTATAAACCCTTCAAATTTTGGCGCTGGCCTTCAGATTTTGGTAGCATGGATTTTGCAGGGTCGACAAGGCTGAGATTGCTGTTGTCGTTTCCAGTGCCTTAGTCAAAGCCAGGTGGTCAGTTTGGCTTCATTCCTTTTGTGAGACCTTTTAGCAGTTGACACAAATGAAAGGCTTGCTAGGCCACTTCAATGGGCAAGTAAGAATCAGCTACATTGTTGCAGGCCTGGAGTCACACACAGGTCTGACCAGTTAAGGATGGCAGTTTTCACTCCCTGAACAACATTAATAAACCTGAAATGTAAAATGACTGCGAAAATTTCTCAACATTAGAAAAGAGACTACACTTTAAAAGGATTTAATTGGATATAAAGACATTCATTGGAGCATCCTGAGATTATAAGTGTACTGTGCCCTATATCTTCTTTCTAAATGTAATAAATATATTTTACTTGTAAAGATGTGTCTTACTTGTATTTTGCTCCATGGAAGTTTTTGGAACTCTTTTGAGGTTATTAAAGTGGTTATTTTAAAGTGTCTATTTTGTATCTACATTTATATTATTATTATTTCCCCCTCAGTTCTTGATGCTAAAAGTAAAGCCTGGAGGAAACTAGCTTTTAAGTGAGGGAAACACACTAATTTCAAATGTCCTTATCCATGGATATATATCTACAGTTCATCTATGGTATTTACTGCCACAAAAGATAGTGTCTAATATTGAGGTATATTCTAATATGAAAGAAGGAAAATAATCAGAGCACCAGCCAATAAAACTCAAGCATACTCTAAAAGCGTAGGTGCAATATTAATTGGAGGACAAATGTAGTTAGTTTGATAGATGGAAGCAGTTGGCTGTCCCGTTCTCTCAGGAATGATTCACGCTGCGAATTAGTCCACTCCTTAATTGGCAAAGGTGTAAATGAGGTTTCTTAATTGGGGAAAATATGCATTGAAATATTGAAAATTGGATACTTCGAGACATTAGCCTATTTTTCAAAGCTTGATTGCAAAGTGTTTTTAATATCTAGATGAAAATGCCACCGTAATATGATACTACCAACTTATAATTGTGCACAATATTTTCACACTGTCATCAGACATTGCTGCAACAGTACACCTTATTATAAATCTTGATTAGACATGTCTATGATTAAATAAAGCACTAACAGAATTTTGAGGAGCCATTAGTTAAAGGATGCTGTTTCGCTGGCACCAGCATTGAGCAGCCGAAGTATGAATCATTGAAGTAACAATTGCAATCACTTAAAACTATTTGCCTCTAACAAATCTGAGCCTTCTCTGTGCTTCCACACCATCCATACAACTTGATCCTTAAAGTCATACCTTTGGTCCACTGAGTGGCCAGAATTGCAGTATTCAAAGTTCAACAGCAGCAATCAAAATGAGACGAGGGTTTCAAATGTTTCAGGCGTCATGTTGCAATCTTTGGACAGACAAAACTCCTTCTCCTCTTGCTGTCCAAGAGGCTGCCCAACATGCAAATCTACCCAAGATCTGGCCATTTATCTGACTGCTGATTGAGAGGACCTGGTTGTGAACCGCATGTCAACAAATACAAGTTACCAGTTATTTCACGCATTGAAAGGAATGTTGTTGGGACTTCAGGAACTGCTTTCTCTGCCTGTATCCCCTTCTTTGGGTTATGAGCCTCTGGGTCCAATAGCCACAGTCCAGGCTGCAAGAGGGATGACATGCATTGTGGGTTGATATACTATTTTCTTTCCATAGTCTGCAAAATTTTCTTGTGTGATTTAAGCAGCAAATGACGTTTATTTTAATCTGCCAACATTTAAGATGTGCTGTTAATCTGTCAATGCTACTCAAATGTAGCTAGAGATTTTCCTAACCAACCTGCTCAAAGATGTCAATACACGCTTCCAGAGCAGGTGGGACTTGAACCTGGGCCTCTGACTCAAAGATAGAGACATTATCACTTCACAATAAGAGCCTTATTGAAATATATCTTGATATTTTTAATCAGTCTGTTCAGATATGGTACTACATACCTTTGGAGCAGGTGGGACTTGACCGGGGCTTCCTAGCTTAGATGTACAGGTACTACGACTGCACTGCAAGGGCCTCACAAATGTAACTATTGTACTCTACATCTCAACTATAAAGCTCATAGATATTTCTATGTGTTTTCTAATCAACCCATTCAGAGATATTATTACACACCCCTGGAGTAGGTGGAACTTGAATCTAGAATTCCTGGCTCAGTGTTAGGGACACTGCCACTGCATTACAAAAGTTCTCAATAGTTTAGCAGTCCATCACCTTAACCTCTCGGTCACCCTGTCATATTCAAATGTAGCTAGATATTTTTGTATCAACCTGATCAGTGATGCTATTACATGCCTGTGGAGCAAGTTGACCAGGACCTGGGTCTCCTGACTCAGAGGTAGGGACATTACCACTGTGCCATAGGAACCCTTTCAAATGTAGTTAAAATTAACAGAGCAAAATGGATTACCTGTGGTCAGAGATTCCAATTTAAATCCTTGTACAATCTGCCACTTCAATATTTTGTTCAATCAGCCATACTTTTTCATCAATTACATCATTTTCATTCCCCTTGTTTTAAACTATCACTTTTACACTCTTTGCTCTAATGTCCTTTTCTTTAATTTTTGCAATAGTTTTTGAAACTTTCTGTCACTCATATTGTAATGCCTTTTTTTATAGTATATTTAATGTAGCAAATATCCCAATTTTCATTTAAAAATTGGGCACTGAGCCAAAGAGGGAGACAATAAGACAGGTACAAAAAGCAATGTCCTTTAAAGAGCAACAAAGAGGCAAAGAGGATTGATTAAGAAATTCTAGAGCTCAAGGTCTGTGCAACTGCAGGCATACCACCTTTGTTGGTGTGAAGGTGGGCCAGACGGACAAAGGGTTGGAGGAACATAGGGTTCTTTGAGGTTTGCAGGTAAGGCATTGGGGCAAAAGGGTTTAACAGTGCTTTTCAGCATCTGTCCTGGTGTTGGCTCAGTGCGATTTAAATATGATGGTTGAAATGTCGTGTTACATTAAATGTGCTATAAAAACATTAAAATGTGAATCCAAGAAAATTTCAGAAACTAATGTAACATTTTTTTAAAAAAATTAGAGTGAAGTGTGTAAAAGTGATAGCTTAAAATAAAGGAAATGAAAATGGTGTAATTGATTTTTTAAAAAAATACAGGCCGATGTCCCTATCTGTGTGTCAAGAGACACAGGTTCAAGTCCCACCTGCTCCAGAGGTTGTAATAACATTTTTGATTGGAAAGTATCGAATTGCATTTGAATCTGACAAGATGGCTGATTGGTTAAGGTGACGGACTGCTAATCCTGTAATGCAGTGGTAGTGTCTCTACCTCTGAGTGAAGTGGCTTGGATTTAAGTCCCAGCTGCTCAGGACATATGTGATAGCATCTCTGAACAGGTTGTTTAGAAAATATCTAATACCTTTGAGTAGTATTGATTGAGGCATAGGTGGGTGAGGAGAAAATGTAGACCAGTGAGCATAGAATCGATAACAAAATGGGACTTAGTGTGAGTTAGGATATAATTAGCAAAAATTCAAGGAGAGGGAAAAATAGAAGGCCAAATATGAAAGGATTGGAGCCATTGAGTTTGAAGGCAACAAGAACATAGATCTTTGCATCAGCTCCTCTGTTATTCAGGAAACTTTTCCAACCAGATAATTCATAAGATAAATGGGCAGAATTAGGCCATTCAGCCCATCAAATCAGCCACTCAATCATGGCTGATACGCTCCTCACCCCCACTTTCCTGCTTTCTCCCCATAATCCTTTAACCAATTACCAATTAAAAATCTGTCTAACTCCTCCATAAATTCGCCCACTGTCCCAGCATCCACCGCACTTTGGGATAATGAATTCCACAGAGTCACAACCCTTTGGGAGAACCAGTTTCTTCTCAACTCTGTTTTAAATTTGCTATCCCTTATCCTAAGACTCTGATCCCTTGTCCTAGAATGCCCCACAAGAGGAAGCATCTACTCTACATCTATTTTATCTATACCTTTTATCATTTGAATACCTGAATTTGATCTCCCCTTATTCTTCTAAATTCCAGAGCGTAATGGGCTAAACTGTTCAATCTCTCTTCATACGAGAAACCCCTCATCTCTGGGATCAATCTAGTGAACCTTCTCTGAACTGCATCCAATGCCACTACATCTTTTGTCAAATAAGGGGACCAAAATTGTGTACACTACTCCAGGTGCAGTCTCACCAATGCCTTGTATAGTTGCAACAATACTCCCTTACCTTTATATTCTATTCCTTTAGCTGAAAAATTCCATTCACTTTCTTTATTGTCTGCTGTGCCTGCATGCTAGTTCTCTGTGACTCATGAACAAGGACCCCCAGATCCCTCGGCACTGGAGCACCCCGAAGTCTCTCCCCATTTAGGTAATAGATCACATTCCCATTTTTCCAACCAAAATGCTTGACCTCACACTCATCTACGTTAAATTCCATCTGCCACATTTTGGCCCAATCTCCTAACCTATCTATATCCATTTGTAAGGTTCTTATTTCATCATTGCAATTTACCATCTGGCCTATTTTTGTGTCATCCACAAATTTGGCTATAGAACTTTCTAACCAAGTCGTTAATGTAAATTGTAAATAGCTGGGGTTCAAGCACCGAACCCTGTGTTACCCCACTAAATACTTTTTGCCATCCAGAAAAAAGACCCATCCATCCTGATTCTCTATCTTCTGTCCAACAACCAGTCACATATCCAAGCTAATAAATTACCCTAATCCCATATGATCCAACCTTGTGAATTAACCTTTTGTGTAGCACCTGAATCTGATGGATAGTGTTTTCATTTCCTTGATAATTGATTCTAAGTGTGGATATGGTGTGGATAAATCCCCTGTTATTCAGGAAACTTCTCCAACCAGATCCTCTGTTATTCAGGACACTTCTCCAACCAGGTCTACATTTGATCACAATTGTACAGTAATCAATTCCAGTTCATTTAAACCCACAAGGCATGAAAAAAACACAACAAAGTTGTTAAACCTATAACTAGGATGCACGTTCATGTTCATGATTTCTACATATGAATAGTATTAAGTATATTGCTAAGAAAAACAACATTGGCCAGGGCTCAGATGTACAGCATTTGCTTATCTTTGAGAAGAGAAATATGTTGTAATGCTAAATCAGTTAAAAATCTTGGAGTAATAAGAATTAAGTAGATTTTCATGCATTCTCAATTTCATCAGTATGAAGGAGAAAGCCGAGTGCTATGGAGCCTTAATTAAATCATCACATTCTTATACAGGTGGTCTCTATAAAGCAACATGGAATGTGATTAGGTGCTTGTTATCAAATTTCTATCACCTACACTAATGAGAAACCTGTCTTTTATGAAGTCAGTAATTTTATTTTTATGTTTTCTTCCAGCCGAGCCATTAAAGCCAACCAAGATCTACTTCCAGAAACACCTTGGACAAATATCTTTTACAATGACTTTTGGGGAACCCTTCTTACACACAGTGGCAGCCACAAGTCCTACCGCCCACTTTGTACGCTTTCCTTCCGTTTTAACTGTGCCTTTGGTGGTATGGATCCCTGGGGATATCATTTTGTAAATGTGCTGTTGCACAGTGCAGTCACTGGTCTCTTCACAAACTTCTCGCGGGTGCTATTTGGCGATGGCTATTGGACTTTTATTGCAGGCCTACTGTTTGCTGCACACCCTATCCACACTGAGGCAGTGGCTGGAATTGTAGGCCGAGCAGACGTCGGAGCTGGGCTCTTTTTCCTCCTTTCCTTAATGTGTTACATCCGGCACTGTGGGTGCAGGGGACATTCTGTATGGAGCTGGGCCTGGTTATTTGGAAGCTTCATGTGTGCCGCCTGCAGTATGCTTTGGAAGGAGCAAGGAGTAACTGTCCTGGCTATTTCCGCTGTTTATGATGTATTTGTAGATCGCAAGCTCAAATTTTACCAACTCATCTCATTGATTCACAAGGTAAGCCACATCAGAGTAATACAGCAATTAGTGACCACACATGCACAGGGTAACTGTGAGTCCACATGAAAAACAGGGAGCCTTACTCATTGATGGTGCATATCAGTAGCCCAAATGTGGGCTGCCTGTGATGTTCTGATAGGAAGTGTGTATTAAATTATTTCTCTTGTATTTCTTATGCTGCCATGTAGATCCTGATAACAATTAAGTAAAGGTCCTTCCACTTTTCGTGCTTTTTAGCAGTCACATTTGAGTGTATCCTGTTCGGTTGATGCACTTTGTGTCAAAGCTGATAGAACCCATACCAAGGATTGGTATTATGCTGATAGCAGCTTAGATACATCATTAAAATGGGGCAGTGGACTAAACTGGAAACTGCCCCTCCCTTGTACTTAGTCATTTGCCACATTTCACACCTCTCCAGCTGCAATGTTACCTTTGTTAATAGTATTGATTCTTGTTCAATTTAAGGGAACAAAACTGATAGCAAACAAAGAGGATTCATGGTTTGCACAATATTTGACATGGTAGTGCAGAGCTGTCTGGCTGACAGGAACTAGTGCTGGACTTGGCAGTACTACTGTTTTATCCATAAATATTTATACACAGCTTTAAGGCAATATTTCTGAGCTCTAACCACATCACAGAAACTGACAACTGATTTTCAAAACACGCCTTAGAAAATTCAATGTTGACCGGCACCAATTTCTTCCCCTCCCTTTAGCCAATGGTGTTTGTCTTTTTTAGGGAAAATCATGCCACATACATTGCTAACTGCTGTTCCACCACTCCAATACCTGGCACATGTGTGCAAACCTTGATAATATGGGCCAATAGTCTATCAACCATAGCAGGTGGTCATCACAGGCGAAGTTCACAGTCATGCCTTGGACTGATTGTGGCCCCTGCACCAGGGTATCACTAGAGTTAGAAACAAAAACTGAAATTGTTAGAAAAGTTCAGCATGTCTAGCAGCATCTGTGGAGAGAAGACTAGAGTTGGATGATTCGGCACAAGGCTAATGATCAAACCTGGGAATTTCTTTGTTCATTTGAATTTAAATCTGCTTATACAAATAGACAAGAATAAAGCATTGAAAATACTATACAAACAAAAATGATATTCATCTAGTTTTCTCTTTACTGTCCTGGCATTTGCATGATACGATGATAATGGAGTTGTTGAATAAACATAACAAACAAATTTTATCAAATGGTCAATAATGGAAATGAGGAAAATCCCAATGGTGGACAACTTTGGTATAAAGCCACATTTTCTCTTCCAAGGTACAATATTTAATTACATTTGAATAAGATTTCTACAACAATATTTTTCATGCAATGTCAAGCATGATTATGGTCCATAATTATTTGATTGAAAAGGTGATGTTTGAAAGGCAGCATTTAACATTTTTAAGTGTCTGTATTCAACTTCCAATATGCACACCAGTTGCAAGAAGGCAAGAAATTTATTTTATTTAATTTTGGATTTTTCTGACTGAGCCAGCATTTATTGCCCATTCCTAATTGCCCTGCTAGGCCATTTAAGCATCAACAACATTTCTGTGGGTCTGGGTCATATGTAGGCCAGACCAGGTTTGGGTGGTAGAATTCTTTCCCTAAAGGACATTAGTGAACCAGGCGGATTTCACAACAAACATCAATGGTTGTTTTTTTAATTCCAGGAATTTACTGATTTCAAACTTCTCCATCAGCCCTTGAGGGTGTTGAATCCATATTCCCTGACGTTAGTTTAGGATTCAGGATTACCAGTTCTTTGGCAGTCCCATGATGACAGCATTTTCCAATGAATAACATTATGGATTAAATAACTATGAACCTCTCTATATTTTGAGTAGTAATTATTTATTTTGATACCTTCCAACAAAGGACATAAATGTGATTTTCTAATGTTTTAAATAAATCTAATATTTTGGTTTTGAATGATTGATGAGATCAGAAAGCAAAAACCTACGAGTTCCGGGGTAAAGTTACACATTTGGTCTTCAATACATATTTGTCCATATTATTCAACCAAATGGTTAATAATGCTTATAAGCCGCACCTGCATTTACATGTCATTGTGTCACCATGGTGCATCAGTCAATTAAAATGACAAATGCACAGCACAGAAATGAATTAAATCATCTTCCAGCTAAAACAATAGACACAATAGATGAATGATTAAGATGACGTTGATTTATTTTAATTCTTTTAAATTTATATTGAAGTACAATAGATTTAATGTGGATTTCAGAATCAGGACAGTAGTGTTCATTGTGAATGAAATCTGTATTCTCTATGATTTATTATTAAGTTTATTAATTGAGTGGCTGAATCATATACAGAAGGAAGACTGCATGCCTATTGGTTTGTATCATTAGATGGTTTCAGCAGGAATTGTTGACAGTTTGTTATAAAATTTGGTTGTTCTACCTCATCTATGTTTATCCAGGCCACAAATGGTCATGCAGCTGCGAGCTCATCATAGACATGGGTTGGCTTGGCATCCTTTTGGCTGTTGGGTGGCATCATGCCCATGTAGCTTAGTGGGAATGTTGACTTGATTTAACTTGTGATGGGTAACATGTAGAGGGCTGAATAATGGACACCTGGGGGAGGTCGTATAAACGACAAGCTCCTATGGAACTAGAATATCTGTGGCTAGCAATCTTCATAGTCTCATTTCAGACCAGCAATTTAAAAAGCTTAGGTTAGTCAATGGTTGATAAGTATTAGAAATGCACACACATGCAACAATACCTCCCCAGCCCACTGCCACACACACAAATACACAACCTGAACTGTTCAGAAAGCAGGAAATTACAGGCCGGTTAGCTTAACATCTGTAAAAGGGAAAATGCTAGAAACGATTAACAATGAAGTAATAGGAACAGGAATAGGCCATTCAGCCCATTGAGCCTGTTCCACCATTCAATGAGATCATGGTTGATCTGTGGCTTAACTCCATATCCCTGCCTTTGGCCCACATCCCTTAATATCATTGCTTAACAAACGTTTATCTATCTCAGACTTAAAATTAACAACTGACCCAGTGTCCATTTGTGGAAGAGAAACACTTACCACCGTTTGTATGTAGAACTACTTCCTTACATATCTCCTGAATGGTCTGGCCCCAATTCTTTGGTGATGCCCCTAGTTCTAGAATCCCCAAATCATGGAAATAGTTTATCTACCCTATTGTTTCCTGTTAATATCTTGAAGACTTTGGTTATGAAATACTTTAACCTTCTAAATTCTCAAGAAAACAGGCCTAATTTATATGTAAACCTATGTTGTACTCTCTCTAAGGACAATATATCCTTCTTAAGGTGTGGTGCCCAGATCTGCTGCCAGTACTCCAAGTGGAGTCCAGCCAGGGTGTTGTGTAACTGCAGCATAACCTCTGCATCTTTGTACTCCAGTCCTCTAGGTATAAAAGTCAACTTTCCTTTAGCTTTCTTGATTATTTTCTGCACCTGTTCATGACATTCTAAAGATCTGTGCATCTAAACCCCCAAGTATCTTTGGACAGCCACTGTATTTACCTTCATACCACCTTGAGAGTACCCGGATCTATCTGTTTTTGGTCCCAAAATGGAGAACTTCAAACATGCTTACATTGAACTCCATCTGCCACTGTTTTTGTCAGGAGGGCACTTAAATATGTTCAAGGTAATCAAGTAGTATCAACGTGGCTTTGTGAAAGGAAAATCATATTTGTTCAATCTACTGGAACTCTTTGAGGAAATACCATGCTGTGGAAAACGGGGAATTGATGGATGCACTATCCTTAGATTTCCAGAAGGCATAAGTGCCACATCAAAGCTTATCATGGAAAATAGAAGCAGGTGGCATAGGGGTCAGCATTTTGCCATGGAGAGAAGATTAGCTTGTGAACAGGAAATAGAGAGTAGGCATACAAGAGTCATTTTCTGGTTTACAAACTATAATGAGCAGAGTGCTATAGAGAGCAGCGCTGGGCCATCAACCTTTAACAATTTATATAAATGCCTTGGGTGATGGGACCAGTGGTAATTTTTCTGATGACATAAAGACAGCTAGGAAAGTAATTTGGAAAGAGGGCTTAAGGACAGTTACAATGGAAAATGGATAGGTTAAGTATGTGGGCAAATATCTGGCAAATCGAGTTTAATGTGTGAAAATATGAAATTATTCATTTTGGCAGGAAAAATAACAAAGAAGCATAATATCTAAATGTGTAGAGAGCACTGCAGTGCTCTGAGATGTAGAGGGATCTGGGTGTCCTGCTACATAAATCACAAAATGTTAATATGCAGACACACCAGTAATTAGGCGTAGTTCAGCTCTCCTGTCACGTTGCACTACTGTCATATGTAGCAGAAAGCTTTGACATAACCAAAGATTTCTCCCTTAGGACCTCCAGCAACCTGAGTAATGGCTGGCACAGAGACTAAATGGATCCCACAGTGATTTGCCCCTGTTTCCCTCTCCATTGGCCATAAGTGAACTGGAAACTCATCTCCATATCAATTAAAGGGATATCACTAAGTTTCTTGCTGGAGATGAATTTCTGACTGCAAACAGACCTGGCTCCCATTTATGGTTCTGTGGCAAAAGTTCAACTTGCTATCTGGTCTAATGATACTTTTCTTCTTCTAGTGTGTTTCCCTGAGGGTTATAGCACTTCTTGAGCATATCCAAATATATTTCAAATGCAATGAATGATTTCTGTTTCCATGTTCCTTACATGTGGGAAGTTTTAGATCCTTATAACACTCTGGAAGTAAATAATTTTCTGTGACTCCATTCTAAACCTCCTGCCAGTTACTTTAAGTCTATATTGCCCTGGAATCTAAAGCTTTCCTCTTCACTATTTAGCACACTGCCAATCTTCATGTCATATGAGAATTTACTGATCATATCTCCTACATTTGCATCAATATCATTAATGTATAAAACAAACAGCAAATGATTCAGCACCAAACCCTGTGATATGCCTCTGGACATATGCTTCTAGTCATAAAACTTCCTTCAGCCATCACTGTCTGTTTTATGGCATTTACTCAATTTTGGATCCAATTTTGCTAAATTGCCCTGGAATCCAATGGGCTCTTAGCTTCTTAACCAGTATTCCATGCAAGATTTTTGTCAAAAGCCTTTCCAAATTTGATGTAGACTGCATCAACTGCAAAATTATCATCTGTACACCTGGTCACCTCCTCAAAAAATTCAATCAAATTTGTTAGACATGATCTCCCCCTTACAAAGCTATGTTAACTATCCTTGATTAATCCTTGCCTCTCTAAGTGGAAGTTAAGACTGTCCCTCAGAAATGTTTCCAATACAGACGTTAGACTCATTGATCTGTAGTTTCCTGGTTTTTCCTATTACCTTTCTTGAGTAATGGTACCACATTAACCGTCCTTCAGTCCTCTGGTAGCCCTCATATGGTCAGAGAGGATTTGAAAATTAATGTCAGAGGCCCTGCAATCTCCTCTCTTGCTTCTCACAGTATCCTGGGATGCATCTCATCTGGGCCTAAGGATTCACTTTCAAGCCCACTAAAACCATAAATATCTCCTCCCTCTCAATGCTAATATGTTCAAGTATATCACAGACCCCCTGCCTGATTGGTAAACTACATTGTCGTTCTCAGCAGTGAATACAGATGTGGAGTACTCATTTAAAACCTCACATGTGCCTTCTGGCTCCATACACATGTTGCCACTTTGATCTCTAATGGAACCTAGTCATTTCTTTGTTATTCTCTTACCCTAATATATTCATAAAACAGCTTTGGATTTATCTTGATTTATCTTAACACCCGTCGGTGTTTGTTCATGTCCTCTATTTATTCTCCTAATTTCTTTTTTAAGCAACTCCCTACATTTATTCCTTATCCAATCCTGTACATCTCTGGATTCTCTGGATTTGTTGATCCCACCCTTCACCTTTATGGAACGTACTGACCCTGTATTAGGAGATCTTATAGAAACATATAAGATTATGAAGGGAATAGATAAAGTGGAGGCAGGGAGGTTGTTTCCACCAGCAGGTGAAACTAGGACTAGAGGGCATCGCCTCAAAATAAAGGGAAGCAGATGTAGGACTGAGGTCAGGAGGAACTTCTTCACCCAAAGGGTTGTGAGTCTGTGGAATTCCCTGCCCAGTGAAGTGGTTGAAGCTACCTCGCTGAATGTTTTTAAGGCAAGGCTAGATAAATTTTTGAAAAGTAAAGGAATTAAGGGTTATGGTGAGTGGGCGGGTAAGTGGAGCTGTAATCTTATTAAATGGCGGGGCAGGCTCGAGGGGCCAGATGGCCTACTAGTTCTTATGTTCTTATGTTCTTCTGTATTCTCACTATGACCCTTTTGAATATCTCCCGCTGATCTGATGTAAAGTCACCTGCAAGTAGCTGCTCCTGGTCCACTTTGGCTAGATCTCTCATATTTTGTCAAAATCAACCTTCCCCAATTCAGAACCTTTCTTTCTGGTCTACTTTTGTCCTTATCCATAATTATCTTAAACCTTACTAAATTATGATCACAATCACCAAAATGCTCTCCTACATCCACATCTACCGCTTGCCTAGCATTGTTCTGTAAGATTAGGTCCTGTACCTCCTTGTAGGACTTTTATGGCTTAAAAAGCTCTCCTGGACACATTTTAAAAATTCTACCCCTCCTAAGCCTTTCACACTTCCGTTTATATTGTGGGTGTTGAAATCTTATACTATTAATACTTTATTATTTTCTATACTATAGAACTAGAATGTCAGCTCTGACTTTTGTGCAGAGGTCCTTGAAGTGGGGCTTGAACCCACAAACTTTGGACTTAGTGTGCAACCAACTGAGCCACAGCTGACAATAGAACTTGGCTGTTACATTTTTCGAAGTTGATCCGGCATACCTGTTGCAACGTGTATCCACGATCAAATATGTTTATGTCAAATTTATATTGATGACAGGATATCTGAATTACTGGCTGAAAGAAAAATCCTAGAGTGTTGCAGCTGGAGACAATAGGACATGTTAATCCACTGTGGCCTGGTGTACTTATGGGATAGGCTGCAGGGGTCTACAAAAGGATCCATTAATCAAACCAGCTGCACGTGTCCATCTGTCGAACCAAGGAGGGAATAATTTAGGTATCTTTGCAAATACTGCTTTCGTCCAGCTCATTTTCCTTAAGTATTTTAGAGAAGGCAGGAAATCTACTTGCCGAAGGGCACAGCTGACCATGCCAAACATTCTGTAAACACATGGCAGGAATGCAAAGATCTAAACATTAAAAAAAAGGGCAGGAAAGGGTGCCCTTTGGAAGCCAAGAAACAAATGCATGACTTTAAAAGGAATGGTAGCAACTTTTTTCATTGAAACATCCTTGTCTTGGAACATTTTGAGAATATGTGATCATATATCTATTGGAACTAAAACTGCACATTAATCACCACAAGGATTGTTTGCAAGGCTTACAGCTAGAGAAATATTATTGACCAATATTGCTTTAATAGCACAAGCTAAACTAGATGGATTGAAGGCAGGGACTATTATTATAACAGCAATTTGGCTGGCATGGCAAAATCAACAGTACTGCATTAGTGTTCAGGTTTTGTAAGAAAGGAAAGGACTGCTGGAATTGGTCAGCTTTTTTTTGAAAATGAAATTACGAATTGCAGAATCACTGTTTTTCAACAGCTTAGACTAATTCCTAATAATAAAAGCATTCAGATGAAAGGCTGTGAACTCAATGAAAAGGCTCACATGCATAAAATGGTGATGCATTGTCAATTTGAATTTTGCTGGTTCTCAAACATTGTGCAGCGTTTACACGCCTGCGACAAAGGGTTATGCAGCATTTAATAAGAAGCATGTTAACATTGCTTTCTTCAAGGGACTGCAAAAGCAGCTTTAATGTATGATTTGAATTTTTATTATTTTCTAGAAAGGAAGGGAGTGTGGGGCAAGGTGGGGGGGCAATGTATGGTAACCAGATGGCATTTATATGCTCTGGTTGTCTGATAATAGCTCCTGTCAGCAAGTGATAAGCTGGAAACACATTTTCTTCTCTGTTTGCTTTTGCAGCCACACCTGCTCCTCAGCAATATGTAGACAGGTTTACAGTTATTTCAGCCATCCATCAGCTTTGTTTTATATTTACAATAAAGAGTCCTCCAAATACTTCCAATGTTTTGCTTATATCAGCATAACTTATCAATACATTACATGTCTGTTGTTTTCTCACTTTCCATGCTGAGTGAAGTCAAACCATACCTGTATCCAACTGGACTATTATTGCAAGGAACATGAGACATGTACAATTAAATCTATTTATAATCTTGTAAGGTTTTGTAGGTAATTTAGTCACACAGAAGCTGATCATTAATTTTTTTTAGGGGCTATGTTTGTATCATTAGCAGCCATATTAGCAAGTTGGAGTTCTACTGCCCATTGTGCAAGACTGCAATTTTTTTTATTCATTCATGGAATGTGGGCACTGTTGGCTGCGTGTGTCAACATTTATTGCCTGTCGCAAGTTGGCCGTGAGAAGTTCATAGTGAGCTTCCTACTTGAACCGCTACAGTCCAGTTGGTGTAGATACATCCATGACATTGCTATGGAAAGGGTTTTAGGATTTTGTTGACACTGAAAGAACAGTGATAAATTTCCAAGTCAGAATTGTAAGTGGCTTGGAAGGGAACTTGTACCCAAGTCTCTGCTGCTCTTGTTCTTCTAAATGATTTTGGTTATGGGTTTAGAAGGTGCTATCTAAGCAAATTTGGTGAAAGTGAGGTTGAGGATCATCAGATCAACTATGATCTCAATTGAATGCAGGAAGAGACACGACGGGCTGAATGACCTACATCAGCTCCTACGTCTTATGGTTATCCAGATAAGGGGGCAGTATTTCCTCACATTCCTGACTCGTGCCTTGTGAACGGGCTTTGGGGAGTCAGGGATTTGCTGCAGGATTTCTAGCCCCTAATCTATTACACTGTAGTTGGCCAGAAAGAAATGCTATGTATGGGACCTTGGCTGCTTGCTGTTCCTTAGATGTAGCTGGGAGGATTCACCTTCTTGAATTATTGAAAGCAATCTATTTAACACTTAAGAGTTTTCATGTTGGCCAACAGACCGCAAGCATGCTTTATCATGTGTCTTTATACTAGCAAGAGATGATGTTAGGAATGAGTTTCAAGTCACTTCGCTTCGTGCAGATTGTTATATGACTCCTGAGTGACTGTCCTAGTTGTACTGACAACCGTAACAAATCATTTCACAGGAAGATAGGAATGATAGTAACTCATCTTTTGAGATTTATTTCACAGCAGTGGGATGGGAGGTCTTTGATGGGGCACAAAACTCATGGCCGTGATTTAACCACATGTCATATACTACTCAAGTTTTCTTTACATTGACTTTAAAGAGAAGGAAATTTGGATAAGGCATGTAACAGGAGCCCAATTCACCATCTCCTGCATTGTGCTATTGCTGAAATTAAATTTTATCTTGAATTTTTCTCTGTTCCAGTTCCCAGCACAGATTATTTCTAAAAGATCACCTAGGTAGTTTCAAACTGGTTTCAAAGTATTTTTTTCATTTACACCCAGAATAATTGCTTACAGCTTTACAGCAGCAATCTGTAGTTTCTTTTTAATGCTCAAAATGGCCATGTCATCATGATGACAATATTGAATGAGATGAAGAGGGAAATTAGCCATGTCAGCATAAGGAGGGTTTTCATTAGTAGGTTCATCGCATTGATTTTACAGAATCTGTTATTAATTATCGTGTACTCTTAAAGCAAGCAGCTAATAGTTCTTGAATTTATGAGTAGTTTTAGTCAACAACAAGCAACAAAATTTTATGGATTAGGAACAAAAGAATAACAATCATTCCACATCGATCAGTAACTACTTGTATTCTTTGCGTTAAACAGAAACAATTTAGAGCCTTCAAGTTTTCCTTTAATTTAACTACATTTGACATTGCTGTAAGTAGAATTGCTGTTGGTAATCTGTCACAATCAACAACCTACTATTATTAAAACAATTCATTAATTAAAGCTGGTTATGCCACAAAAACAGACTGACCATTTTGAATGTGACTGTTTTGAACAGATTGTGACTTTGTATTGCAACTCACCTACAACTTGGCCTCATTTGTCAAGCAGTCTGCATGCTAGTAACACGGACAATTGTCATTTTATTCCATCTGTCAATCTTAGGTTCAGAAACTAGTTAGGATAGTGAGATTTCCTAAATCCTGTAAAAATACAGCTGAAAATTATCATTAGAATATTGGCTGATGAATACTTTTCAAATTTATTTGATGTTTCTGTCTGCTTCTTCAATTAATATATTATTACATTAATTTAACATTTAATAATGTGACCGATTCAGTAATAAACATTAGAATGTGATGTGTATATATATGAATTTTTTGTCCATTGATATCATCAACAATAATTTCAAACCTGCCATGATTTATTTTTCTAGAAGAATGTTGAAATGTTCTTACTGTTCCGACAGTGGTAAGTATGGACTATATAATTTTAACTTCCATCATCTAATTGTCATACAGGAGATCTTTCATGGACAAAAAAGGATTTTTAATTCGGAAGAAACATGGACCTAAAATGGCTGCTGGAATCACTTGACCATAGATTGAGGCATGTTTTGTGAGATCCATGTGGAATAAGTGAAGTCGTTTGCACTGAAGCTACAATTTTTATCTAAATATGTTGAAACCAAACAACTCCGACAGTATCGGGAAATTCAGGTCTCCTATTCACTTCACACTAAGAACCATGAAAATAATCTGGGTTGCTGATGCCCTAGGAACCTAACTTGTGCCATCATGACCTGTCTCCCACAATTACCTTGCCTTAATCTGGTGAGATGCATGATTAGTCTCATTTGGTACCTCACAGTTCACACACCCAATGTAACTAAGGATGGGATCTCAAACCTACAGTAACCTCATTCCTCTGGGCATGGACAAACTGTCACCATGCATCATCATCAATCCCCAAAAGTGGCACAAACATTTTCAGAGAATGTTGAATTAATTAAATTTTCCTTCTTCGGCAGTCCTTTAAGACTAAGGTTGGAGTTGTGAGCCATGAGGTGACTAAACAGTCCAGTGCAGAATTTGTTGCTGGAAATGCTTATATTTTCACATACACCTTCCTCTGTTCTCATTTTGCCTCCTTTGTGAATACTTTTTCACCAGTTTCTGTGGTCTTGGGCAAGAAACTCCCTTCGGTCAGGCATATAGCATATTCTCAAGTATGCTTTGAGGACATCCTAGAAGAATAATTTTTACCCACATTTGCCATCAAGGAGCACAGAGTACAGAGCTTGTTTTAGAAATCTTGTGTCAGGCATGTGGATGATGTGGCCTGCCCAACACAGCTTAGGCTTAGAACTTAGAACTAGAATCCCTACAGTGTGGAAACAGGCCCTTTGGTCCAACAAGTCCACACCCACCCTCAGAGCAGCCCATTCAGACCCATCCCCCTATAGCCCACCTCATCTACACATCCCTGAACACAATGGGCAATTTAACATGGCCAATCCACCTAGACTGCATATCTTTGGACTGTGGGAGGAAACCAGAACACCCGGATTGTTTGTAGCCAGTGCCTCGATGCTGGGGATATTGGCCAGTGAAAGGGTACTGATGTAGGAATGCTTTACCTTCCACTGAATGTGCATAATTTTGTGAGGGCATCACTTGTGATATATTACTTGATTTTTGTGATGTTTGTTGGATATTGTTAATGTCTCTGAAGTGTACAGGAGGACAGGTATCACTATTGTGCGGTAGACCTTGAGCTTTTTGCTGAATTTTAGGTGCCTGACATCAAACATTTGTGCCTTCAACAGCCAAATGCTGCTCTGGCGCATTGAAAGCCATGTTGAATTTCAGCATTTATATCTGGTCCAACTGAATGGAGGCTCTTCAGGCCTCAGAATTGATCCACATTATCCAGTAGCACAACATGGATCTTGATAGCCGTGGACAATGTTGCATAAGGGGAGCAGGCTGGTAGAGGAACTTTGTCAACTGTATATTTAGCCCAAGTCCCATTCTCAGATATGCATCCGTGAATGTGTCAGCAGTGGTTTGTAACTTGACCTCTGAGTGTGCACATCTGCAACTTGATGATACAGATTGGGGTGATCTTGATTCTGGACTGGAGGCAGTATCTTGCTTGTCCTGTGTTGAAGCTTCCCACTGGAGTAGATCTTCATAGATACAATGCGAAGTATAGCAGCAAAGAAGGTGGAGAAAAGCATTGGTTCAATGACTGGCTCTCCAAGGATGTTGCCTGACCTGCTGTGATCTCTTGCACTTTTTGTTTTCAGTACAGGTTCCAGCATCTGCAGTAATTTGCTCTTAAAATAAAAAGTCCAGATGTCTTACAGTATAGGCAAAGAAAAAATTTACATTAGCAAGTAATAAAAAAGGAAAATAGTATTCAATCCTTTATTATGAGAGGAATTGATCGTAGCAATTATATAAGGCACTATTGAGGCCACCTCTCTAACCTGTGCAATTCTGGTCTCTTTATTTAAGGAAGGATGGACATACATTGGAGGGAATTTAGTGGTGGTTTACTAGATCAGTACATGGAATAAGCGTATTTTCTTATGTGAATAACTGGACAGACTGGGCTTGTTTTCACTGTAGTTTAGAAAAGGGAAATACATAATGAAATAGGTAAGATCCTGAACTTGACAAGATCTAGACAACATGGATGTTGAAAGGATGTTTCTACTTATGGGTGATTCCAGAACTAGGATACATTATTTTAAAATTTGGAGTTGCTTTTTACGGCAGAGATGAGGAGAAACCTTTTCACTCAAAGGGTTGTGCAACTTCAGAACTCTCTGCATCAGAAAGCGGTGGAGGTGGAGTCCTTTAATAATTCAATAATTTTAAGGCAGAGGTACATATACTTTTTAGGGAGGGGAATCAAAAGTTATTGTGCGCAGATGGGAATGTGGAATTCCAAACATAAACTGATCATCCATAACATTCGAAACATAAACTGATGAATGGCGGAGCAGGCTTGAGGCACCAAGTGGTCTATTTCTGCTTGATTGATTGATTAGTTGATTGTCACATGTACTGAAATACAGTGAAAAGCTTTGTTTATGAGTGGTACAGGCAGATCACAGCAAGCAAAGGATGCACAGATAAAAAAGACTTAGACGCGGACAGGTTACATTGCAGGTTATATTATTTGAGGCGAGAGTCCATTCAACAGTCTGATAATGGCTGGAAAGAAACTGGTCCTGAACCTGCTCGTGCGTGGGTTCAGCTTCTGTATCTTCTGCCTGATGGAAAAGATTGTAGGAGATCATTAGCAGGGTGGCGATGGGTCTTTGATGATATTGATTGTCTTTCTGCAGCAGCGAGCTGTATAAATAGAGTCCATGGGTGGAAGGTTGGCTTCCGTGATGGTCTGGGCTGTGTGCACCACCTTCTGTAGTTTCTTATGGTGCCGGGCAGAACAGTTGCTATATCAGGCCATTACGCACCTGGACAGTATGCTTTCAATGGTGCTTCTTTAGAAGTTGGTGAGGGACCTTATGGACACACCAAATTTCCTGAGCAGGCTGAGGAAGAAGAGGCATTGTTGTGCCTCCTTGACTGTCACATTTATGTGGGAAGTTCAGGACAGGTCGTCGGTTATCGTCACTCCCAGAAACTTGATGCTCTTCGCTCTCTCAACCTCAGTTCCATTGATGTAGATAGGGATGTGTTCTCCGATTTCCTTTCTGAAGTCGATGATCAGTTCTTTAGTTTTGCAGACGTTAAGAGACAGATTGTTTTCATTGCACCACGTCACCAAGCCTTCTATCTCCCTTCTGTATTTTGACTCATCATTGTTAGATATCTGTCCCACTACGGTGGTGTTGCCAGTGAACTTGTAGATGGCATTCATTCAGAATTTGGCAACACAGTTGTGGGTGTACAGGGAGTACAGTAGGGGGCTGAGGACGCATCGTTGGGGAGCTCCAGTGTTGAGTGTTATTGTGGAGGAGGTGCAGTTACCTATCCTCACTGATTGTGGCCTGTGGCTCAGAAAGCTGAGGATCCAGTTGCAGAGGGCGGAGCCAAGGTCTTAATTTGTATGTTCGTCAATTCAAAAACAATGTCTTTTATCCAAATTATTAGCTGTAATTGATAAATACCGTGTTAATTTAAAATATAAAAATGTATCTAGTTATTACAGTATACCTCTCAGAATAAAAACTGAAAGAATTGCAGATGCTGTAAATCAGGAACATAAACAGAAGTTTCTGGAAAAGCTCAGCAGGTCTGACAGCATCTGTGAAGAAAAAATCAGAGTTAACGTTTCGGGTCTGGTGACCCTTCATATATGTGGTCAGATCTGCTGAGTTTTTCCAGCAACTTCTGTTTTTATACCTCTCAGAATATTCACGTAGATGAAGGATTTCTGGATCATCACTTTATACCACACACATCATGCCTGCAGGATATAATATGGTTTCATATTATAAATAGTAGGCAACTGCTAGATAATGGTACCACAATTTAAAACAGATTTAAAGCTGGGTTATCTGGGAATAAAGCATATCTTTTTGAGGCACAGCATGGATTCAATATCCAAAGTGTCCTGTGCTTTATTGACTATTCAATGAGAAAAATGTTTATTAACAGTTTTTAGACCTATCCACCAACTGACCAAAACACTTTATTCTGATTTCAACTTTAACAATAGGAGAGAAACAATGCTGATATTGAAAATGTTTTCTGAACTGATTATTTTCCATAGTTAAAGCACTAATCAGTTATTCTAGCAATAGTAGGAAATCCACATTTGACCCTATAATTTCCCAGTTGTAATATTGTATTTGATATGGCACTTAGAGATTAGTTTTCAAAGAAATTTTCCAAATTTTATATTGACCATGTGCTAATGTGCAAAGAAAATGAAATAATTGTTTCTACAAAATTCTTTGCCACTTGACAAATATTTAAACCATTGCTAAATTAATTTTTATAACTGTATTGGAAACCATCCCATTAAAGGTAAAACTTACAACTAATTTCATTGCCATTTACTGCAATCGGAGGAGGACCTATGATAGAAAAGTTTCTTGCAGGTCAATGGGGAGACTCCATTGTTAAATGTATAAAAAGTACGAAAGTTCATCAGCCAGGAAAGAATGCATAACTGACATTTTATAACATTTTTATGCATCTTAGAGCAGCACAGTGGATATACGAATTTTATTCACACTGTCACTTCTTAGCCTAAGTACTATCATATATCACCTCACAGCAGTGCTAGGAGAAGGTGTAAGAAATAATTAGGTTTGCTCAAAATGATAAGAGCAATGGAACTGGATCACAATTACATGTTATCAATGAACATCAGAGTGTGAAAACATCCATTCTTTACATAGAGGTCTAAATTAAAAATGGGTGAATCTCATGATTTGATTATTGATTAATGAGAAAGTACGTCATGCTAAAGGGATATGAGATAACAAGGTGTAGAGCTGGATGAACACAGCAGGCCAAGCAGCATCAGAGGAACAGGAAAGCTGACGTTTCGGGCCTAGGCCCTTCTTCACTACTATGCTAAAGGGATATATTCAATTTATTAGGAAATGCCCTGTAGATTTATAAACATGTCTACACAAATTTCCTTCATGGAGTTTATAAAATGGCACTTACAGTTAAAAATGTAATTTCCTTTTAAGATTTGCCAACAAAGCAAATATAGTATTTTATTCTGAGGTTATCTTTGAATGCTGCTTATGTTTGTTAATTAATAATAACTGCTTAACACTCTGTTGTAAAGAAGAGTCACTGGACTTGAAATGTTAAGTCTGCTTTGTCTCTAAGATGCTGCCAGACCTGCTGAGGTTCACTAGCAATTTCTGTTTTTGTAACCCCTTAACACTGATGTTGCCTGGCCTGCTGTGTTCCTCCAGTTTCATACTGTGTTATTTCTGACTCCAGCATCTGCATTTCTTGCTATCTCAGTGAGTTATAACCCCACTGCGAAGCCTCTTCCAAGGATGCCTACCTTGAAGAAATTGTCCTCCTCCCTCCTGAAAGACCTCAGTGAATCTCTTTCCCACTGCAACCCACTGGTAATCTCCTCTGCCCTGAAAAACTCTGATGCTGCCTGGCCTGCTGTGCTCACCCAACTCCATACTGTGTTCCCCTTAACACTGTTGGCTTTTGAGGCTTATTACAGAAGTTCCCCCTTCTAGAGTAATCTATTTGAGGATTTTTCACTGTTTGAAGGAACTGATAGGTTTGATGGAAACAATCTGTTCTGAAATGAAATTTGAAAAGCTGTACTTTTCAAATCTAACCTAAAAGTGCTGTACTATATGCAATATTACAGGGAACAAGGAGCAGTTACATTGAAATTAGAGCAAGTTAATTTAGGCATGGCATTAGAAAGCATTTTTTCACATTGGGAATAGTGAAACTCTCTTGTCCTGCTAAGGTTCAGTCAGTTGAAAATTTCACAGATAAGATTGATAGATTTTTATTAAGCAAATGTATTCTGAGTTATGGGACCAAGATGGATTGATGGAGTTAAAACTCAAATCACTTGTTACCTAACTGAATGGCAGAACAGTCTTGAGGTGCTAACTGGCCCCTTCTTATTCATTAATTCATTCTCACAGTTTTCCTACACAACAATGGCCTCAGCATATAGAACACTTCTATAAATAAACATTCTGAGGTCAGTTATTAGCTTTAGTCAAACAACCATCAGAGTTTAAAAATGCTAACCTGGGAATTAGCCTCAGGCACAAACCCACTTTAATGTTAGTTAACAGTAAGAAGACAACTTTAACACATTGTGTGACAATTACTGTAACAAGGGCTCACATCGTTCATGAGCAAACATGTGTGCAGAGCTTTCTTAGATACGATACAACGTAACAGAAAATAAAGTGGACACTGAACAGGTGAAGACGAAAGGAGGGATTAGGCAAGAATAAAATTGTAGGCAACAAGGGAACCTTTTGAAGACAAGAAGTACTGTAATGGGGATTTGAAAGTGATATACAAAAGAAGAAAGGGTGATGGGGGTAAAAGCTTTTTCATTTAGTAAGTAGTTAGGGTATGGAATTAGCTCCTGGAAGTGTCGTAGAGGTAGATTCAAATAAGATATTCAAAGTGAATTGGCTGATTACTTGGATAGAAATAGTGTGCATGAGTATGGGGAAAATGCAGGAGACTGGCACTTGGTAATGTGCCACTTATCATTCTACACTGGTACAATATAACACCCCTAGTACTGTTGTGTATACAATTTAGTAATTCAGCACCAACTGAGCATGGGACCTGGGAATCTTCTGGTCCTTCTTCTACACTGTCATGATTCTGTGATTCTGAGTTGTTTGAAGTGATAGTTTGAAAGGACAGGTGAATGATTGCTAAAAGAGCAGTAACAAAGTGGAAGGAACAGGGAAATGAGAAGTAGATAGTTAAATGCCATTTAGATCTGGCATACAATGCCTGACTGAGTTGAAGAAGCGAATTCAGTGATATATCTCAAAAGGGCCTAATCGAAGGGAAAAATAATTATAAGGCTGTAAGGAAAGCACTGACTTGAGGATTAATTGAATATCTTTAAAATCTAGCTCAGATATGGCATACATTGCTTCCTTCTGTATTGAACGATATTATGATTCTAAGTCAAGTTTGGGAATTGATTTAAGCCCTTAGAAAACATTAACAATATGAATAGTTGGATTCCATGTGATTGACAGCTTGATGAAAATGCTCAGCAGCACATAAAAAGGCTGCCTTATCAGACACATAACAGCATTTCAGAAAGATGAGCGCAGAGTTTATTAAAGCAGCTACATTGTTTAACTTATAAGACAAATTGTTACCATTTCTTTTATATTAATAGCATTCTACCAAATAATAATAACTAATTCTTGAAACCTATAAGATTCTTGGGGAGCTTGACAGGGTAGATGTGGAAAGATTGTTAGCCCTTGGGAGAGTCTAGGACCAGAGGCATAATCTCCGAGTAAGGGGTTGCCCATGTAAGACAGAGATGAGGAGGAATTTCTTCTCTTGGACGGTAGTAATTCTTTACCACAGAGGGCTGTAGAAGCTGAGATAGACAATTTTAATCAGCAAGAGAGTCAAAGGTTATGGAGAAAAGGCTGGAAAGTGGAGTTGAGGATTATCAGATTTCATTGAAAGGTACAGCAAACCCGATGGGTCAAATGGCCTGCTTCTGCTCCTATGTCTTATGGCTTTATGGTCTTAATTGCAAAACTGTAATGTCACCCAGCCTGCCAGTTGGAATAAGGGATTTGGAGCTGTATTTGCTCCAATCATCTATGGCTTGTCTTTGTTTCTGAGGTCTCTTCTTGGACCTGGCAATGTATGTTGTCTAGAATTAGTGAAGGGTGGCAGCTGAGCTTAATGGATCTGATCCTTAATCTCTGAAATGCAAGAGTCTTTCCCTTGATAAGACAGTATTTTGCTTTGTTTTGCAAACCAGAAGATTCCCAGGTCCCATGCTCAGTTGGTGCTGAATTACTGAATTGTATTCACAACAGTACTAGGGGTGTTACAATTAAGGAAGGAAATTTGGTCCCCATTTTCACGCCTGATGACTTGCTAACAAGCCCCTGGTTTGAATGTGTGCATGCAAAGCAAGAATGGGAATGGGTGAGAATGTCATATGCAACAGTGAAATAACATACCAAAGTCAATCTTCAAGGTTCACATAAAAAAAATACTGACATAAGTGAAACGTTTCGGATGTGGTCTATGTCCGTGGAACAACAAGGAGTTAATGCCTCCAGAAAGTAACGGAGAAGAGTGAAAGAGAAAATTAGTAAAGAATTTGTATCATCAGCAGTAATGAAAATCATATATATAATATAGGATTTTAACTCCTGTCTTAAGTTTGGAGACTGAGAATTACAATTGACACATGATTTTACTTCTGAAGACTGAGAATTACAATTGACATAAACCCACATTAAATCCAAGGCCTTTGTTGAAAATCTTAGACAAAACAAATTGAATTAAATCATAGATTTAGGTTGCTATTGCAAATTGGTTATGTTAGACAAGGCTGGTCTTTGAGCAGTAATGGATGTGTAGAGTGGAGAAGGCCATTGATCTAGCTGAGAATGCTTTAATTTTGGTGGCACCTGAGATTAGACTGGCTTGTTGTGGTGTTATGGACCCACTGCTGGTCCTAGGGGATGGGGAGATTCTGCACTGGCACCACAAGAAGGATATCCAGGGCCCTGCCCACAAAGTGGACATCGATTTCCCCCATCTGTCATGTTCAGGGAAAATGATAGGAACAATGTGGGGCAGCTCTGGACTGATAGTGCTTGTCTGGGTGCGCAACAGACTTTTAAAGATGGTGTGGGTGCAAGCATTGATATCTGAGATATCCACTGAACAACAAATTGTTCTGAGACCAACGGGGCAGAAAACTGATGTGAGAGATGCCATTGAGGTCGGATAGGCAATTAATAAGGCGAGTTCAGTAAGATAGGGTGAGAGAACTCATGAGGCTTTGCAGCAAAAACCCTCCAAAAAGCTTGATGCAACTCAGACTTAGCCAAAATATTCAGTCCTCTGTCTTCTACCCAAAGTGCTGTTCATCTATCCTTCTTGTGATCTCCCTGTTATTATTTATCTGTCATCTTCTTTTCTTGAGTGATCCCTTTTAGAACACTTTCAGGATTTCAAAACCCTGTTTTTGAAATGCACAGTTCTTTTCTGGTTGGTTGTCATACAATCAATTGTTGTTTGGGTAATTATCACATTATCTTCCATTGGTTTAGCTACAATCAGTTTGCTGCTATTGTCTGTTCTATTTCAATTCAAATTATTCTAGTCAATGCAGCAGTATCACTACAATTAGGAGATATCAATGTAATTAACAAGTATTGCACCTATCCAGTTTCCACCTAACAATTCTCTGAACTCATAGCCAGCCTGTTGTTCCTTAATTCCATGTACAGCTACTGAAATAATTGTTGATGATAATGAGGAACTCACCAAGCTTCCTTCAACGATAGTAGGAACTGCAGATGCTGGAGAATCTGAGATAACAAGGTGTAGAGCTGGATGAACACAGCAGGCCAAGCAGCATCAGGGGAGCAGGAAGGCTGACGTTTCGGGCCTAGACCCTTCTTCAGAAAGAAGTGACACTGGCAGGACCAGAGCCCTGAGAAGAATCAGAGCAGCACACTGCGACAAAGTAGACAATCAACACAAAGAGTACTTGTAGACAAAGCACAACTCAGTCAAACAGAAACTCTTTGCTCCTGAATTGGATCTGTCCGGAACTGAATCAGAATGCTTCACTCTCACATTATTGTTTCATTTCTCACCTTGTTCTGCTCCTTTACACCTTGATCTGTCCTGCAGAAATGATTTGCTCCTCTACATCATTCAGACTCGTCTTCTCTGTGAACAGTCCAAACACCAAGCAGCAGATCACACATCGCCGAGCAAGGCATATCTTTAGACCATAAGACAATGAGACTTAGAATGAGAAGAAGACCATTCAGCACAACGCATC
>NC_063349.1:38338458-38353446 GCF_021869965.1 Rhincodon typus
GAACACTGCAGGCCAAGCAGCATCATATGCTGCTTGGCCTACTGTGTTCATCCAGCCCTGCACCTTTTAAAATACCTGTCCTGGTTTTCCAACCTCTCCAATCCTTTATCCATGCCAATCCATGCAATCTACTCTAGCCTCACAGACCTATGAGATGTCTTTGTTTCTCTCCTTCTGCCCACTTGAGAATCTCAATTTCAATTTGTCCACTATTGATGATCATGCTTTAGCTGTCTTGGTTCTGAGCTCTAGAATCTTCTTCCTAGACAACCTCACCTCTCTGCCTCTTACCTTTATAAAGATGCTACTTAAAACCTATCTCCTTGACCAAGCGTTTGGTCATTTGATCTAATGTTCCCATTTGTGGCTTGTCAACAAATTTTCCTTCTTAACACTCCTGTGTTTTTCTATATTAAAAGTACTATGTACATCTAAGCTGTTGTTGTCTATTAATAAATGCACATGAATATGGTCAATTTAATTGTGTATCATGCAACATATTTTGTGTGAATATTCTATCCTTGACAATTATTTAATATATTCATGGGTTGTGGGAATTGCTGATTATACATTTATTGCCATCCCAAATTGCCTTTGAACTGTTGCTGTCAATGGGATGTAACGATACACACAGTATTATTCAGGAAGGAGTTCCAGCATTTTGACCCAGCAACAGTGAAGGAATAATGATCATAGTTTCAAGTCAGGATGATGAGTGGCTTGGAGGAGGACTTACAGGTAGAGGAGTTCCTATATATCTGCAGCCTTTGTCCATCTAAGTGGTGGACGTTACAGATTTTGACAGTGCTATCAAGGAAGCCCTGTGGGTTAATTGTGCAGATGGTACACATTGTTGCCACCATGCATTGATGGTGGAGGGAGTGGATGTTAAAAGTCGAAAATAGAACATGTGGCTGTATAACTATGTCATGTGGCTGGATATTATAAGCAAATATAGCGTAATGAATATTTAGGAGAAATTGAAAGAATGGTTAACATAGTGCATAAAATGAACTAGAAATAAATTTAAATTAAACGGACATTGCAATGAAGCTGTGTACACTGCGTAAGCTGGCTTCATCACTCATCATCCTGCAGCACCCTTTAAGTATACAAACCCAAAGATTACTGTGAGTCCTCATTTAAAAGAATATTAGCAAAGTAATATTTTTGCAAGTATTTTCCAAACATTCTATTTAAAATTCCTTCCATTAATTTGTTGTGCCATGCACATCTCGCTTCCTTTCACCAAAAGCAGCATTCAAACAAAGCTAAAAGCCAACACAACCAATTTCAATTATTAGATGAAGAAGGTTGCAGTTTCCATCACACTGTTGTGGTCATGGCAGAAGTTGATATTCAAATCTATCAGTGGAGTGTATGGTGAGATTTGCCAGCTTTCAGCAGAGCCACTAATTGAGGACAGATGCATATGGAACAAATTGCACATAGAGCTGTCAGCCTTAACTAAAATGTTTGTGTTCAAAGTTAGGGTAGGTGTGGGTGTATTTCTGTCCATTCTCTCATCTATGGGAGGGAAGTCTGGACCCAGATGTGATGAAATGCAATTTAAAAAAAAGTGTGACAATGCACAGAGATGGACAGAGCCTGCTGATACAAAATGATTTTACAGATTCCTGGTTTTATCATGTTAAGGTGATAGGCATCTGGCATTGTGCTCCTATCCCTCTCCAACTTTGCAGAAATCAGGCAGAGGAGGTCATCTGTCTCAGAGGAGCTGGACCTGATTAAATGGTGATGGCAACGGAGTCTTGATGTCGTCATTGGGACACATAACAATTTTAGTTGTGGGTCATTGAATGGCTGCAAAGTCTCAGACCCATCAGCTGGCAGCAGACAACATCCAGGAAATACAGGAGGCCCAGTTGAATATTCTTACTTTACATTTTTAAGGTTCATTGTGGATAGTTAGGGCTTTAAATGTGACATGATCTTTGTCCGAAAGCCTAAAGCCCTATAAGTTATCAACATTTACGAATGCGTTGCACCATTCCTACCGGGGCATCCAAGTAAAGCCTAGGAATTATAATTTCTGAGCCCCACACTTGGCGCAACTAGATGGTTCACCCTCCTGCTTCAGCCTTGAATTCATATCTCAAGATAAATTGAGATCAAATTTCCAAATCAAGCATTTTAGTTGGAATGTGGTCAATGTTTTCAGAACTAGCATATGTTAAAATAGGATGGATTGCTTTAAATTCATAGTAAGACCATTTTTTCCTGCCTTGCTTTTTTGTCATCATGTGCATATGCTTTCTCTCTCAGTTTCAATATGTTATAAAAGGACTAAGTAAAAGATTTTATTTGGAACGCTGAACAATGAGCATGTTTTCAAGCCAACTCTTCATTCAACATAGAACCCTCCACGCATTTGACACCAGTGACACATGGACAGAGGCAGCTTTCGAATGAGTTGTCAAAAAAAGAAAGAAAGTGAAGTATATTTGCAGTTAACTTCAGCTTTTGGAAAAGCTAATTACTTGGCTAAAAAGATTGCTAAATGTGTTTCTTGTGTTTAGAGCACTTTTATTTTCTCACCCCCCGCTCCAAGGACAACCACTTCAGGAGGATGTTGTTTGAAAAAAGGCCAAGGCATTTGCATCATATTATACTTCTTGAAAGTGAAAGAATCAATTCTTAAAACCAGTTTCAAGCTGCTGATCAAATATTATATTCTTGTTCTTTCTTATGACAGATTTCCTTTAGAATTTACAAAATGTTTGCATATATTTGAAAGCATTTTCTTTCCAGATCTAATTATCTTGGAGGATACAATCTCATGAAAACACAATATAATGCTGGATTGTTTCATGCTTACAATGATTTGACTGAAATATAATGCCTACTGGGAACCAGTAAACCTCTTATTTTGTACTAAACAGGATTAAAGTTAGTGCTGGCATTCAAAAGCTTTCCCTATATTAATAACGGAAGGAGGAGGGGAGGTAAGGTCAGGTTGAGTTTCTAGTCAGATCCCCTGGAGGTTCAGTAATTGAACTGTTTAGATTCTTAGCCACTAATAATTTGCTCTTAACATGAACTGGGTATCAGTGCCCAGGATTTGCTGACTGGGGAATTTTCTGCATTCTTCTAAATGTGTTGATCTGTTGTAGATTCAACGGTTAATCAGAGAGCTGCAGTTCCCATAAATAGTTTACTTAGTCACATTTTCCATTGAGTTAGGTTAATAATACATGCGGTGAGAGCCTTTAAATTGAAATGTCCTTGTCAAGTAGACAATTGAGAACAAATTTTCACCATTTCTTTGTTGTTTACTTTAGTATTAAAACAGTACAAAAGTGATTATTGGTGGATTTCAAAACTCAACTGTTTTTTCTTAGGAAGGATTTATATCACAATTATTATTGTTTGAAGTTTTATTTTGGAATGTCAGCAACAACAGCAAGACTGCTTTGATACCCATTCCCAGTTTTACTGAGAAAATGATGATGGACTTTCTCCTTGAAGTACTATAGTTTCCTTATGTTAATCCGTTCACATGATTTTGTGTAAGGAATACTTGGGTATTGCTCAGCAATGATGCAGAATTGGTAATAAATGCCGGACTCAGGTTTGTCTGTAAATTAGTGGTATTGATGCTCCTATAGTCTAAGTAGCAGAGGTTGCACTGGAGTGAAAGGTTGTTAGAGTAACCATGATTAGTAACTACAGTGCATTTTACTGCAACCAAAACGTACTAGTGATGAAGTGTGTGGGACATGACTACAAAGACGATGATCTAGCAAACTGCTGTATGTTTGATGAAACTATTTTTCTTGAGTTTTGTTGTGATTTCACCCATTGAGAATTCCATCACATTCTTAGACTTGAATGTCGTAGATGATGTATCAGGAGGCGAGACATCCAAAGAGTACTCAGCCTATGTCCTCTTCTTGTCCTCGTGTTGTTAGAAAGGTGGATCCATTTAAGAGTGATCTTAAATACGTTGATGGTGGCGTCTGTATGATAATAGTGCAGGATATAAACTGGACATTTCCTTCTTCAAGATGGTTGTTACCTAATTCTACGAATAATGTGACTGTTAGCTGGCAGTTGTTAGCCTAAGCTGAGATGTTGTTCATGTCGTGTTGGAGACTGACAAAAGTTGCTTCATAATCAGTGAAGCTCTGAATGAAACTGAACTCTCGAGTCATCAGCAACCAGCCCTCTCGTGACAGGGTAGAGTCCAGAAGCCTTTTCCACTGCTTGAAGAGTCTAGAATGAGGAATTGTAGTTTTAGAGTGAAAGGTTTGACTGAGATTAAGAAACTTGTGAATCTTTAGAATTCTGTACCTCAGAGGGTTGTGAATGCCCAGTTGTTGAGTATGTTGGGATTGACAGATTTTTGCACACAAAGTTGATCAAGGGATAGAGTTGGAAAGTGGAGCTGGTGTAGATCATCGGCCATTATCTTACTGAATGATGGTGCCTTTTGATAGACTGTGGTCTACTCCTGTATAAATCTTATGTTCTTATGGCTAAACCCTGTTTGCAGAGATGGAATGGAAAGCAAGGATGTAGAATTTGGCTGCTGTTCACATATTTGGTTTTGTTTATTCCAAAACCACCGTAGCATATCAAAACGAGTTCCAAACTGAAAATATAAAAATTGTTCATATCTTTGTGGAAATTTGCAATCGAAGAAAGTGTGGAAAAGATTCAAGTCTACTCAGGCCCAAAATGACCAAGGTTTGGTTTGGATCTGCCCTTGCCTTGTTGAATTATTTAATTTCAGTTTTATATGGCATTTTGTTTTGGTTTTACATTTGACCTTTGTGCAGCCAGACATACCAGTGATGGTTTTTATGTACAAGAGGAAATTATTATATGTATTTGTGAAAGTTCCAAGTACAAACTGTACTTGACAAATCATTTCCTTAGTGCTCACACAACTGAAAGCTGTGACATTTCAATTAACTGAAACAGAAAAGAACTGAAATGGAACTGAAGGAATATTAATTAATTGTGTTCTCTTAAAATCAAGATTTTTTTTAGCAATTTCAATAGTTTAAATGTCTACCAACTCCTAAGAAATGTCTTTTAGTTTGTATAGGTTAGCAGCAGAAATCCTTATCCAATTTTGATACTGTACATAGATAAAATGCCTCTAAAGCAAATAGACATCACAATTAATTTCGCATTACTATTTTTTGTAGTGACAAAGCTGACCGAGATTTATTTTAACAAGATAATTATGCCAACTAAAAATTGCCTGCCACTGAAACATATTGTCTGCATTGTTTTCAGATGAAGGATTTGTGTTTGTTCCAGTTACTTTGGCCATTCATACAGCTGAAACAGACCAGCCTGATAGGAAATCCAGTTCTCCCAGGATTACATCAGTGGTACTATATAAGCAGTGCCCCTTTCCCATGAGAATGCTGCAGAATCCTGTACCATTTCAGAGGATATCAATCAGCCCCTGCTCCCACTCATTATATAAAATGAAACTTTCTAATCAAAAGAATAATCACAATTTTTTAGCAAAATGTCTAAATTTGGATTAAAAATTGCACTGCACAACTGAAAAATGCACAATTCCATCAATTTCATAAAACTATGAAAGGTAACTAATTATTGCTATCAGCTTAATGATGAATTATAGTGCAGAAAGCAGCAATGATACATGTTTGACATTTTCAATGACTGGAACATTAAGGCTGAAATTGGTCTTGAACACTTAGAGTCACAGAATCATAGAGATATACAGCAAGGAAACAGACCTTTTGGTCCAACTTGTCCATACTTGTCGGGGAGAAAGTGGGAGAATAGGGTTGAGGAACTTATCAGCCATGATTGAATGGCGGAGCAGACTTGATGGGCCGAATGGCCTAATTTCTGCTCCTGTGTCTTATCGTCTTACCGACAGATATCCTAAATTAATCGAGTGTCATTTGCCAGCATTTGGCCCACATCCCTCTAAACCCTTCCTATTCATATATCCAGCCACATGCCTTTTAACAGTTGTAATTGTACCAGCCTCCATCACTTCCTCTGCCAGCTCATTCCATACATGCACCACCCTCTGCATGAAAAAGTTGCCCCTTAGGTCCCTTTTAAATCTTTCCCCTTCCACCTTAAACTTATGCCTTCTAGTTTTGGACTCCCTCACCCCAAGGAAAAGTCCCTGCCTATTTACCCTGTCCATGCCTCTCATGATTTTATAAACCTCTATAAGGTCAAGCCACAGCCTCCGACGCTCCAGTGAAAATAGCCCCAGCCTATTCAGCCTCTCCCTACAGCTCAAACCCTCCAACCCTGGCAACATCCTTGTAAATCTTTTCTGAACCCTTTCAAATTTCACACAATCCTTCTTATAGCGAAGAAACCAGAAGTGAACACAATATTCCAATAGTGGCCTAACCAATGCCCTGTACAGTTGCAACATGACCTCCCACTCCTGTACTCAATGGACTGACCAATAAAGGCAATCCTACCAAACACCTTCCTCACTATTCTATCTACCTGTGACTCCACTTTCAAGGAACTATGAACCAGTACTCCAAGGTCTCTTTGTTCAGCAACACTCCCCAGGACCTTACCATTAAGTGGATAAGTCCTGCCCTGATTTGCCTTTCCAAAATGCAGCACTTCACATTTACCTAAATTAAACTCCATCTGCCACTCCTTGGCCCATTGGCCCATCTGATCAAGATCCCATTGTATTCTGAGATAACCTTCATTATTGTCTGCTACACCTCCAATTTTGGTGTCATCTGCAAACTTACTAACTATACCTCCTACATTCACATCGAAATCATTTATATAAATGACAAAACGCAGTGAATCCAGCACTGATCCTTGGGGCATGCCACTGGTCATAGGCCTCCAGTCTGAAAAGGAACCCTCCACCAGCACTCTCTGTCTTCTACCTTCAAGCCAGTTCTGTATTCAAATAGGTAGAACTCCCTTTATTTTGTGTGATCTAATATTGCTAACCAGTCTACCATGAGGAACCTTGTTGAATGCCTTACTGAAGTCTATATAGATCACATCCACTACTCTTCCCTCATCAATCCTCTTTGTTACTTCGTCAAAAAACTCAATCAAGTTAGTGAGACAAGTTTTCCCACATTCAAAGTCATGTTGACTATCCCTAATCAGTCCTTGCCTTTCCAAACATATTTAAATCCTGTCCCTCAGGATTCCCTCCTGCAACTCACCCACCACTGAGATCAGGCTCACTGGCCTATAGTTCCCTGTTTTTCCCTTATCACTTTTCTTAAATAGTGACACCAAATTAGCCAACCTCCAGTCTTCCGGCACCTTGCCTGTGGCTATTGATGATACAAATATCTCAGCAAGGGGCCCAGCAATCACTTCCCAATCAGGGAACACCTGATCATGTCCAGGGATTTATCCATGCTTATGCATTTTAAGAAGTCCAGCACCTCCTCGTCTGTAATATCGGCACTTTTCAAGTACATTTGCCAGTTCTTTTTACACTCTGTCCAAAATTGTCCAATATTCTCTTCCATTCATAGAATAGAAAATCAGCTGGTTTGCTGATTTGCTATTATTCTCTTTGTGTTGCTGTCCAAAGCTAGTTTCACACCGATATGTTTTCCTATATATATTTACTTTTCTGAAACAGAAGTACATCTTCAGATTGATTCTGCATCTTGATTTTCTCATTTCTAGTTTGCAAACAGTAACCCTGAAATAATGGTGAAATTACTGCAAGAGAAAAAAGGCAGAAAGTGCCACCAGAACTTTCAATTGAGGCTTGTATTTATGCAGGGTCCTTTAATATTGGTCAAAATATCAACAAGAAGAATAGTTCCTCACAATGATGGTAAACTCCAACCCTGTTTTTATGTTATCCTTAACAGCTGGCTTTTAAAGCATAGACATTTCTAAAAATCTTTGGAATGGGACTGCTTTCTTGAAGAATCTCTTCTGTATAAAGTCATTTTTTAAAAAGTTATAGATCACTGTGTTTAAGAGATCAAAAAATTCATTTGAAGGTATCTTAGTGTGAGCAGAAGGTAAAGTCTCCATCCATTAGTACTATATGGGGGCAGCCAAACCTAAAATAATTAACTTCTTCAAACGTATCTCTGCTTGAGCACTATTTTTTGGCAACCGATATTTATAACGTTGTACGTAATTAACTACATCTATGTCATCGAACAGCACCAGGTACAATTTACAGGGAATACAAACTACATAAAATTAATTGCATGGCTGTTTTTCTTGAATGTAAATGAAGGCTATACCATTTCATTCTTATTCTACCTCATTTTGTTTGCTATTCTATCTTATCTGAAGTGGGTAGTAAAGCAGTGAAACATTAATTTGTGCCCTTCCAGTATTTTCATTTTTTGTTTCTAATTCTCTGTATTTGTTATGGATTTTTTTTCTTTTTTCTTTTGTCCAATGTATTTAGTTTAGTATTTTAAAGACATAGCCTCTTCGATGTTTTACTGTTCTCTACCCTTGTTAAATATTTTAATACTGCATAGCTTTTAACTGCTTTCACAGCAGCACAAACATGATTTTGCTGGACCACAATGTATATAAAATAAGGCATCACTATGCAGCAGCAATTTAGATTCTGTTTCCTCCAACATCTGTATATTCAGAGTTTAGTGGACACACTTTTCTCAGCATTAACATACATTTCAAAGTTTGTACAGTTTTCTTTTCTCAGACTTACAAAAATGATGTGAATAATGCTTGCTAATCATCGATTTATTTATCTTCTTAGTCAATATTTTTCTTTTTGTTTCTTTTAGAGGCAGGTCACTTCCCTTTTGATAAGAGTGGGACTGCTGGCTGTCTGGGGTGCCACTTTACTGGGACTTCGCTTGTACTGGATGGGTAACAAACCACCAAGCTTCTCCAACTCTGACAACCCAGCGGCAGACTCGGACAGTCTGCTTACACGAACTTTGACCTTTAATTATTTGCCGGCAGCAAATTTTTGGCTACTGTTATGCCCCGACACTATGAGTTTTGATTGGTCGATGGATGCGGTGCCATTGATAAGAACGATCAATGATTGGAGAAACCTTCATACTTTAGCATTCCTTGTTGGATTTCTGCTCCTCATCTACATCAGCCTGACGAGCTCTCCAAAAGACAGAGTTTGCAATGGCAAAACAATGATGAATGGCAAACAGAATACAAATGGGCACAGCTGCCACTCAGGCATGGAGCATGGGAACAATGAACAAGGTTTTGATTTTGTACCAAGAACTGACCACTTTGTTAAGGAAGATTTAATTCAGGGACAACCACTTCCAAAAGCTCAGAACATTGTCATTTTCTCTTTATCGCTTCTAATAGTGCCATTCCTGCCTGCTACTAACCTTTTCTTTTATGTCGGTTTTGTAATAGCAGAGCGAATCCTGTACATTCCAAGCATGGGTTTCTGTTTACTAGTAACATTGGGCATAAGGACCCTCTCTCTCAGAATGAAGAAGAGAGTCTTTAAGAATTTGATTTTATATGCAGCTGCTGCTTTAGTCGTTTTGTATGGATTGAAAACCATATTAAGGAACAGAGACTGGCATGATGAGGAAATGTTATATAGATCAGGGATAAAAGTGAATCCTGCTAAAGGTAAACAATTCTGACTTCAAAACATGAAACTTAATGTTAAGATGATAAGTCATATTTAAATGGATTCTAGCACCAACATGAACAACTGCTTTCTCTTCCTGGCAGCGTGGGGTAACCTCGGGAATGTTCTGAAAAGCCAAGGCAAAGTTTTGGAAGCTGAAAAGGCCTATAGAAATGCCTTGTACTATCGCAGCAACATGGCTGATATGCTTTATAATTTGTAAGTATGCATGACTCAACTGCTGGCCTTATTCCTAACCAGGTCAATTATAAAACTTGCAATGAATGGCACTATTGATCTATTTGTGTGACACAGATATTGTCTACTGGTACAATGAATCGCTATAGCAGTGTTTTAATTAATCCTGTTCCCTGTCTCCTACTGACAGCAGCATTTCTTTATTGCATTCTTAAATAGGAAAAAGTTTCCCTCATTTCAATCGTTTTTAAAATCTCAAATACTGTTTGATTTCTTGCACGTAGGATTTTAATGGTTTAAGTTACATTGAGAATGATTGTATAATCTGTACAAGTAAGTAGGTAATTGTTACTAAGAAGTTTGATCAAAGATATGGAACATTCTGATAATTTATGGAGTAAATATTGAGGATTTTCTTCAATTTTTTTGGAAGTGATATTTGTGCTCGTTATTTAGGTAGGGTTACTTCAACTTCAGAAATGACTCAACGCTCATTGCTGTATACTTCCAAATCAGACAAAGCTGTGTTTTGGGATCCATTCATCAAAACTGTGCAGAGACAATATAAATGCAGTTTATTTGTGCCAAAGTTTGTCAGCAGATATGATCACATTTCACATTTCACTTTCAACAAGATTGAAGGATGCTAGATTGTACAGCAGGATAATCAGCATCCGAGAGGCCTCATATTTTGCTTGCAAAAAAACCTTCCCTCAGATGGTGATTTATGTGTTGTGGTTTCTGTCCTTATGCCAAATCTACCTTCTGACCTATTGGATTCATTCACACGTGACCCAAATGTAGAGAGAATAAATCTGAAACTGGTCATTTTATTGAATCTGCTACAGAACATAATTTTACAAGCCAACATTCATTTTCCATTATGGCAATTCCTTCTGTTTTCAATTTTATATGAAGATGTGAACAGCCACAAGCAAATAATCATATTTTAGCTTTTGTAAAGAAGGCATTAGCCGCAATATGTTTGATGCTTGTACCAAAAAAAAACGATGACTTCTTGTATAATAACTTAACTAAAACAGGATCTCCATTGGGATCTGGTATCATAAGAAAGTCAGCTTGTCTCCAAAGTTTGAACCACATGACTATGTGACACTTGAACTTATTTACTGTGGCTTTCTGTAGTTTATCATTTGTAGGCAAGGCTGATTCTCATTTAAGTTTAACAATGTTCTATGCTGGTCAACCAGAGACAGGCAGCCTTTGGGCTCTAATGACCATCAGTCAAGGTGTAATCTTCAATGATCTAATAACACAAAGGTAAATGGTTTTCCTTTGCTTCCCTTGGAGGAAGGGCATGAGGGTGTCAGGGCGGGTGTAGGGTTGGGGGTGGGGGTGGGGGTGAGGTCAGAGTCAGGATTAAGGGTTGTTTTTCAAAAACCACATCTTGCCCCATATCAGTGCCCCTACATTGTCCCAGATGGTGTAAATGAAGGCTTCCACCCTAACCTGACAAGCAGGTTGCCATGCCACTTCTCCCTTGTCTCAGCAGTGATGAACTGAATCCTTTAAGAGGCCATTAATTGACTATTTAAGGGCTTTAATTGCTGGTAAGATGAGAAATTCACCATTTGACCATCAGCAGTTAATTGCTGAGCTGACAAGAAGGGCCAAACCACTCTTTGAGACCAACCTGTCCAATTATTTCCTCTTCTCATCACCTCTCGCACCACCTCCAGGGACAGAAAATTCTGCCCATAGTTTCAATGTATACAAGTGAAACTTTCTGCCTGTTAAATAAGTTTGATTAGTATTATTGCATTCTAAGAAGAGACACAATTTAACAACCACAAAATGGTAGGGTTAGGTCACTTGCAATATCAAAATTTTCAAAATCTCAAACCTGAACCCATCCACCTCGAGGTATGTTATTATCATGAAAACCACAGGCTGCTCTCTCATTAGAGACAGCTGACTTGTTTGACTTGAGTGTCACCACACTTCAAGCAAGGGACATGGTTGAGAAGACCGGGCTTCTCAGTCACCTCAGACAGGACTGAAACTGAACCCACGGTGTTGGCATTGTTTTATATTGCAAAATGGCTCCCTGGCCAGTTGACCTAACTGACCAATCCATAGGTGACCAATTAATGTATGACCATGAGGTGGCATAGTTATTTATATGTTAGGCCGTGCATCTCAGATTTTGTACGAAATCTTTTCTCTATGCTCAGAAAAATCTGACCTCTACAATTTCAAAGCTCACAAACTGCACACTTGACATGGGGCATAAAACTGACAGCATGGTGGCTCAGTGGTTAGCACTGCTGCCTCACAGCACTAGGGACCTGGGTTCAATTCCAGCTTTGCGTGACTGCCTGTGTGGAGTTTGCACATTGTTTGCATGGGTTTCTGTCAGGTGCTCTGATTTCATCCAAAAGCCCAAAGATTTACAGGTTAGGTGGATTGCCCATGCCAATTGTCAATACTGTCCAGGCTAGGTAAATGAGGGGTTAAGGGGATAGGGTGGGGAGGTCTTGAGAGGGTTGGGGCAAACTCGATGGAACAAATGGTTGCTTTCCGCACACTAATCTATGATACTAAATACCATTTCTGTCTTTTCACATGAGAATCAGTGCACTTTGCAAGGCATGTTGAAGAACATAAGGAGAGCGTTTAGAGAGGCAAGAGGATTAGAAGTTTTTCCTCAACTCTCCAACAAAACATCTCAACTCCTAAAAGTGTATAATATTAAATTAAGCCTCATTTTTCACCTGCCATCCCTCTCAACTGCCCATCATGCCATCACAAAACACCTTTACTACCCCTATGTTTTCTACGTGTCCTCAATGAACTCTCAGGTAACCCATGACATCTCTATGTCTCCATATCATTTGTAACCACTTACCCAGTACTCAGATGGTCCTCAGATTTCATGCAATATTTTAGATTGCTTACAAAATATAAACCTCTCACCATCTAATAAAAGCCTCCATCTCATTGATAATGAGAAAAGAAATTGCTGCCATGTGAAAGAAGCCTTGTAATACTGTTAGCTTATATCAATAAATCAGAAAGACGTTAAAGGAGCAATCAATTATCAGCACTTTTTGAAACTGTCGCTCATTCTCAGGTGAATGGGGTACGTACCATGCTGAAATCCAATTGTACTTGAAACATAGCCATGCATTAATAGTGGCCACTTTTGCCCCAAATAAAGACTACTATCTGGGGAAAAAAGTGCAGAAGATGCTTATTTCTATTTCAAAGCAGAGTGCTTGTAAAGTAATGTATGAGAGTAGATGGTTAGATATTTTTCAAATATCAAACCCATTTTTTTTGTATTAGCCAGTGCTATTTAAATCACAATGGCAAGATTACAACACAGCCTAAATATATTTTGTAAAATATTCCAATGCAGTGTGGTGCCTTTATTGGAAAAGCCTGTAATGCATGTGAACAAAAACACAGGGCTGGTCAGTGTTAGGGTCAATTTACCTTTTAAAGACAGATCCCTATGATGAATTACTGCAAAAAAAACATCTCTGTTACAATACAATACATAATCATGACATTTCAGGGTGTGCAAGCACTTTGCACATACCTTTTCAGAATGTTCCTCAGTAGGCTCTCCATTTTCTTCACGAGCTCTCAAATCTGATGTGTTTTTGAAAGGCTTCCAAACCCCACACCAGCAGATGAAAAACTGATATTTGTACCCTATTTACCCAAAGCCAGGATGAATATTTGGCATTTGCAACAGGTAAATGGAACAAAAATTAGATGAAAATTAGAATTTCAAAAAGAAGTGTATTAATTGATGTACCAAATTGTATCTCCGCAACCAGATGATAATTTAGCACCTTAGCTCCCTTTTTAATTTTAATTAGACTAGCAGGATTTCCTGGGCTCAGGAAACTAGCGATTAAGTGGAGGTCAGGACTGCTGGATTCAGCTGTTAAGCATTTACCTCCCATATCTAGCGACTGTTCCTGCTCCCCTACCTGTGATTTGACTTACCCCTTGCTATGGCTTTTCTTTCTAATGCTTCCTCAATCCATTCTGATCTCTCCATCCTTTGTTCTTCTCAACTGCTGCCTCCAACCTTCATTTCTTTTGGATTTCTTAACTGCAAATCAGTATATTCTCCACTCCTGCCCAGTCCCAATGCTCCACCTCGACCCCCCACTACCGCATCACTGCTGAGCTACCAAATGACTGACTGGCTCAGGGCAGTTAGAATGCCTGTTTATGCATTAGCAGAATAGTTATCATTTTTGTACCTAGATACCAATGTGAAGATGTTATTCATTTACACCTCTTTGCACTGACTGGATATATTGAATATTGTAACTTCTTACAATTTCTCCTGTAAACTAAAATCAAGAGGTTGTCACATGCAAGGGGCCCTACCATTAAAACAAAATTCTCTATTCAAACCATATTCTCACCCCAAAAGAGAATGCATCTGTTTTGAATCTTTTTCCCTCTCATGGATATGTATGCTGTGGGCATTACTGATTCTTAGTTGTGGAAATTCAATTGTGATTGTAAAGAAAATGCAAACAAATACATATGCAACTTAACTCTTTAAAAATGTAAATACTACTGTAAGGCACTATTGCTGTTGTTTTCTTAAAGGAAGCTTTTACTGTGCTCTGGTGCTCAAATGACATCATGTTCTATTTATGAACTGTGGAAACTCGTAACAGATTGTACTTCTTTAAAAAAAAATCTCTGCATTCCATTGTTTCCTTGGTGAATGCAGACAGGATTAACATTGAAAGACCTGCTGTAGAATCTAATAAGAAACTGCACAGCATACATGAAAAGCTAAATTTGTCAGAGCTTTTGCTAACGCTTGTCAATAGAAGGTGTAATTATTACAACTTTAATGGCTGACAGGATTCTAATCACAATACCATTTAATGGAAGAATTGTGGAAACATTTACACTACACTTTGGCTCCATTTTGAATCATGAACTTCCCGATGAAGCCCCTAGAGCTGATTTCATTATTTGTAATTTCTAATTTATTGAATAATTTTAATAGTTAAACAGAATTATGCACTGTTTACCACACAGAAACAACCATTCATTCCTCCTACTCATTGCTGACTTCCCTATCCCACAATTCACCAAGCCTAATTAGCATGTCAGATAACAAGGTGTAGAGCTGGATGAACACAGCAGGCCAAGCAGCATCAGAGGAGCAGGAAGGCTGACGTTTCTGAAGAAGC
>NC_063349.1:38353846-38419048 GCF_021869965.1 Rhincodon typus
ACACCTTGTTATCTCAGATTCTCCAGCATCTGCAGTTCCTACTATCTCTAATTAGCATGTCCTCCTGTTGTTTCACCCTCAGGAATTTATACAGCTTATCCTTGAAATGTCCATTTTCTTTGTCCTTTTATTCTTTCATGGGATGTGAGTATTGCCGGCAAGACCAACATTTGTTGATGATTCCTATTTATCCTTGAATTGATGGACCACTTCAGAGGTCACTTAAGAGTAAATCACATTGTTGAGGGTCTGGAGTCTCATGTAGACCAGATGGGGTAAGGATGCAAGATTTCCTTCCTTAAAGGATATTAGGACACAAGATGGGTTTTTACAACAATCCAGTCTAGTCCAGACTTATTAATTTATTTGAACTTCCTCCAGCTGCCATAGTAGGATTTTGAACCCATATGCTCAGATCATTAGACCTGGTGGCTGGATTAGTAGTCCACTAATGTTAACATTACAACACCATTTTCCCTATATTCTAACCACTAAATTACTCACTATGCTCAACAGAACTAAGCAATTAGTCAGCCTATCTGATCAAAACTGCAGTCCTGCCACATCCAGTCATGAATTATATTAAATAAGTAAAAGAAGAAGGAGGTTCCATGAAGATCCCAATCTTCACAATGATGGGACCCTGCACTTGAGTGCAGAAGACAAAACTGAAGCATTTCCAAGCAACTTCAGCCAGATGTGCTGAGTAGATTATCTTTCTTGGGCTACTTCTGAGGCCCCTACCATTGACATCTTCAGCTGATTTGATTCACTGCATGTGAAATCCAGAAACAGCTGACTACACCAGATGGAGCAAAGACTATGGACTCTACCAACAATATGTATGCAGTCCTAAACACTTGTGTTCTAGATCTAGCTGTGTTTTCTCATCAATACTGCTTGTCCTTAGAATGGAAAATTGCCCAGTCGGTCCTCTTCATAAAAGAGCAGGACAATATTTTTCTGGCCAAATACTGCCTATTGGCTTCCTCTCAATCATCAACAAAAGCGTGGAAGGGAGCATAAACAATGCTGACAAGCAGCGCTCTCCAAGAACCTGTATACCTGTTGCTCAGTTTAAGTTCTGCCCAGACTATTTGACTCCGAGTCTCAATATCGCCTTCGTTCAAACAGACAAAAGAGTTAAGTTCTATAAGTGACGTGAGAATGACTGCCCGTGACAAAAGACAATGAGGCATCGAGGAGCCCTATCAGTATTGAAGTCAGTGGAAATCAGGGGGAAATCTCTCCGTTGGTTGGAGTCATAATCAGTACAAAGGAAGATGATTCCAGTTGTTGGAGGCCAATCATATCAACCCCAGGATATCACTTTCAGAATATCACTTAGGGTAGTGTCCTAGAACCAACCATACTCAACTGCTTTATCAATGATATTCTGTCCATTGTAAGCTCAGAAATAGGATACCTGCTGATGACCTGGGCAAGTAGGCTTCAGCTGATAAATGACACCCAACAATTACATCACACAAATACCAAGTGGTAGATATTTTCAACAAGGGAGAATCTAACCATCTACCCTGAATGTTGAATGGCACTACCATGACTGAATCCCCCACCAAAAATATCTTACGCTACTTTTGACCAGAGGTTTGCTCAGACCAGCCATATGGTGACAAGAAGAGATGAAAAGCTGTGGTGAATAATTTACTTTCTGACTCTCTGATGCCTTTCCAAAATCTAGCAGGTGCAAGTCAGAAGTGTGATGATCTAATGTCTACTACCTGAATGAGTGCAGCTCTCATCACAATTTAAGAAGTTGAACACCATCCATGACAAAGCAGCCTGCTTGATTGGCAGCCTATGTAACACTTTAAACATTCACTTCCTCCACCAACAGTCCATTGTGCCTACAAAAGTACACCATTTACAGGATGCTCTGCAGTAAAAATTTCTTTCATCTGCCAAAATTGTGATCTCTTCCACCTTGAAGGACAATGGCAGCAGGCAGTGGAACACCACCATCTCCAAATCACATACCAGCCTGACTGCAAAGAATGTAACATTACCTTTTCATAGTTGCATGTGTCAAAATGCTGGAACTTCTTCCCTAACAGCACTTTGGTTTACCTACATCAAATGGAATGTAACAGTTCAAGAAGGCAGTTTAGCATTACCACTTCAATTAATTAGGTGGTATCAATGTGGATTTCACAAGCTTCAAAATCTCCCCTCCCCCTACCGCATCCCAAAACCAGCCCAGCTCGTCCCCACTTCCCTAACCTGTTCTTCCTCCCACCTATCCACTCCTCCCACCTCAAGCCGCACCCCCATCTCCTACCTACTAACCTCATCCCGCCCCCTTGACCTGTCTGTCCTCCCTGGACTGACCTATCTCCTCCCTACCTCCCCACCTATACTCACCTTTACTGGCTCCATCCCTGCCTCTTTGACCTGTCTGTTTCCTCTCCACCTATCCTCTCCTCTATCCATCTTCTATCCGCCTCCCACTCTCTCCCTATTTATTTCAGAACCCCCTTCCCCTCCCCCATTTCTGAAGAAGGGTCTCGGCCCGAAACGTCAGCCTTCCTGCTCCTATGATGCTGCTTGGCCTGCTGTGTTCATCCAGCTCTACACCTTGCTATCTCAGATTCTCCAGCATCTGCAGTTCTTACTATCTCTGACATAATTAAAAGCTTGCCTTGTCACATCCCATGAAAGAATGAAAAAAAGTATGCAATTGTAATGGATATTAGGAGCTTCAGGCAATATTCCTCAGGAGAGATTTTTTTGGTTACCACTTTAGAGAAAACGTTTACTGTTATTGTGCAATAAGTACAGGAATATTTATTTATTTTTTAAATTACTAGAATAATGTACCTTTATTTAGAATAATGATTTGCCTATAGATGATTTCAAACGTTTTCAATGTGATAACATGTTACCGTGAGGAACACGGGGTAGTACAAATTTAAGTAATCATTTGAACATATTGCCTGGTACTTTAATGATTTCAATAAATTGTTTCAACAATCATCGATATATTACAACTGCCAAAATAATTAACTGGCACAGTTCTCCAGAACTGGAAAATGGCATATCAGAATCACACAGAAATAACTCTGTCAATACATTTTCTGTCTGTCAACAGCAAATCACCCGAATATAGACACTTTTCATCTCTGTGGAATACTGACACTTCTTTTGGTAAATCCTTACTCTCTTTATGTAAACATTCCTTCCCTCTCTGTCTATGAACACTGATTTGTCTTTTTACATGGACCTACTGACTTTAGACACTTTCATTTGTGTCTGCAAACACTCATCCCACTGTCTATAAATACCACTTGCCTTCCTGCCCCTGTCATTTTTGACTCTGTGAGTTCTCAATTCACTACTTGTAAACCCACTAACTTCATAATCTGCACTAATTCACTTCTTTGACTTTGGGTTCCAGATGGATAAAGGCAACTCTCACAGTGAGATCATGAAGTTGCGCATGATAATCGGACCATAGGTTTTTTTAATAGACATATTCAAGTGTCAGATCGTGGGTTAAATATTGATGGACCATGTTAGTCTGTAGTCTTCATATTTTTGAGCAGTTAAACATCTTTAAAGGAGGTTTCATGTGATGGGAACTCACACATCAGCTTATGATTTTCATACAAATGGACGTACAAACATTGGTTTAGATTTTGTTTTGCAGTGACATCAGTGCAGTGTGATTTGCAGAAACCAAATCAATGAAAAATATCTGAATGATTCCACTCTTTCATGTCACTATAAATAACAGGACTTACATACACAGATTCCGTATTATAAACACTGCCCTGCTTTAAACATTGTAATAATTTAACATGATAGCTATCAGCCCATGCTGCCTTTTGCCCTTTAAATGATTTCACTGAATGTAGTTGGGACATTTCTCAAAGAAGTGTTAGGATTTATTTTGAAAGAATGTACAGCTCACTGCCTGTGTTAAAATGCAGTGTTGTACATGTGTAGCTTTTCTTAAAAAAAACTCTTCTTTAAAATTCTTATTGTGAAACATCACAAATTGTCCAACAGAAAGAAAAACAAAAATGCAAAAGTACAGAAAGGCAGATCTATTTACCATAGCTTTCTTTTCATTCCCTTTCCCCAACTTTTGTTCCTGACGTTTTCCTGAAATTTCAGCGGGAAGCTTTCAGCGGTCGAGGGAAATATTTCGACTTACTTTTAGGAGAAGCAATTTGAACGTGAAAGAATGAGGAGTGGAATTTATATAGCACCTTATTACATCTCTCAGAAACACTCTAAGGCCTTTGACAGAAAATAAATTGTTTTCAGTTGTGAAACACAGCAAGCATTTTACACATATTAGGCAGCATTTTAAAATCTTGTAAATGACTATTATTGTCAAGATGCCAATTGGTGTGATCTTCCAGGTGGTAGCCTCCTAATTGGCCAACGGCCAACTACCTTCTAATTGTAAGAACGATAGCTTGTTCCTGTGTCTGCAGACTCAATCACAAGGTGACAGCTTTAGATGAATGGCAGCCCTATTGGCAGATGTAGTTGTTGCTGCTGTAGGAGGGGACCATAGTGTCAGGCCACCACTGTGGAGGAGCAACTTTGCAACAGTTTGGCCTGAGGGTATGTCATATGTTGCAGCACCAAACAGTGGTGACTTGGGAATGTTTTGCTGTAACCAATTCTTTTTTCTATGCCAAGTCTAAGGGTCTGTTCATTTAACACTGATGGAAGATGTACCACCATTGTCTTAGTGAAAGTCTTACATACGATCTAGTTTATTGCATTATGGCAATAGGTACAAGGTACATTGATTAGTTAGGCACAAGTGCAAAGACTATCAGGAGCCAAGGATGATATTTCTGTCTCCATCAGGACCTTGTATTAGTTTGCTTTCTCTCCATCCAAAAATGTGTGAAGCTGTGACAATCTGTGACATCACCAGACTGGTTGGAACTTAATGCAGTTTTAACACTTACTTTGCCGTTCTATTATCATGAAGGAAGTCATGCAGCACGCTGGGTAGTTCATGCTGCTTCTACCCAACCTGATGATCCTGTGTTTTTGGCTACAATAATTCCTTGTACATCTCCAATTTATGTCACACATTCATTTTTTAATTTTCAACTAAAATAAGCAGGTTCAATGATTTATTGTTTTATTCAAAGCACTCCCTTGAACATTACAGGATTAAACATTGTGGTGTTAGCCAAACTTGCACATGTACATGATCCTTCAAGGGTCCAGTGAGGGCCCCTTCCAAAAAGTAAGTATTTGATTATTTCGAAGGATTCTGTTACATTTGTTAGTTTGGGTGCAGGTGGGGAAGTATCCTGAGCGAGTGAGTAGGCAACGCTGAGAAAATGCTGGGTTAGTGGTGTTGGGGAATTGGGTGGGTGACTGTAAGTGAGGGAGGACTTGCCGGCAAAGTGAGAATGGTGGAACATGGGCTTTGATGGGAGTGAGTGCAGTAGAAGAGATAGAGTGATGAGTTAGAGAGAAGATGGTGACACTTATATAAGTGGAGTGGAGAAGATCATTGACCTTCTTCCTACAGTGCTGGACATTCCTCCTGATGGCTAAGAATGAGGCAACTTCAAACAGTGCTGGGATCCTCTAGTGTTCTGGTGTTATGGTCTCCACTCCTAGCCTGAAGAAGAGGATGCTCGGGCTTTTCTCTTTAGAACTCTGTTTAGAATGATGAAGGATGAGAGGTGTCTTTATAGAGGTGTACAAAATGATCAGAGATATAGATAGAGTGGATAGCCAGAGACTTTTTCCTAGGGTGGAGGTAGCTATTATGAGGGGACATAGTTTTAAAGTGAGTGGAGGTAGATATAGGGGAGACGTCAGAGGTAGGTTCTTTACTCAGAGAGTGGTGGGGCGTGGAATGCATTGCTGGAGAGGGTAGTGGAATCGGCCTCATTAGGGGCATTTAAGCGGCTATTAGAAAGGCATATGGATGATAATATAAGGTAGGGGTGGAGGTTAGATAATCCTTAGGTTTAGGGTAAAAGTTCGGCACAACATCGTGGGCCGAAGGGCCTGTACTGTGCTGTACAGTTCTATGTTCTATGTTCTATGTCCTGCCTCTGCATCACCTCATCCAGCAGAACTTCTAGGATAAAAACCGAAAGAACTGTGGATGCTGTAAATCAGGAACAAAAACAAAGTTGCTGGAAAAGCTCAGCAGGTCTGGCAGCATCTGTGAAGGAAAAAGCGGAGTTAATGTTTTGGGTCAGGTGACCCTTCCTCAGAACTCAGAACCCTTCTTCAGTTCTTCAGAACTTCTAGGATCCTGCCTGTAAACTGAGGCTTCAATTTCCCCATGTCTGCCATGTCAGGAGCAAATGTCAGGAACTGAAGGGGCAGTTCCAGAATGATAGTATTTGTCTGGGTGTACAATGAGGACATGGTCACACAGCATGCTAGTGAACTCTGGTATATTCATCAATTGGAAAGTTGTTTTCAGAACAGTGCGTGAAAAGATGGGGCCAGAATTGGATGTGAAATTGATAGATCTCACGGCAGAATTCCTTCCAAAACTCTCAACGTGACTTGGACTTAGCCAAAAAAAGTGTAAATTCAACCCATGATTTGTACAGAAGCATGAAAAGTCCTGCTCCCCATTACAGATGTATTCAAATTCTTAAAGGGAAGTAACAGGGCTGGTCAATTTCAAACAATGACTTGGATGCAATGAACCTACCTGGCTCAAACATTTGATGACCAAGTTTGACATTGAGGCTAACTTGTCTCTGAATTATCTTTGCCAGATCTGTCATCTTGGAGCTGCTTTGATCCCAGAAGGACTATCAGATTTCCCATTCTTGCAAGGAATAATAGTCATGAGTCACTAATAGAACTAACAAGCATGTGTTTAAGCTCTCAGTAATAAATCTGCAGTTACTAGGAACTCCACCTGCTGGCATGTTGAGCAACATAACTAATCATTAACGTATGTGTGCATTCATAACATTGTTCTGACCAGAGATTGTACTCTATCAATGGGGAATTCTATTTTAATGCCAAAATGGCAGCAAAAGTGATATATTTTTTGTGAGAGGTTACATTATTTTGTTTACATTCTTTCTTAAAAAGAAAGACTCTTGCCATATATTAAAATGGAATCTATCAAATACAGAATGAGCAACTAGACTGCATCCAGTAATTATCAGAATAGAGGCAAGCTCATCAGCTTATGGAATATAACACTCCTTGTATTATATGAACATTATAGCCAAGAGAACGCAAATGGTTAGTAGATGTCATATCTACCTCATTCAGTTCTGGACAGAGGAGACTGTCAAAACCCATTTGGTGACTTAGTGCAAATTATTTAATAGCAATTTGCTATAAAACATAATATTTTACAACAAAGGGAAATCAAATCCACTTTAATAGCTAAGTGTCTTACGTAACTGAAATGATTTGTTTATTTAAATCACATATATCTGGATAGATTTGTCTTTTATTCATCAATCTATTTGTAACAACAGAAGAGAAAGTAGCTCCACACTTAGCTAAATACTTGCCTCTGATCACAATATTTCTGAAAAGTCTAATTTTTGGAAAGAACTTTGTGTTTCATCCGTGAAGTGAACCAATTCCCTATTTATGAGTGTTACATGGTCACTAGCAATTCAATTGTGTCTGAGCTCTTGCATAGATACTTCTAATCACAGCTAACTGGAAGAATCTAAACTGGACATTGATTTACTGGACTCTCTAATTCAAGTGAACTAATTCTGATATTTTTGATCTAAAGTAATTTGCCATTTGTAACTTCTCTTTCTTCTTGTCTTTTTTCTTGCATGATTGTGTGCGTGAATGTGTATCACAAACCATTCTGCTGGGTTTTAAATGCAATAATAAACACTACTTTGTAATAACCCTAAAGAATTTTTGTAGATTATTTTAAATTGCCCTTCACAAGGGAGGTTTGGACAACAAATTACCATTTACTTTTCAAAGGGAAAAGAAAACAAGAAATAAAAATATTAAAAAAACTCTGTTACAGATGAAAGAAGAAAACTGTAAGAATAATCCAGTTAATCTCTCCCTCTTGTCTGTTACACTCAATTAGAGGTGTAAGGTTTCAACAGCATCTGCTTCCTTTCCTTCAATATAACTAAGGCAGAAAAAAAAGGCAAGATATTACAATATAGTTGATGGATATCTACAATAGAAAGTGAACATGCTGGAAGCATTTAGAGATAAGTCAAAATCTGTGGAGAGGCAAGTAAATTGATATCTCTGGTACAGAATATTTATTCACTGGAGCCTTGCCAATCACTTGTTTGACATTTGCGTGCATTGTTCTCAAACTGGCTCTCCAGGTTACCATGTTTGGTGCTGATTTTGCCTATCTTTTTTCTCATCAATTTGGGGACGGATGCCTGAATTTAATGTTAAAAATGAACCTCCACTAGGTAGATTGGAGCATGTCACCTACTTGATGATCACGTTGTCCAGGTCTAATTCAATGTACCTGTCTTATGTGATGTTGATTGCTTAATTGAAGTCCTTGTGAGTCATTTTGATAAATTGACTCCCTTTCTGTAACACTGAATAGCAGGATAGTATGAGTTGAAAGCCTACTTCCAGCAAATATTTCCTAGTTTTGATAAAAATGCACTGGATATCTTGGTTCTGGAACTTGCACATGAGCTAGAGGAAGCCCTGCTATTTCATGGACAGTGGTTTTGAACTTTACTTTTATTTCTAATAATTAATGCATTGTGCATTGCTATATTAGTTTGGAAATGGAATAAACTTTATGATAACAGATTAGGTTTCTTTCGTATCAGTATTAGTCGTGTGCTAGTGTGAATGAGATTACCACAGGATGAGGTGAAGAAACGATAACTGCAATAGCAATGAGGTGACCTAGACATTTTGATGCTAAATGACAAATCTGCAGATATGTGTTACTCTGTAAATAAAACATACTTTTGTTTTTCCTGAACAGATGCTGTTAGCAACAAAATATTTGTAATGGCCAGTAGAAATCATGTTATAGAAATAAGTGTGTTCTGGGTATTGTAGGATGAACTCGAACTCTCATTAGAATGGTCCTTACTAAAATAACAATGGCTTTTTATTTTAGTGATTCTTTTTTCCTTCAAGGCTTTCCTAGCCATTAATTAATTTGTTACAAGGTAAAATATAAAAATATTTGACTTTTTTTTAGCCACTCTGGATCTGGATTATTGGTGCTAAGTTCTCCTGTTGCTGTCTGCAACAGACATCATCTGTGATGCTCCCTGTTAAATGTAAATCTCAATGAAACCCCTGTCTAGTTGCAGTTAGAATCTCATTTTGCCTGAAATGCATCTGTAAAAGAAACACTGGGGAAGGTGAATATCAAAGGAAGAGGGAAACAGGTAACAATTCTGAGGACTGTGCTACTGAAGACAAATGCACATCCGTATGACTTTGGATGTTGCTGACAATGATGACCTGACACCACAGGAACATGTGCTTTCCAAACTCTCCTGAGATAAACCTTTGCAAAGATCATTAAGTACTGTGTGTTTCTGTTGCTGAGTTTGATAACCCCAGGTTGAAAAAAGGAAATCTCATTGTTGTTAGTTTTGCACTGTACCAGGAATATTTTCTTTATACATATTTAGGTGATAGTCCTTGTTTTAATCCCAAGCGACATATTCGTTCCCTAAGTATTCTGTTATTCATAAATGATTTAATCTTTGAACCAACTATTTTTACACTTTTTTTTATTTATCAGAGGGCTGCTTCTACAGGAAAATGACCGGTTCTCAGAGGCCTTGCATTACTATAAATTGGCAATTGGTAGCAGGCCTACCCTGGCATGTAAGTAACCACGCATCACTGTTGATAACATTAACAGACTTTTGCATTTGGAAATAGCTAATGAGTTGTATTGTTTAGCAAAATAGCAATGCTATCCAGATTTAGGGCATTAATTTAAAACAAACCAAATGTGCGTTGGTCAACACTCATTATGATGTGGCAATTAATGTGTCAGTATGGTAATTTATGGTTATTCCTCTTTGCTGTAATAGCGATGAAAGCTTGATTTCATAACACTGATGAAAGCCTGATTTTGCTCCAGTTTCTGCTCTTGTAGCTGAAAATAGTTTTTGTTGTCATTTTTTTTATATATGGGAATAGTTCTGGTGTACTAATTTTCTGATTTTTAACTTCTCCATATGTTCCTGCTGAAAACTCCACACTGCAACACAAGACCAGGCAGAAACCACATTTTAAATGGAGGGGCTTAATTATTTTAAGATATTTATTCCATCTGATGGTTAATAGCACAGTGTACATTGTACACCAGTGGGCTGTGCCACACCTCTCAGTGTAGCAAAATGTTTGAACCATGAATATTAGAGATGCAAGACCTCCCCAAAAAGAAGATGGCAGCTTTGGTAAATCCAGGCATTAGGTTAGATACCCATCTCTTTTGGGAAATAGCATTTGATAGATGTAAATAGCACAAGATAAAAATATATACAGGAGTTGTAAACCAGGTCTACTGTTTGCCTAGTCATTTCAGTGACATTTCAGAAGTTCAATATAAGCTTGAGTGCTCCAGTAATTGAGCCATTTAATTTTCCTTTTATGTCAATACTAATATTCTAATAACCAGTGGTGTCTTTGCCAACGCTTGGTAAAAGAAATTCCAAACTATAGTGAAAAATGTCAATTTTTGTGCACAAACACAGAGAACTGAATCTTGTTTCTAAGTTAACATCTCTGACAGCTGTTTACTCCTTTTCTTGCAGCTGCCTATCTGAACACTGGGATTATCTTAATGAACCAGGGCAGGTTCGAAGAAGCCAAGAGAACCTTTGTTATATGTGCTGACATCTCAGACGAAAACCTCAAAGACCCTCATACCCACAGGAGTTCTGTAACAAGCTGCTTGTACAACTTAGGCAAACTCCTACATGAACAAGGACAGCATGAGGTAGGAATAGATTAAAAGTACAATGGTAACAGTGAACATGTAAGGTATGTTCCAACAGGAGCAGGCCATTCAATCATTCGAGACTATTCAGTCATTTAAGAAGATCATAGCTGAATAATGTGTGGAATAATTTGGGGCCCTGAACAATGTGGTCTATGGTGAGGAATCTGAGAGAATCACATGAAATATCCAGTGAGGCCTTTCTTAATGTCAGGAGTAACTAGCTATATTTTATGACTAAGTTACTGAAGTCATATCTAGGTTCTTGCTGGGCAGCAGTGAGATGCCTATTAACAGGGATTGTTGCTTGTTATTAGCCTCATTAAATGCACATCTTGCCTCATTAATACATAGCTTCCTATCATACCAGTTGCAGCAAGGAAAACAGATGCTGAAAACTCCTGAGATAAAAATCAGAGCGGAATATCTGGCACTTTCAACTTGCTGCTTGTTCTGTCATCTTGGTCACCCAGCAACAACATATCAGGGCACATTCCAGGGCATCGGTTGCACTCACCCCACTTTCACGGAAGCTGGCAATCAACACATGCCAGCCTCTGTGGTATCTTTCCAATCCACTTGCAGGATGTGTCAACATTTTAAAGCTGTACTTTGGTGTGCACCAGCAATTAGTATTGCAATGCAAGAACACTTCACGTGCAGGGACAGGCACCCAGCTCATGGATTGTTGCATCTCAAAATGGCTCATTACTTTCTTAGAGCTGACCTATTTGAATCTACTTGGAAGCTCACATCCTCCCTGTGGTGACTTTTTGCATTTTGATCCCTCAGCCAGAACTATCAGGCTCACAGTACTTCTGCCTTGCGCTGCCATTTAGCACAGATACAAATCCAGGACGCTTGTCATGGTTGTTAATAGTCCTCATTAAGTGAAGTAAGACAGCTTTCGGTTAGGAGATCCCAGCGTGTAAATTAAAGGCAACCTCCAATATCAGCCCAAAGGATTGTACACTGCCAGTTGGCCACAGAGCGGTCGGGTCAGGATCCTCTCCTCATAACAGATAAGGAGCCAAATATCGGTCTGCTCCACCATCCTTTTAGGAGTGTTTTTTCTTCTGGAATGAGAGAAAGGGAAGGATTGAATCTGATAAAATGGGTGGCACAGCTGCGAATGCTAACATTGGGCTGGGAAAGTTGGTACACGTGTCCTGAACAAGCGATTAGGCATTGCAAAGTCATTCAGGGTTAGGAGGGGAGGGTGTTAGGGTGGGTGAGAGTGAGTGAGGGAAGACATGGCATATAATGGTCAGAAGTGTAGAGTGTGAGCCTTTGTGGAAGGTTGGTGCAGCAGCAGAAATACAGTGAGTGTGGTGTCGTAGGGGGAAGGTTGTAGCACTTACTCTGGCTAAACAAAGAAGGTCCTGGCCTTCTTCTTTCACTACTGGGCTTTCCTCCATACCACTGAGATTGCAATCACCTGGCTGATGACCTCAGACCAGACTGGCAGAGTCTGATATAGCATCCTCCTCTGCTAGTCCTGGAGGAAATGGATGTTCCTCCACTGCACCATCTTGTCTAGGATCCTCTAGGTAGCTGCCTGCAAAGCAAGTTGCCAATTTCCCCTTAACTGCCAAGTCTGGGGCAAAGGTCATGGACTTTGCAGAGCATCTTTGAGCTGACAGTGCTTGTCTGGGTCCACAATGGCCTTTTAAAGATGGCACAGATCCAGGGATGTTAGTCTATTCAAGGATATCCCAGCAGTGATGAGTTCTTCTGCTTATGGCGAATGGCCTAGCATCAGTTGTGAGGGGCATCATAGGGGCAGGGTACTTGGTTAATGAATGCATTTGGGCCAATGGCATAAGAAAACGCGAGAGGCCTCACTGAGAGAAATTCATGATGATATTACACTTAGACAAAAATCTGTAAAATTCAGCCTTATACTTTAATTTCATCTAAGGCTTAATATCGTTGCCTAAAAATGTAAATGCATCACTCAAACTGACACATAAGGCAGAATCTTCTGCATCTTGAGGTTGTGAGCTTGAAGGTAGAAATGGCATTTAATCAGGCAGTGTGTTGGCTTACCCAAACCTTGCCACCAGCAGAATTAGCCCTGAGCGAGAAGTCCCATGGTCAAAATCCCCACTCCACTGTCATTGAGACTTTTAAGTTGCTAATTAAAAACCACTTAATGACCTCAACCCACAATGCAGGGGCCCACATTTACTTGGCTCCTGATTGAGCGACTAGACGTTGGGGTGGGAGGATCCCAGCTGGAAATTATATGACAGCCCCTGTTTCCAATCATTCTGACCCCTCTATTCTTGACTCCCTTTTGGGAAATCTGACTCCTCCCCCCTTTTGGTATAATTTACTTTTTCCTGTGTCCTTGGTGATCCTAGGAGTCTGGGAGATGCAGCCACAGCTTCCGCCATGACATTGCTGAGTGCAAAATGCTTGTCACTTCTCTTTTGGCTGGGATACAGGGCAGGAATTCTCCTCCCTGATCGACCACTAATGACCTCACCACGGTCTTGGAGATACAGAGGAAATTTGGGATTTAGGAAGAGCATGCCAATTGAATACAAAATTTGCTTGATGGTAGGAGACAGAGGGTGGTGGTAGAGGGTTGTTTTTTCAGTCTGGAGTCCTGTGGCCAGTGGTGTTCCACAGGGATCGGTGCTTGGTCCATTGTTGTTTGTCCTTTATATAAATAATGTGGATAGGAATATAGGAAGAATGGCTAGTCATTTTGTGGATGACATCAAAATTAGTGGTATAATAGACAGTGAGGAAAGTTAGCTAAGACTACAAAGGGATCTTGATCAGCTGGGCCAATGGGTTGAGGAGTGGCAGACGGAGTTTAATTTAGATAAATGCGAGGTGTTGCAAGTTGGTGAGGCGAGCAAGAACAGGACTTGCACAGTATAGGGTAGGGCCCTGGGGAGTGTTGTGGAAGAGAGAGACCTTGTGGTTCAGATACATAGTTCATTGAAAAGTTGTGTCACAGATAGACAGAGTGGTAAAGAAGCAGTTTAGAATGCTCACCTTCATTGTTCAGTTTAGGAGTTAGGACATCATGTTGCAGTTGTACAGGATCATGCTGAAATCACTTTTGGAGTATTGTGTATACTCCTGGTTGCCCTACTATAGGAAGGATGTTATTAAATTGGAGAGGGTGCAGAAAAGATTTACAAAGATGCGACTGGGATTGGAGGGTTTGAGTTATAAGGAGAGACTCGATAAACTGGGACTTTTTTCACTGGAGCATAGGAGGTTGAGAAGTGACCTTATAGAAGTTTATAAAATCGTCAGGGGCAGAGATAAGGTGAATAACAAAGGTTTTTTTGCCCCTAAGGTGGAGCAGTTCAAAACTAGAGAGCATAATTTTAACGTGACAGGAGAAAGATTTAAAACTTTTTCACATAAATAACACAGAGTGTGGTTCATATGTGGAATGAACTGCAAAAGGCAGTGATAGGTACACATACAGTTACAATATTTAAGAGACATTTGCATAGGTACATGAATGGGAAAAATTTAGAAGGATATGGGCCAAATACAGACAAATGGGATTAATTTAGTTTGAGCATCTTAGTTGGCATGGATGAGTTGGACTGCAGGGTCTATTACTGTGCTGTGTGACTGTGTGACTCTGTGACTCTCATGGGCTTTGTAGCCAGTACACAAGATCCCCAACACCTCAACAAGAATTTAGCCCATAATTGGGGCAATTTATCTTTTTTAATCAGATGCCAGATGCTGATTTAGAATCCAAGTTTGTATGGTCCAACATCAAAATATCAAAGCACTGATATCCGTGATAGGCACAACACCTTTAAAAATGATAAAACATTTATTACTACGAAGGTCTTAAACTTTCCATTTACTCCCGGAGCAAATAATATTTGCAAAATATTCTAATGCAATAAATTTTGTTTCCTGAGAGATGTAACCCATTACCCATTTTTTGGCCTGACGTATGACAACAAAATTCATGGTACAAGCACGTGTGTGTATAGAGGAATATGTCTGATGGTTGTCTAGAGCAGACCTTTTGCTAGTGAGTGCCACAAAAAGTTATTGATGATGTATGAGTTATTGGCAGTCTTCATGGACGTTACAGAGATCATTCCCTCTCAACCCAAAAAAGAAATTGCAGTCATAACCTGCTAGAGTTAATGTTAAAGTTGTAAGTAACTTGGCTGATTAGCCTGACCTTCCACCAATTCCAAGATTGTTAAAGTAACTATGTAACTTGATATCAATGGAATTGTTAATTATGTATGCATATTCCAATATTTGCGGTGGAGACTTAACAAGGAGAGCAAGCTAATAAAATTAAAGAGAGTGCCAGGATTTATATAGATGGTTTACTTCCAAATGCTATGTATCACGTTAACTATTGAGCGATTTTCTTTCTACACCTAACATTTTCAATACTGTAAATGCATGAAAAAATTTTACTAGTTGGGTGGGCATTAATTTTTGTATTATATGCAGAACTGTGCTATGCTTGAGGAAAATAGCTGGCAGCTAGCAGTATAACTTTGTTCTGCTGGCTTACACTGATTAAAGTAAATAGCAGCCTCAAACTGGAATCTCGATTGTAGATGATCACAGCTACTCGCTCTCCTGTGTTATGCAATGTCTGTCTCCTATCTTGCAGCAGGATCCAATTCCTGAGCTTATCAGTATTATCCTGCGTAAATATCTTTAAGGGATCAATCAAAAATTAAATACACAGTGGTCCCCTGAGACTTTTTCAGTTAAAGAACCAGTGGATTAAGTTTCAGTACGTTTATTGAAGGTACCATTACACAGTGACAGTTACGTGCTGACAAAAAAATATGTTCAATGTTGTAAAAGGAATCTATTTGGTCCATCGTGCTGTGCTAGCACTTCAGAAGCAGTCTTTCTTAGTTTCACACCCTGACTCTTTAAGCAATGCTTTGTAAATTCCTTATCATCAAGTACCATCTGATTTTGTTTTAAAATTATTTATGGAATCAGCTTCCACGCTTTTTCATTAGAATGCTCTTGTTCTTTTGCCAATGATTTTAAGAACCCAGCAACTACACAGAACTTGAAAACTGATGGGTGGGACCTGGACTTGGAAGTCCTGGCCCCATTTCTGAGAGCTTTTGCTGATAGGGAGAGGAGGTCAGGGCATAGCTCACATATCAATAAATTTGATCAGGTCATTTGAATTCAGTGCTACATTCAAACAGACTTTGTCCTCATAAGGGCCTTAACTCAGCATCACACAACTTTAGGGCAGCATCTGATTTACATTTTGGGTTGGTGGGCCCAACTTCATCCTACACCTTTCATCCTGGACAGGAAATCAGATCTGTTGAGGCAGTTTCTTTCAAAGCAGACACAGCGAGCTGGAAATTTTTAGAGTGGACATGAGGTCTGTTGAATGCCAATCTATTAAAGGTTAGAAAACAGACTGCCTGTCAGTGAGTTGAGAAAATCTTTCCAGCAGTTGCAATTGCTGTTTGTCGTCATTACATTACAGGACTTACCACTCCCGAACATCCCGGATGTCCTCTTATTTCAAGGACCACAACATCCCCCTTTGGAGGTCGAAAATGCTCTCGACCGCATCTCTTGCGTTTCCCGCACATCTGCCCTCACATCCCCTCCTCGCAATAAAAACAAAGACAGAACTCCCTTTTTCTCATGTATCACCCCACTAACCTCCGCATCCAACGTATCATTCTCCGCCACTTCCGCCACCTGCAATCCGACCCCACGACCAAAGATAAATTTCCCTCCCCACCCCTATCTGCCTTTTGCAGGGACCACTCTCTCCGTGACTCCCTCGTCCGCTCCACACTCCCCTCTAGCCCCACCACCACCAGCACCTTTCCCTGCAACCACAGGAAGTACTACACCTCCCCCCTCACCTCCATCCAAGGCACCAAACAAACCTTTCGCATCAGACAGAGGTTCACCTGCACATCCGTCACTGCGGTCTGTTGCATCCGCTGCTCCCAATGTGGCGTCCTCTACATCGGTGAGACCAAGTGGAGGCTCATATACTGCTTTGCAGAGCACCTGAGCTCTATTCATTACAAATGACAACACCTTCTACTTGCAAACCACCTCAACCCCTCCCCCCCCCCCCCCCCCCACTCCCTGGGTGACATGTCCATCCTGGGCCTCCCCCAGTGTCACAATGACGGCACCTGGAAACTGGAGGAGCAGCACCTCATATTCCGCCTTGGGAGCCTACAATCCAATAGTCTCAATGTGGACTTTACCAGTTTCAAAATCTCCCCAACCCCAGCTTCATCCCATGACCAACCCACCCTCTCATCCCCGCCTCCTTGACCTGACACAACCTGTCCATCTTCTCTCCCAACTATCTGCTTCTCCCACCTCACTGACAATCCCCACCACTGCCTACCTGCATTCACCTATCACCATCCCACCCCTACCTTCCCCCGCCCCCCCCCCCCTCTCTCTATTTTTTTCTGAGCTGTCTTCCCCCTCCCCCACTTCTGAAGAAGAATTCCGACCCGAAACGTCAGCTTTCCTGCTTCTCTGATGCTGGCTGGCCTGCTGTGCTCCTCCTGCTCCATACTGTGTTATCTCTGATTCCAGGATCGGCAGTTCTCACTGTCTCCCATTAATCCATCATTAGTGTTTGGCTGCTTTCCTCGACCTATAATTATTTCAGCAAAGGATGTGGGGATGGGATCTTCTAAGTTCACAGTTTAATTGATTGAGCGAGATTATTAAAGATTTGATGTGTTTGACAGGTGATAGAATTTGAGCATTTAGAGCCTAAAAGTTAAGGAAATAACTTTAATGAAGTCCTAGAGAACTAAATTGTGCATTTTAAACAGCCCACTTCAGCCACAAACAGTTCCTGTTGCAGTTCCTAATGTGTGTCCAGGATCAGCAGGCCCAAATATATCCCACACCTGCCACCTCAGAGTCAAAATCAGGACTAATGAGAATCTTTCTCCCGAGGCAGTTGCGAGAAACTGGAAACATTCCTGAATTGTGCTTTTTGTCACAGGACCAAAATTCTATCGTTAAATTTGTGACCTCTGGCTATTGATCTACTTGCCAGTGGGTAGACTTTTCTTCTATCTCCTCTATCAATGCTTCTTATCACTTTGAATTTCTTGATTTCATTCCCTCTTAAACTTCGCTGTACCGAGAAGAATAATCCTAATGTGTTGTGCGCAATTTTGAGCGCCAGGAAAGATGGTCAGAGAAGATATAAAGGCCTCAGAAAAGCTTACAGAGAGAGTTTATCAGATTGTTATCGGGGCTGATAGACTAGAGTTATGAAGAGTTGGAAAAGTTAAGATTGCTAATATGGAGCCTATCATGCTACAACGTCCTGCTAGGAACCTGTCGGCAACACTCACCTCAGGATCAGTCCCTGCCCAACAGGTTTGGCCTGCAGGCCGTTTCTGTGCAGCAGTCTATTGCTTTCCAGTCATCTCAAGCTAGTGAGTTGGATGGGGTGCTAGTTTCATGTTGACAGCTTTCAGCTTAAATTCAACTGAAATTTGAATTTCAAAATGATCCAGTTTCCCCAACTAATGACTTGGTGCTCAATGAGGACAAAATTAAAAATAACCTCTAATCTCTCGACTCCCTTTCCCACCCCACCTGCCAATAATTCACCATTTCCTCCACTGAAGTAAATTCAGTTCTCAAACCCTGGATTCCTCTTGAATCCAGTCTCTTAGTGGATCTTTTACCTTTCACACTCTGTAAACTTGACTTGGTCTAAATCTCCTGTGTTGATATCCCAATGTGCTGTAGGTCCATCTGCACATCATCACATGTGCTTGTTAATTTGTCTTTGCTTCACCAGTGTATTTAATTTAAAAGGCTCCACATATGTGCTTTCTACATAGGCTTTCACCTTATTTTGAAAACTGTTTCCAGCTCTACAACAGTTAAAGAACACTGCGTTCCTGCAAATCTGATACCTTACACATTCACCACTTTCTACTCCACCCATTGGCAGCTGGGCCTTCAGCTGTCAATGGATCATAAAATCAGAACAAATCAGAGCAGGAATAAGCCATCTGGTCTATTTGAGCCTGCTCCACTTTACAATGAGATCATGGCTGGTCGTTATATGGCCATAACTCCATTTTTCTTCCTCTCTCCCATAACCCTCAAGTCTCTCATCAAACATCTATCTAATATGTTATTGAATATATTCAATGACCCAACCTCCGCTGCTGTCTGAGGAGGTGCATTCCAAAGATGAATGACTCTCTGAGAGAAGAAATCAAGGTCCTGAGATTTTATTCTGGGCCTAAACCTCTGTACCTCTCCATCTCACAATCTGTCCAGTTATAATCCTCATGGGGAGCTAAAAACCAAAATAACCACATTTATTAAATGATCCTTAAATTAATAAATTATCTTTAAGATTTCACTTTTTGTAACTTTTGTAACACAAATCGGCACCATTGACAATTTAGCATGAATTAATAGACAAATGTAATTAATTTTCAAATAAAAAGCTAACTTTGACATTAAATAGTTGATGCAACAAAGGTACACCTTGCACAATAGCAACCCCTCTTCAGCATGTATGATGGTACTTAGCTACACTGTTCCACAATATGCTGTTTCCGAGGGTAGGTCAGGAGTCTACTTGACGACCACTTCTGCCTTTAAATTTCACGTATCATCTGTAAGGTACACTTTCCCTTTGTTTGTGACAGTCCCGATGATGTAGCTGTCCAAAGTTGCTTTTCAATCAACTACATGGTTAATGGTTTTGTCACTTTTGGGCAAAAACCTAGCATTTTAAAATTTTGGAGGAAAAAATCTAGCCCAATAGTGACTGTGCAATCGCTGTTGATCATTGTAAAAAACCATCTAGTTCGCTAATATCCATTAGGAAGGAAATCTGCTGTCTTTTACCTGGTCTGGCCTATATGGAACTCTGAATCCACACAGATGCGGTTGACTCTTAACTTCCCTCTGAGCAAACGGTGATGAGCAACACGTTTCAGCTTAGCCGGAGATGTCCATTCCCGTGAATGGCTTTTAAAAATTCATAAACAGAACAGAGGAACAGTCACTTGACCTGACACGACAACTCTGATTTCTGTTATGTCTCCCTTTCTTCTTAACTGGGAATTCTTCCACAGTTGACAGGGCCTTTGATTGTATTCAGCTCATTCCCCACAATTCTGCTTTCACCTATCCTATGGTTGCAGAACTACAAGAGGGTTCTCTGGATCCTCATCAACCAACCCAGAAGCCTCATGGATAATAATCCTTTATCTCTGCCACTCTGGGACAGGCTGATCATTCCTCAATCCAGCCAAACACACTGGCTATTTCCCTGGACAGCTTTCTGTGCAAGCACAGGAAATACAACCCCTGCTCTTTCATCTCTCCGTCCTCATCCTCCAAAGCTGCAGACAGTACTTCAGGCAAAACCATGATTAACATGACATTCTCCCAATTTATTTATCTCTCACAATGCAACCTATTCTACACTGCTCTTCACTTTCTGTTTTTATTTCATATTTCCATCTGCAGTACTTTGTATTTTTATAACACTAGACCTCAATAGAAATGGAATCGGCAGATGTATAATAGGAGACTAATCAGCTTTCACTCAATTTCTGCCTCTTTATGAAATGTTGCTTTTTTAAGCTTGTTACCTACTTTATTCCACAATATGTTCATTGCACAGAATGCTGAGAATGATCTTGTCCTTGCACAAATAATGGGCTGTCTTGAAAGGAGAGGTAGTTCTAGTTCAAGTTCAAGTACAGTCAATGGACATTCCCACAAATGGAAAAAACAAGGTGAAAAATTCCAGAGCTCCCTGAATGCTGAAAGAAGTAGAAATTAACGTGAAACAGAAAACAATGTGCTTACAACAGAAGTGACATGGATAATACAATAGAAGAGAAGGCTGATTTTTAAAAATTTATTCAGGAGATGGGGCGCCATTACCAGGACCAGCATTTATTGTTCATCCCTGGTTGCTCCTCAAAAGGTGGTGGTATGCTGCTTTCTTGAACCACTGCAGTCCAATTGGGGTAGATCGGCCCACATTGCCTTAGGGAGAGTGTTCCAGGATTTTGACCTCACAACACTTGAAGGAACAGCAATATATTTCCAAGTCAGGGTGGTGAGTGACTTGGAGAGAAAATCACATGTGCTGGTATTCCCATCTTTTCCTTATAGATGGTAGTGATTGTGTGTTTGGAACAAAGAAGTTTCAGAGGGGAGTTGAAATATTAAATAAGAGACGTAAGGAGAGTATAGTAAGAGGTGGATTGCAACGGTTCAAGAAAGCAGTTCATCACCATCTTGTCAAAAGCAGCTAGGGACAGGCAATAAATGCTGGCCAGCCAGAAAAGCCCACACCCCAAAAATGAATTTAAAAAAAAAAACTGGCAACTAATATAAAAGGAAATCCAAAAGTCTTCCAAAGGCATTTCAGTAGTAAAGGAGGATTGGAGCTGATTAGGGAACAAAAATGGAATTTATGCGTGGAAGTGGGGAGGGAGGATAAGATATTAAAATAATGCTTTGCATCTCTCTGTTGAAAAAAGAGTCTTGTTAACTTCATAGAATTTTAATTTTAATAAAATTTGAGTTGCAAATCACAGTTTCTTTTCAATGTAGGATGCATTAGTTGTTTATAAGGAAGCAATACAGAAGATGCCGAAACAGTTTGCACCGCAGAGCTTATACAACATGATGGGTGAGTGTACCAACACACGCCTTGCAATCACACTGCCACATGTAAAGAAGTGTGTTTATGTTTTTATAAGGATATGTTTGGCCAAATAGGTCTGTAATAATGTCATCTTTTTAATCAAATACTGTAAAGCAGCTCTTTTGAATTACCTAGCCCAGTAATTATGTATCATCTTGTGGAATTGGCTCCAGTCAAAAGCTTCTTATAAACTGATGAATTTTTCAACCAAAATTAAGCTCAAAGTCATAAATTAGGTAACATTAAAAATGGTGGTGTAGCAGTACACCATATGATGCTTATTAAGTGAAAATTAATTCTTATTATATTAGCCAAAGTACCACATTAAAAGTGCTTGTTAAACAGAAACTTAAGTTGATCTTGTGTTGGTGACACATGATGGTTCAAGTACCACTGTAGAGACATTTTTGCTTATTTAGAGTTGCAATCTAGAGAATAGGCTTATTACAGCCAAAAGATGAGTCAATATATATTGTAAATTTGTTATCATGCCTCGAAGCCTAGTTGGCTACTTGACTACAAAATTGTATTGCCCTAGGAAAATATTACTGTAGTGTAATGTGTTATTTTAAGCTGTTCAATTTTGTTTGAGTGGTAACAAACAAAAAACATGAATAACAGTAATATGTTAAATTTGTCAATTGTGATTAATAATTCCCTAGTCAAACTTAGATAAAATCACTAAACCATAAACACTCTTGGGGTTGAAAATATAGTGTGAACATTTCCAATGTTTAAAAACAAACATTATCGGCTGGATTTTCTGAGGAGTAGCAATCTCTTGCAGATTGCCAATCCAGCCCTTCTTTTTTCACAAAAGAAGGAAGTTCCACACTTCTGAAAGGAGATTCCACTCGAGGTTCTGTCAGAAATGCGGAACTGTACTTCCATTTTGGCAGTTTTTCCATAACGCAGAACTGTCGGTGAAGGCAGACGAATGGGGATCAGGCAAGGACTGGGAGCATGAAGATCCAGTTAGTTCCAGTTGGCGGTGGTTGTGGGGAGTAGAGGTGGGAGCTGTCAGGGGTTGGGTCCAATATCGGGGGATGGGTTCAGGAGTTGATCAGGGCAGGGCTGTTAGCTCCTTAGGCATAGGATGTTGAATCTTGGGGTGGTGGGGCAGGTCCTATATCAGGTCCTGGGGTGGGGTGACTTGTTGGATTTTGATGACTTGTGTGTTGGGTCCCTGGGGGGTTATCAGGTCAGGGTTTAGGGTCTGTAAGTGATTTTGGGGAGGTGAAGAATGGCATGTGTGAGTTAAGAATGGGATCAGTTAAATATTTTTTAGGAGTTAGACTACTTATTTATTAGTGCAACTTTTCTTGTGGAACTATTTCACTGAATTTAATTGGAACTCTCCAAAATCTCTGATTTGAATCAAGGGACTTTGAGAGTTTTAGCCTCTACGGAATTGCCTAGTGGAAAATTCAAATTCCTGGGCAATTCCTTCCGAATCTGCTATGATGCAGGATTCTGCAGGCTCTCCATACACACCTCCCATCTACACTGGAATAATGACTGCCTGGCCAATGGAAAATCCGGTCTAATATGCCTGTAGATTTTAACTTGGAACCAATCCTTAAATATCCATTACTATTGTCTCCCTAGTTAGGGTTACATTGTTTCCTCAGGAATGTGATTTTAGATTAATGCTATTTTTCTGAGGATGCTGGCCTCCTACCTGTTATAATATATTATTCTTTGGGCTGAATAATGATTTGGAGGAGTAGTCTTGCTGGTGACATGCTTCATTTCTATTTCCAGTCAGCACGGTCGAATTCCAAAAGGTCATTACTCAAACTGGACATCAAAGTACTGTATGCCGGGCTTCTCTGTTGTGTGGAATCTGTCCATTTGTTAACTTGTCACATTATAACGAAGCACAGGAGTTGGACATGTTTAAACGATTTTCCTTGGTATGCTTGTGCTATGAGAGAATATCATTAAAGATACATATCGTTGTGAGCTTTGACCTTTATCTGTACCCACAGGTGAAGCATATATGAGACTGAACAAACTGACGGAGGCTGAGTTCTGGTACCTGGAGTCCCTGCGTTCCAAACCTGATCATATCCCTGCCCATCTCACATATGGGAAACTTTTGGCACTCACTGTGAGTTGATTGTATTTGTTTTTTCATGTTCTTTACACAGCTCATATTTCACAAGTTGTCCCTTATGAAATTGTGCATTCAAGAAAGCAAGTCTTTACATCTTAGCACTTACCTTCATTGTTTACACTTGAAACATGAGTTATTTAAGGTTTTCACACTTTCCTTCAGCACATGCTTTTTAATTTGGAAGATGTTCAGTATGCTTCTCAAACAGATTTGATCAATACAGTACAAAACCATATTTTTTTCTGACATATTAAAGTTCTTGTTTTCATTTATTGAACACAAATTTGTTGAATAGCAATATGTCTGATTTGTAATGTTGCTGTAAAGTAATAGTTATGACCAGCATTTTCCTTATATTTAATGCAGCAGGCACATTCATGTGTTAGCTCTATTGACTTTAAGATCATGCTGATAGACATTGAAGGAAATTGGTGCACTCAGTTTGTAAGTCCCACTTCATCAGATTTACAAAAAGAATGTATGAACCTTCTGTGATGCTAATGTGCTTTGCCCATCCGACAGTTGTACCCTGCTATTACCAGGGCACATCACTCTGGAATTACTTAAGTCAGTTTGACTACTAAACTCCACTGGGAATGTAAGCGTAAGACTTCTGTAAATAGATACAACAATTTCAATGTGCTTCAGTTTCAACAGCAACATGGCACTCTTGCTGTTATATTGAAATTAGTTGTATTTTGCTTTTTCTGCTGCATTGCACATGGCTGGTGATTGACCTTTTTAAGTATTTTCATGCCAGCAGCTCAGATTTCCCAATTTATTTGAGAAACAAAATCTCCTCGGGTTTTGGGAAGGTTCAGAATTCTTGCAAATGCAATTGCTCTTTCCAGAAATGGACATAGCTTTCTGTTGCAAACAGGTATTTTCATTCTTCATTTTCTTTTTGTTTTCTGCCTCTTTTATATTCTCAATTTGTTTGGCGCCAATGCCTGCCAGAATATTTCCTTTATTGAGTTGGATTACATCAGGACTGGGTCCCTAACTATACTCTTCAAATGTAATTGAATTGTGAAGTGATTACCTCAAGCTTTCCAATTTGAATGGGCTTTATATTTGTGTGTTTGATACACTGTTTCACCTCACATTCTGGAGGCAGTTTTCTTTGTGAAACCTATGTTCAATTTGCATATCTCCTAGACTCATGTCAACATAAAACCATGATTAGTCAGAGTAGTGCACAATTAAAGGAACAAAGTGAGCATGTCTGTTTTTCTTCTACAGATATATTGAATAACCCTGTTCCATGAGGCAATATACTCAGTAAAACACTGAAAACAGTAAAATCTTGTTTCAACAGTGGTAGACAAATTGATGTGACATTCAACCATGGGATTGTGAATCTATGTGTTCATGTATTCTGCTATGTGATATCTGTCCACTTGCTAAAGAAATCTTATCCAGAAAATAATTTCATGGGGACTCAGTTGTAAATCATATTAGCTCGGGTATTTTAAAAAGGAAATTTTATATGGAGAAAGAAAATAAACTTATATTTATACAGTGCCGCTTATGATCCCCGGATGTCTGAAAGCTCTTCAGAGCCAATGAAGTACTTTTAAGATGCACTGACTGTTGTCGTTCAATGACAGCAATTTGTGAACAACAAGGACCCATATTCAAAACTAAGGCAACTAACCTGATCTTTGTTTTGGTTGAGGGATAACTGCTGTTAGGGCTGCAGGGGGAATACATTCTGTGAATTGTGCTGTGGAATCTTTTGCATCCACCAGCCTTTCTCATCTGAAGGTTAGGTTGACAAAATGTTAAATGGCTCCTACTACAACAATGAGTAATAATCATGTTGCTGGTACTAACCGACCCAGAGATATGACTTCATTGCCTCGTTTATTAATTTGTTTTGGCTCCAAGTCATTCCAGACTTCAAGTCACTATTTCCTGTGAAAACTACACATACATTAAAAGCCATATGTTCCACTATTACACTGATATATATCAATAAGATGAGGATGCATATTTTGATTGGTGTTTGAGTAGTTATCCACTTAAATTAATTAGGACTGAACTGCAAAATTACAGTATCAGACATTGCACTGCATTGCAGTATCCTGGACACAGAAGGCACAAATTTGTGTTAAATGAAGTCAATCTCACTTGGATTTTGAACACAAATCTGCAGGCACAGATGACAAGAATTTGTCACTTAAATTGAAATGTCACTTACTAAATATTACATAACAAATATCGTACTACTACATTAAGGCACAATGGGATGAAGACTTTTTTTGCTGATTTGGGGGTGGACGTTATTGCATGCATTATTGTAACATATTTCCATCACACAACAAGAATTTCTTTTGATAGAGAAAACATTATTTTTCAAATTTTCCAGTTTTCATATTTTGTTTGCATACTAAGTAGATTTAATGTTGAGTGTTTTATCAGACAGAATCTGCTTAGGCTTACCAGTCAGTCAAATTTTACCTCATACTGATTTATGATTGTACATGCCGATTGTATAGTTTAGTCTGTTTATAGCTGTGCCACGTAAAATAAATGACAATGTGTACTGGACAAATCTATCAATATGATGCAGTGGAACTTATGGAAATACATAACATTTAAACAAACAGAAGGCTAGGCAGTATTACGTAAATGTTTACATTACAGATCATTTTACCATGCAATAATTAATGATCTCAACTTTGCTATAATTAACATTTTTAAGGATCCAGCATTTCATTTGTAATTGGAGTCACTAAGCATGTGGTTTTCATACAGGACTCTCTGCCTCTGTCTTTCCTCTACTGTTTATCTTGTTTATCTATGTTTCTATCTGTCTGTATGAGAATTGCACACTCCTCAAGTAATGGGAGATTGAGGTGAATAATTGTCTCCTTGAGCTGCCTGCGTTTTTATTTGAAGTTTTAGCTCACGTATAGGATATTGAAACAAACAATAATACTACAGCAGCTTTACAGAAGTTTTGTCAAACTAATTTTGTGAAAACAATATCCCTTTAAGAATAAACTATCTTTTAAGGAAAATTATGCGATGTTTGCAGCTCATGTATATACACTATATTGTTTTGTTTCTTCTTTGTAACATTTTCCTCCATTTCACACACAATATCCTGAACTAAAAAAAGCCTTCTTCCCAAGCATCTTGAGTTAGTTAGATGACAGAGACAACCATGGATTAAGCCTCCTGTTTCATTTCCTTTGAGGCAACTGTCCACCCTAAATTGACAGGATGATCTGAGCTCATGCTGTGCAGGGAATTGTGAAGCATGTTAGATTCTTTAAGACGTGGAACAGCATGGATATTGAACTTTCTGTAAACTTTTCTCATTGATGTTTGTTTTACCATTTAATGGTTGTAAGTATCCTCATTTGGAAGGTTGTATCCTCAACCTGCCAGTGACAGAGAGACTTTGGAACCCAGCAATTGGAACATATAAGTTTGAATGCACGTGTTTCAGAATTTAATTTAAAATATGTCAGCAAATTCTGTTTATGGGGCATGGATAATACATAAGCAACATTTATCAAGCACTAATATATTTTGTACAGATTGATGTTAAAATGATGGCCTTTGACACCTTGCAGCAGAGGAGACTGATGGAGGCTGGGGCAGGTGGGGCCATGATTGAGATGTATAAATTTAGGAGGAGCATAGACAGGAGGAACTTTTCCCCTCAATGGAAGGAGCAATGAAGAGGGAGCACTGGTTTAAGGAGAGAGGCAGTAAGTTCAGAGGGGATGTGAAGAAAACATTTTCATTCAGAGGGTGGTGGGAACTTACTGGCTGTAAGGGTAGTAGAGGCAGAAACCCTCATAACGTTTAAGAAGTATTTAGATGTACACTTGCAATGCCAATACATGGAAGTTAACGGGCCAAGTGCTGGAAAATAGGATTAGAACAGTTAGCTTGCTGTTTTTGACTATTGCAGACTCAATGGGCTGAATGACCTTTTTTGATGGTGTAGGGCTCCATGGCTGTATAAAGTGTAAGATATTATTAACCATTCATATACAAAAAAAATCGGTGTGCCCTCGTAATGTGTGCTTAGAATCTGCTAATTGTACACAATAAAATAATTTTAGTCAGGATCTTTGCTTTGCTGATCAGCAATTTAAGGTGAAAAGTATGAGATGTTAAAGCCTTTTCTCAATTAAGATTTGTTTGGTAATTTACAGGGACGTAAGGAAGAAGCTGAAAAGTATTTTGTGCGATCTATCCAGCTAGATCCTACAAAAGGGAACTGCTACATGCATTATGGTGAGTTAACTTTTGTTTAAAGTGTCTAACTTGGCCCTAGCTTTAGAATGAAGGAAGATCTTATACAACATGATGCATGACCTAAGGATGTCACAAACCATGTCATAGCTGATTAACTAATTTGTAGAGTAGGGGCTTTTATTTTGTAACAATAACGCTTTCACAACACAGTTCCACAAACAATAATAAGTGAACAGTCAGTGTGTTTTGGAGGTGTTGGTTGAAGGATAAATGCTGACTCTTAAAGGGACTTGAATTTGTAATACTGACCTTCAATGGTTGTACTTTCTCAGTTTCTGTTTCTTCACTTTAACTAAAACCCATGAAATAGTGGAACTTTGATTTTTTTTAACAGATAATCCATTTCTTCTTTACTCTGTTCAGCTGATTCTTAGGACTCATACCCTGAGCGACATTTCTGTTCTCACATCCTTTCTGAGGCTCTATCTTCAAACCCATATAGCACAATGCTCCACACTAGAGATTGCACAAGTTACTTTTTCAAGTCTTCCATTGTGCGGTCGACCAGTTGTAAAGTGGAAAATTACTTTTTGACTTCTGTAGAAGTCAGTACTGCCATTCCCATATGTGGTCACTTTTGATCCCAGAAATTTAAATCAATCTACATTAATGGCTCCAATATGCAAAAGAAATCTACAGCCAAACCTCTTTCCACATCTAACCTTCAGTCCTATTCTTAATCAGATATTAATCATTGGTTTTATTAAATGAGTTAATCAAACATATTCAACACCGTCACTGAAAGTTTTATTTTCTAAATGATGATAACTATAAGTCGGAAATAATTCTTCCTTGAGGCATGCTACATTTCTCTTTACATCCCCTGTGATCACAATCCAAAATAAATAACCTGTTAAGATTTGCATGAGCTATATTAAAGATTTTAAGGATTGGATCATTGTTATGGTCAATCATATCCCTGCATTGAAAGGTAATTTGAACTCTGAGTCTTTTTTCATTACACAAGTATTTCAATGTTTCTTGTTTATCTTTGAAACATCTTTATTATATTGATGGTACATTGGGTAGAACTACACTCAAAGGCCTTCTGTAAGAGTTAAATAACTTGGTTCAATTTTTGTTGTTGAGATGAAATCCAAAACTTAAGGTTTGTGCATTGACTCTGATTTATGGATGGAGAAAAGTATTTAGAAATGAAAATGCACATACTTATGTTGTGTGGAACTGTTCACTCCCTTCACTGGCATGGGTAATGGCACAGAAGTTGGGAAAATATGGCAAAAATTGAAAAATCAGGTTCTTGATGTTGAGAAACTCAAATTACGATTTTCCATTGAGGATTTAAACAATAAGTTCAGAATCTTGCTAACAAGCAATGACTACCTTATTATTACCTGTCTTATTATTAGCTGAATTTGCCTCATGTCTATGCAGCTCCCAATTCTCCTCTCCTTGCTTAAGAAAGTAAATAGTGCCTATTCCTGACATGAAATTTGTAAAGTTTGTCGGAAGGAAGCAGCACACCACTTGTTTCTATGGACATTCAGACAAGTCTGTCTTCATACAATATTGTTTTATGCTTCATGGACAACGCCATCCTCCACCCTTCATCCTCACAAGTAGGCATCAGCAAACTACCCATCTCAGCACTTCATCAGGCAGTTTTCAGGCCAGTTCTGGCCACCCAGTTGTAGCATGATATTATCAAGTTGGAGACGGTTCAGAAGTGATTTACCAGGATGTATTGCTGGGAATGGAAGGTTTGAGTTGTAAGGAAAGGCTGAATAGGCTGAGACTTTTTTCACTGGAGTGTAGGAGGTTGAGAGGTGACCTGATATAAGTTTATAAAATAATGAGAGATACAGATAATATTGGTGGTAGTTGTCTTTTCCCTAAGATGGGGAATTTCAAGACTAGGGGCCACATTTTTAAGGTAAGAGGAGAGAAATTTAAAGAAGACGTAAGAGGCAAATTTTTTACATGGAGGGTGGTTCCCATGTGGAATGAACTTCCTGATGAAGTGGTGGATGTGGGTACAATTCCAATGTTTAAAAGACATTTGGATCAATATATGAATAGGAAAGGTTCGGAGGGATATTGGCCAGAAGTAGGCAGGTGGACCAGTTTAGTTTGGGATTATGTTTGGCATGGACTGGTTGGACCGAAGGGTCTGTTTATGTGCTGTATGATTCTATGACTCTATGACTTAACCTTTCAGGATAACACTTTGGAGCTCAGGGACACTTATGACTTGCAAACTTCTGCCAGGTCACTTTTGCTGCAGGGACATGCATGGATCTCATGCATCTATACAGGATACACCTTACAGCTTTACCTTACTTTCTTAGCAGTTGCTCACTTTGCATTTTGTTTAGAGGCTGCCAGCCTCTGGATTACATTTTTTTTTGTTTTGTATAAAGGCTATTCAGTTCTGTCTTCTAGGCTGCCAGCCTCTGTGGACTGCATTGCCTTTACACTGAGGGACGGTCAAGCAGGTGGTCACAGTTTGGGGCACAAAGTAATTGTGTGGATGAACAAGTAACTTTATGACGACGGGTAACATCAATGTCATGCGTATAGCATAAGCCAGCAGTTTATGTGGCAAACGCAATACATTGGCTTCAACCAAAATGGTCATAGCTGAAGGTCAAAGAGACCAGTCCTTAATGGTGTCAAAGGGGTCAATGGTCTGTCAGGGGTACCACCACTGTCATTGGGCTCATCCAATTTCAGGTTGGCCACAGTCAGTCCTGAAGGTAAAGTGCAACCAATCTAGGGATTACAGATATATCAGTCTGTGCCATGGACAGCCAATTCTCCTTACAATGAGACTTAGGAAAAAACTTGAGTTTCATGACAGTCGATGGAAGAGCAATTAGCAGGAGAGGTAGCGATATGTCCTAGTGAATGGGCTGGAAGCACAGAGAGCAGAAAGCGTTCACAGTTTCGGAGAATGAGATAGGTGAGTACCATTTAAGTGAAAATTATGCTAGCAGTAAGTGAGAGTTCATAAGTCTTGGTGAGCGGAGTATGTAGTGGCAGAGTTAGAGTGAGTTGTGGCCATGTGAATGTGAAGTAACAGAGAATAGGGTAGCACTTACCTTTGTGGGATGCAGGGGATCATTAATCTTTTTGCTACACAGCTGGACATTGTGTTTCATCTGGAAGGCTGCACTGACCAGTCTGCTATCTCAGTCTAGGCTGGCTGAGTCTGGTTGCCTGGCTTCCTTTGCAGATCAGCAGGGAAAAGAATGTCCCACCTATGCACCATCCTGTCCACCAGCATCTCTATGTCTCGAACTGCAAAGCATAACCCACCCAATCTACACATCCCTGAACATTATGGACAATTTAGCATGGCCAATCCACTTAACCTGCACATCATTGCACTGTGGGAAGAATCCAGAGCACCTGGAGGAAATCCATGCAGACACAGGGAGAATGTGCAAACTCCACACAGACGGTCACCTGAGGGTGGAATCAAACCCAGGTCCCTGGTGCTGTGAGGCAGCAGTGCTAACCACTGAGCCACTGTGCCACCCTCACTCTTTGCTGGTCATAGTAGTCAATTTGTAAGCAGCAGGATTTCACAAACAGTGAATTGATAATGACCAGGTAAGCCATTTTAGTAGTGTTGTTTGAGTGATAAATGTTGTCCAGGACACCAGAGAGAACTCTCCTGCCTTCCTTCACAACTGTGCCATGGCATCCTTAGGACCTCAATCAGTTTAAAATGTATCTGAAAGACAACACTGCTGACAATGCAGCATTCCAACAACATTGCAGAGATTGTGTGTCATTCCTGGAGTGGACTTGAACACACAACCTTCTGCCTCAATGCAAGTACACTTTGAACCAACACTGGTGTCTCTCCAAACTCAGTGTTCAGAAGTCATTTTCAACCTCAGATCAGTGGAAGTGAAATAAATTTAATGGCTTGATAATAGCCATGTTTCATACATTAAAGTACTGAATTTTTGTTTTAAAGAGTTCTTACTAGTGTTTAACGAAACATAAATAATTAAATTGTGAACAAAAATGGAAGTTACTGGAAAAGCTCAGCAGGTCTGGTAGCATCTGTGAAGAAAATGTCAGAGTTAACGTTTCGGGCCCGGTGACCCTTCCTCAGAACTGATGGTAGCTGGGAAAATGTCAGTTTATATGCAGAAAATAGGGAAGGGGGGGGGGGTAGGGAGTAAACGATAAGATAGTAGGCTCTATCACAGTTGGACAGACAAAGGAGTTGATACCGATCTTGCTAGGAGGGTGAATAGTTGTTAATGGGAACTGTTAGTGACTAACAACAGGGGTGTGTAATGGCAGACTATGTGATCACAAGGTCTGGTATGTGGGGTAGGGGGCTAGGACATTGGCGAGTTTAGGCCCTAAAATGATTGAACTCGATATTGAGTCTGGAGGGCTGCGGGGTCCCCAAGTGGAAAATAAAGTATTGTTCTTCCAGTTTGCATTGAGCTTCACTGGAACACTGCAGCAAGCCAGAGACAGAGATGTTGGCCAGGAAACAGGGTGGTGTGTTAAAGTGGCAGGCAACAGGTAGTTCAGGGTCTTTTTTGCGAGCAGAACGCAGATGTTCTGCAAAGTGGTTACCCAGTCTATGCTTTGTTTCCCCAGTGTAGAGGAGACCACATTGTGAGCAGCGGATGCAGTAGACTAGATTCTGGGAAGTGCAGGTGAAGTGTTGCTTCACCTGGAAGATATGTTTGGCCCCTTGGATACTGGGAGGGAGGAGGTAAATGGGCAGGTGTTGCACCTTAACCGGTTACAGGGGAAGGTGCCGTAGGGCTGTGGGGGGGATGTTGTGGGTGAATGAAGTGTGGACCAGGGTGTCCTGGAGGGAATGGTCCCTGCGGAAGGTGGAAAAGAGAGGGGAGGGGAATATGTTTCTGGTGGTGGCATCTCACTGGAGGTCGTAAAATTGTGGCAGATTTACACTTACTATTCACTCCAGAATTTTATACAACACTATTAATGATAATTTTCTGCCCCTATTTTGTATGCTATTCTGTGCAGCATTTTTACTTTAAACAGTTTGTCAGCCCTGTTCGGGTGTTCAGGAGGTCCTCAGGGCTGTTCCTAATTGTATTTGGTATGTTCAAAAGAAATGCAGATTAGCTATCCTTCATGCAGTAGCTTCTGTTTTGTTTCAGAAACCTGTGAAAGAGCACACTGCTTTTAAAATCCACAATATTAAAATTCTTTTTTCAAACTCTTTCTATGGAGAAATAGCTTTAAGATTTGGAATCATGACAGCTGGCTTGGATTCCTTGATTCTGTTTCTTGCCATCTTTTGACTAGTAAGTGACAGATGGAGGTGTTGTTTCTTGCAAGCCAAATAGGAACTCCCCAGGAAACAATGAAGTACCAACATGGCTAGATCTTTGTCAGGTTAGGGAAAGCTCTGACTCCAGATAGATAGGTTGATGATTGAAAAGGAATTGACACTGTCGATGTTCTGTTCCTAAAAAATATTTGCATTTTGATCTTTTATCACAGGTCAATTTCTGTTAGAGGAATCTCGTCTGGTAGAAGCTGCTCAGATGGCAGAGAGAGCAGCTGAACTGGACAGCACAGAATTTGATGTTGTCTTTAATGCAGCCCACATGCTCAGGTTAGTTTTTTCTTATTAATGGATTGCATCATGAAATACGGTTTGAATTAGGCTGTTGGACACTATGGATTCTGTTATTGGACAAAATTTGGAGGGAAAATAAGCATTTTTTCGAAAAAAGAAAGAATTACGGGCTAATATTTCAATGTGGCAGACTTTCAAATCCATTTTAAAAAGCAGCGGCATCATGCAGTATTTGTGTATCCCTCTGTGCTTAATTTAACTTTGGATGTCTTGTATGCTAAAGCATTTTTTAAAAAAACATACATACTTGATCTGTGTGACCTTGTAGAGAGCTCTGAAGGGCATGTTGTAGTAAGTGCTTTGCTGGCATGAAGTATTTGAAGAAAGGAAATGATACACTATATAGTTTTACAGCTAGTCTTCTTCTGATGAAGTTCACTTGTAAATGACCAAAGTAACTTATTTTGCAATGTATTCAAGCTTTCACTGGGAGTCGTAAGTGGGAGGAAAAAACACAATTGGAAACAATTGCATCCATTACAAATGCTGGCTTCATTTCGAGAGTATCATTTCACAAATAACAATATGCAGGTAATCCAGAAAAGTTTGGCCTATAATTTGAGTCAATTGTTTCTCCTGGGGCAATAGACCAACATTAACTGCTGCATTAATTCCTGGTACAATTGTATTTAGATTTTGAGGAATAAAAAAGGAATTACAATTTTCTACTAGAATAAAATAAAGAACCAATTGATCAGCATTTGATGGAGAAATGCAGGTTTACTTTTAAGGTTGCAACATTCATAATTGTTGACATGACCAGACTGTAGCAAAAACATTTATGGAATACAATGTCAGATTTCACTTAGGTTTGCTTGTATATGTCCTCATTCATTATATTAAATTCAAAAGAATGCACTGTTCTGGAATAAGCAAAAATAGTATACATCTCACCTGATTTAAATGGTCTCACCTGAGATAAGATAGTTGTCTGTACCTCACAAAAAGGCTTAAAACTATTAGAAAACTTGACAAGGAGAGAAACTTTACCTGTCTGAGGAGTCTAGAACTGAGGACCATTGTCTTAAGATATGGTTCAGAGGTTTATGAATCTTTGGAATTCTCTACATAGAGGATAGTGGAGGCTCAGTTGATGAGAATATGCAAGGCTAAGATCGATAAGAGATAAAACAGTGTTGAGCAGGAGGAGAACAGCAGGCCAGGCAGCATGAGAAGAGCAGGAAAGTTGACGTTTCGGGTCGGGACCCTCCTTCAAACAAATGAAGAAGGGTCCCGACCTGAAATGTCAACTTTTCTGCTCCTCTGATGCTGCCTGGCCTGCTGTGCTTCTCCAGCTCCACATTGTTTTATCCCTGACTCCAGCATCAGCAGTTCTTACTATTTCTAAGATTGATAAGAGTTTTTTTGGACACTAATTAAAGAATATGAGAATAGAACAGGAAATTGAAATTACAGGGGAAGAATAGCCATGATCTAATTGTATGGTGAAGCAGGCTCGAGGGACCATTTCCTGTGTTACACAAAAACAGGCTTAAGCATGTAAAGTGGACATCCTGAATGTTGATCTAATTGTGGGCTGTATCTGGTTCACCTGCATAGAATGAAACCCCATGCTTGAACATTCACCCCTTTTAAACTCAACATATTCACTTTGTACTCATTAAATTACCTTTTGCAAAGTTATTCCATTTATCATTATTGCAATGCATAGTACACGTAGACACTGCAGCATTTTATTCATTTTCATATTCAGTCCAAGTTAAAAAATACTTAGAAGAATTAACAAAAACTCACATTGCTTAGGAAATTTTGATAAGGAATATTTGCACTCTGATTTGTTTTTCGGTTCCTGGTAAAAATACACTTAATAGTAAATAGGTTAGTACAAGTAAGTGGAAAAGAATAGTGCACAAAGAATTGTGATTCATTTTAATTCCACTTGAATAGAGTTAATATTTCCAGTAGAACATAACTTCAGATTCATAATTGTTTTTCCATAAATCTTACATGAAAAGTATTATAGTTGATAATTTAGCAGAATAACATAGAATAATATGACATTAGGAAGTAATCCTTCTAGCTTCTTGAATAATTGGTTAAATGCTTAGCCAAGGGTTTACATTGCTATCATCAGCCACTTCTGTGAAAGATTCTTGCTAAGGCCAACTGATCCCTTACCCAATTATTAATGATGCTACACAATGAACTGAGGGTGGGGACAGTCAGAACAGTTCCTCATAATCTCTGGAAACTACAACAAGGTCAGAATGTAAACATATTGAACTGATATCACCTTAGAATGGAGAATTTATCTCCAATATTATTGCAAGTGCACTCCGCTGCATAAGTACAAATACACATCTGTCTGAATCTTAGGATTGTGCTCTAATGTTTCCTGATGTTGAGGGAGACTAAGGAGAAGTGATTATTTGCAGAAATTAAAATCTCTTGGCATGAATGTTAAAAGCATCAGAATTTGAAAATAAACTTTAGGTGAGATCATTCTGTGACTATTGTAAAAGTTTAGATTAGGGCTGCAATGAAAACAGTATATTTTAGCTTTGAAGCTTCATTCACGTCACACAACATAGTTTTGGCTGCCATTTCAGAGTAAAATGACACTAGTTGGGAGATCAAAGCCAAGGGTAAGGATCAAGTCAAGTAGAAACTGTCTGAATGGGAGGCTTGAAGTTACATGTTTATCCTGGCTTAATAGATGTAATGTTAATAAATTACTGTCCAAATTTCAAAGTGTTTTGCATTCTTGTACTGGCACATTCACACATGTGCATCTTTGAGTGGAGGTGACTTTTACAGAGATGAATCATTGCATAAATCTGGTCCATTGATATTGGTATTTATTTTGCAGGAAAAATGTAACATATGTCAACTTAGATTGTAAAGTGCAGTTAACCTTGATAAAATAGATGTAATATGTTATTTTTATTCCCAGAATGTGAACAACTTTGACAAGGTGATATTTAAATTCATGACTACTTATCCTGAGGTATTGAGGCTTAACTACATTGTTTTGGAAAAGAAGACAGGGATTGTCAGTTTCTTGCTCTGATGGATATTAGCGAATAAGTTGGTTTTACTGCAAGCCAGCAACCTTTGAGCTATTATTTTTATTATCATCACCAAAATAAGCTAATTTGCGGAACTTAGATTCATACTTGGTTCAATGAGATTTTAACTCATAATCCAGTACCCTGTCCAGTAATCACGATGCTACTTTGTCTGCATTGATGTTGTTTGTGTTCAGATTTGTCACCTATTTAATTCCAATCTTTGTCGCTGCATTCTTTAGTATTTGTCTTTTTCAAACAACTATTAATTTCCCTTTTAAAATAATTCATGACCTCTGCTTCAGTAATTATTTGTGGCAGAGAATTTAGCATTGTAAAATGTCTGCTGTGCAAATAGATTTGTTTTGTGATTATGTTACATTTGTTCTCTGTCACAACGATTGAGCTGAGCACTCAAAACCCTTCATCACATTGAAAGACTTCTAACTAGTCAACCTCAAACTTCAAAGCTCTAATGTTCAAAGAAATTCCTCAAGGCAGGACGATAGTACAAGCACATAAACGTACAAAGTATGGTGAATAAGGTTCGTGAACTACAAGCACGAATAGCAATGTGGGAATGTGATGACAGTGGCAACAACAGAGATGTGACTTAAAATTGTGAGGACTGGGCTCTTAAGTGCAAGGATGTATGCCTTCAGTAAAGATAGAGAAGGAACAAAAAGGAGGTTATGTTGCAATAATGGTTAGGAAATGTATTGTCATATTGGAAAGGGAGAACTTCTTTGAGAGGTCAAGGGTAGAGTCCATTTGGTTGGAGTTGGGAAGACAAATTGTGGGCATTTTATAGGCCTTCAATTAGTGGGAACAAGAGAAAGAGAGGAAGAAATTCACAGGGAATTCACAGATGTACAATAACAATAGACTGGTGGTACTGAAGGACTTTAATTACTCAAATATTGATTAGAATAATGTTACAGGGTAAGTTAGGGAAGAGAAGGTTGGTGGAATCACAGAACTGTGCTCAGAAAACTTCCTTGATCAGTATGCTCTCAGTCCAACTGGAAAGGAGGCATTGCTGGTCTGCTGTTGGAAAATGATGCAGGTCAAATGGACCAACCATCTGTGGGGAAACATTGGGTAACAGTGATCTTTGTAATATGTAAGTTCTGTTGGCATTTAAGAAGGTAACTGCAATGTTAGAATTCATTTCAAAGGCTAGAATGCAAGAGTAGATATAACTGCTAAGTCTGTATGAGGGTCTGGTCAGACCGCATTTGGAATATAGTGAACAGTTTTGGGCCCCATTTGTAAGAAAGAATGTGCTGGCGTTGGAGGGTGTCCAGAGGAGGTTTATATGATTGATTCGGGGAATGAAGGGCTTGTCATATGAGGAGCAGTTGAGGATGCTGAATCTGTACTTGATGGAGTTTAGAAGGATGAGGGGGGATCTCATTGAAACTTGCAGAATACTGAGAGGGCTGCAAAAAGTGGATGTGGAGAAGATGCTTCCACAAGCAGGGGAGACTAGGACCAGAGGGCACAACCTCAGAATGCAGGCATGACCCTTTAGAACTGAGATGAGGAGGAATTTCTTCAACCAGAGGATGGTAAATCTATGGAACCCATTGCCTCAGAGGGCTGTGGAGGCCAAGCCATTGGGTGCATTTAAGACAGAGATAAATAGGTTCTTGATTAGTAAGGGTATTAACGAATACAGGAAGAAGGCAGGAGAATGGGGTTGAGAAACATATCAGCCATTATTGAATGGCGAAACAGACTTGATGAGATGAATGGCCTAATTCTACTCCTGTGTCTGATGGTCTTATGATTGTATGTGAAACTTTAGATTAATAATGGAGATAAACAAGGAACAGTCAAGTATAGAACTTCTAAATTGGAAGAAGACAAATTAAAGTGAAATGAGAAGGAACCTAAATTAGTAAATGAGACTGATGAGAAAATCTGTAATGGATCAATCTGTGGTATTTGATCCTTCAGGCTAGGTGCATTCCAACAAGGGTAAAAGGCAAGGGAGCCAAAATAAGGCTCCGTAAATATAAAGGAGTGTGCATGTTACATGTCTTGTTGAAATGAGAACCATGTTGAACACCATTGATTGAGAGTGGAGGGAAAGATAAAAATAAGACTGGAAAAGAGAGAAGGTGAGAACAGAATGACAGTAAACATAAAAGGGAACCCAAAAGTCCTCTATCAGCACAAAAATAGGCAGCAGTAATAAGAGATGGATTGGATCCTACTGGGGACAAAAGGGACAAATATGTTTTCAGGGGCACAGAAAAAGGCTGGATTATTTAAACTTTTTTGTATTGGAAGGTAGAAAATTTTAACAAACTATCAGTACAAGAAATGACAGTGCTGAAATTGTGAAAAGTGAAAGGAATAGTTACTGGAAAGCTGGCTGTGCATACAGTAAGTCACCTAGTCCAATGGTCGTGTTTCATTCTGCTAAAGGAGTGGAACAAGCAGAAGTGCTTGTCTTAATTTCTCAAGCTTCCTTACACATGGGCCAGGTGCCAGAGGATTGGAGAGTGATGCCATTATACAAGAAAGGGTGCAAGGACAGTCCTCATAATTACGGACCAATTAATTTATCATCACTGGTGGATAAAACTTTGAAATCCAGAAACATGGAAAAATCTTCAGTAACTTGGAGACATTTGAGTTAATTAACGAGAGTAAATGGATGTGTAAAAGGCAGATCACACTCAGGTAGTCTGATTGAATGCTTTGGTGAAATTACAGTGAAGGTTGATTAAGAATATTCAGTAGATGTTATCTGTCTGGATTTTAAGAAGAGTTCAACAAAGTACGAGATGAAGGGCTAATTAACAAAATTGAGGCTTATGGAATATAAGACCCAGTGTACAATTGGATAGGAGAAACTCGTTTAGAACAGACAGCAGCAAGTTGTTATAAATTGTTGTTTTTTGAACTGGTAGAACAGTGTTGGGCAGTGATGTTCTCTAAGAACCAGCACTTATTATCCATCAATAATTTCCCTTATTGTATTGCTCAGTTGGGGGCTGCATGGACTCGTTGGGCTGAATAACCTCCTCCTCTGCCATAACTGACTCGATGATTCTTAGTTCTTATGCTACTTTTCATAACCATAAGTAAATCAGTAAATCCATAATGAATCAATGGTACATCATTGCCAATGCTTTTCTATCCTTCTGATCATGCGTTATTGTGGCACAACTAAGGTCTGGTTTAAATTCAATGTTACTTTGAAACCTTTGCATCCAGTTATATCAAGGCATTTTGTTTTCCTTTTCTAATAGCCTTAAATATGTGTACTGCCAAATTTAGTGTGCATTTTGTGCATCTAGGTCACTCGATTTTTTTTCTCCATTTAACATATATATATATTTCCTTCCACGTCCTTACTTCCAAATTAAACATTTCATACTTTTCTACATTGAAATAGCACCTATCTGTCTATCCTGCCAGCATTTTTTGCCAGCTTCCCTGTGTCCCCTACACTCTTTTGACACAGCCCCAATTTCAGCAAATTTCAACACTATTCCTGCAATCCTCTGGTCAAATTCACTGCATACATATTGACAGGCACAACTCTAACACTGACCCTTCTGGTTGACCACTCATAACATATTTTCATTCTAATAAACTTCCTTGTGCCACTCAAAGTTGCTTTCTCTGCACCAATCATCCTTTTTTGGACAACGAACAAGTTAGTTGGAGATCACAGTGTCAGGGCAGCTTGGTGGCTCAGTGGTTAGCACTGTGCCTCACAGCACCAGGGACCAAGGTTTGATTCCAGGTCTGGGCGACTGTCTGTGTGCAGTTTGCACATTCTCCCCATGTCTGCATGAATTTCCTCCGGGTGCTCCAGTTTCTTCCCACTGTCCAAAGATGTGCAGGTTAGGTGGATTTGCCATGTTAAATTGCCCAAAATGTCCAGGGATGTGCGAACTAGGTGTGCTAGCCAGGGGAAATGCAGGGTTACAGGGATGGGGTGGGTCTTGATGGGCTGCTCTTTGGATATTTGGTGTAGATGCTATGAGCTGAATGGCCTGCTTCTAAACTGTAGTGATTCTATGAGGTAAAAGTTTCTGTAGGTAAATTTCATTTCATTTTATCTCTGCTGAACTAACAAGGTTATTGTTCATCTTGTCAACTGGCTGTAACATTGGCTAGCAAAACAACTGCCCATTATTCGAACAAACTGATTTTAATTTCTAGTTTTATGCCTGAGCAGTAAATTGAGGAATTACCTAACATTTTTAGTAGCAGATTTTACTCAGTTGATAAAACTTTATTGCAAATATTTTAGTTGTATTTTCTTCTCTAAATGATCGTTAATTAATTGCTATATTTCATCAAACCAGCAAAAGACCTTGATCATAGGATTTGAACTGTTAATAGTTCTCAATTGGGTATATTAAAGCCACAAATATAACATTAATCTACTTTATTGTTCCAATAGATCTGTATTTGGCATCTAATATTATGAATAATAATATTATTTCTCATATGGGACCATTTCTTGGAACTGTACTAACTGGCAAGTGTTGAAAGATTTTCTTCCATTGCTGTTCATCTATGTTCAATTTCTCAATGAACAGTAGCAGAGACATTCAAAACTTTTGGCAGAAGACTGTTTGTGAGGTGAATGAATAGTGAGTCAAAGCAACTTCAAACTGCATTATTTTCTTAATTTGTTTACAAGAATGCTATGGAATGGTGGAGAATAATGGAAATATATTCAGAGGGCATGGCAAATGATATTCATCTTTTACCCTTCAAGGAGTTCTGCCAAACACTAAATAAAGTCTCCACAAAGGAAACTGCAACTCATCAAACACATTAGTGTCATAAATGTGGTCAAATTTTTAAGGAAAGTTGCAAAACAATCTAGTAACAGATAATGTTCTCAGTAGGTCAGCGTAGACTTTTTCATGAAAACATAATGGTGTAAGCTACTGAAACCAGAAAGATTTCTATGTGTTCTGAATTAATCAGTCTTGGTCAGGCTGATATAATTGGATTTGAGGTGAGGGATGGAAAGGACAATCAAGGTTCCAACTCCTGATGCACAAAGCAACATAATGCATTGGTGAAACATGGAAAAAATACAGAAAATTATGGCAAGATCCAGAAAGTTTGGTAGCATCTTTGGTGAGAGAAACAAATTTGTCATTTCAAATGCAAGGCCACCAACCTGAAATGATTGTTAGTAAGCCAACTGTGCATTTTCAGCGTTTTCTGTTTTTATCCCACTCCTGATCTTTCTCAATGGATCCTGCTGGAAAATGCGTGCAAATGCCTATTATGGGAAGTGGTGGCATACAGATAGTTCTGCTATAACATGTGCTTTGTTAACACAAATTGGCTGTAACACGATTGCTAAATAGTGGACGCTGTTTGGATAGTGCAAACTTTCTGCTGTATAGGTATAATGATTTTCTATAGTAATTTCCCAATAATGCGATTTTCTATGGCAATTTTCTATAGCGTGATGTCATGCAAGAATGCAACTATTGCATTATAGGAGAACTACCTGTAGTTGTAATGTCACAGGCCTTGTAATCCAGTAATCTCAAATTAATGTTCTGGGAACAATGGTTCACATCCCACCATGGAGAAATTTCAATTCAATAACAATATGGAATTGAAAGAAAATGTTCAAAGGTGACCAAGTAAACATTCAATTATTGTAAAAACACATCTGGTCTGCTAAAGGGAAGGAAATATCCCTGCTCTGGTCTACATGTGACTCCAGACCCACAGCAATGTCATTAAAACTTAACAGCCTTCTGGTCGATCTAGGGATGGGCAATAAATGCTGGCCTAGTTAGTGATACCTGCATCCCTTGAATGAATTTAAAACATACAGCATGGGGGCAGAATCCAGATTGGTTCTGATGCTCTGTACTTCTGTTAGAAGCCTTGACTCATACATGATGAATGGTCACCTAGATCAGGTCCATGAAAAGTGTTGGCACCGAAGAATCAATTGTGAACACTGCATGAAACCAAGGAAGAAAAGAAACACAGTGAAAGATGTATTCATGTTTAATGTTATGAGCATTATAGGTGTTTCTGTGCTGCTTAAATGTACAATAGTGCCAATGAATTTGCACAAAACCTTTGCTGATACTTTGAATCATTAGGATGTTTTCATTTAAATGCAATTTAGAATACAGCAATTACTTCAATAACTACTAACAGTTTGAGGGAGATGTCCTTCATATTGAAGTTACAATACCTGACTGGCTTTCTCATGGTGTGTGATGCGTTTGCTGTACTGTCCTCCTTGTTAAACATCTGGTAGCACTGTCAGCTCTGCTATATGAAATGTATACCGTTTTTATGACACGTGTCTGAAGTCAGATATCATTTCATTTGTAAACTGTTTTTTGTTCATCAGACAAGCTGGCCTGAATGCAGCAGCTGAGAAACATTATGGATTGGCAGCAGGACTGCGACCCAACGTAAGTGAATACAGCCATAACCAGAACAGCGACGTCCAATGATCAGCATAGACCTCTATATATTACATCATCTGAAAACAATGCCCCACCCCTCCCCCATTAAATGCATGTAAAGTTGCAGTTACACTGCACTATGAGTCTGAGACCAGTGGCACTGCCAGAAAGAACTGTTACATTATATGGCTGGAGAATGGAACTATTGCAGGGCAGAACTCTATGTATGCCTACAAACACATTCCATGCTTTTTAACCTGTTAAAGATTTTATATTTAAGGAGTGTTTGTTCTCTCAATTTTTTTTAAGCAAGAATGTGGTAATTTTATAAAGTGTCCCAGCAGGACTAACTTTTCTAATTTGGCTCAGTTCTGCTCTGAAGCATATTCTACGTAATGTTGAGCTCAGATGGTGTGAGAAAGCCTTGCTGAGGGGCCTCCTGATATTAAACTCCAGATTTAGATGTTGTCCTGATGCTAGAGTCTTGTTGCGACTTTCATGTTGATACACAGCGGAAGCCTGCCCTAAATTCCTAAATCTCTTTTTCAACATTTCAAAACAATGTGGGATACATATGAGAAATTCACATAAGGTATGCTACATTGCAGAAAATAATATATTTCAAAATGTTATTTTGCCCTGTTTGTAATAGGACAGTCTAGATTACAAGGTGTGATAATATTTGCATTGACTACCCCTGTCGATGCATGAACTGTTGATAGGGAACCTGTGGTGGAAAGACTTAAAGTAATAGACTGCTAAATTATCAGTTTTCAAGAAATTATGTTTAATTATGAAGTTAACACATAACTATAGAGCTTATGAGGTAAAGCTGTGGCTGTATAAACACTATACATTTGGTGCCGGAATGCAGCAAACAGATGTACAATTAAATGTACTTTTATCTATAGTTAGAAGTCATTATTTTGTTCTGAACCATAAGCATTTGTTACACATCAAGAAACATTACAACACTTATTCCTTAAAAATCCTTATTCAGGGCTGATCTAAACAGTTCACTTTGCTTTTAGATATCATCAATGGGAGGCAATAATATACGTTATTATAGGATAAATGAGTTTTCATGCATAAAATTTTGTCAGTTTACAACTGTGTAAGTCACAAGAAAATCTATTATATCAGTGATATTGGTAAGCTAAAGTGCAGACTTATTTTCATGTTGCAATGTTTGACTTTAAGCCAACGTGAAAAAATAAATATTACGGTGGGGTGCTTTTGTGATGATACTTGATGTACATTTTCAAAGAATATGCTTCTTTAGGAAGTTTTGGATGAGGACACTAAGTAATTTTAAATATATGGCATGATGTATTGAATGAAACATATTATTATGAGATTTTGCTGAATACCAACTTCTTTACTATCTGAATGACCTCCATAATGATTCTTTAATGGAAGCCATGTCCTATTACAGGTTACTCTGAACCAGGAAGTTCACCTCATGTCCTGGGTAATATTTATGTAGAAATTGTATTTTTGATGCTCATTGTCTTTGGAATTTTGCAGGAATATAAATTTAGTGAGAAAACCAACATCTATTCTTTGTATGAGGACAGTGCTAATGGGTTGGCAAGTGGTCTGTGATTGGTAGAGGCACTGTGATGGAAAATGCATAAATTAATGATGATTGACAGTTAACTGCCAGACTTTGTTTAAATTTTAAACCAGACAGGTTGACAGGTCAGGGCCAACAGCTACTCCACACTCTGAGTGTTACACCAATGCCAAATGGCATGCCGATACATTCACATTCAGCTTCTCCAGCCTCTGCTACACATGGACCTTGAAGGTCTGTGCAGCAATTGGTTTAGTTAGAGGGAATGTAAGTGACGACAGTGTGCTCAGAAATAGGCCAGCAAATGTCTGTCATCCATTTGATTGAATTGAAACAGTGTGCATATTCTTCCTATTTTCCTATCAAAGAATAGGACCTTATATATTTATATATTCAGCTTTCAGTGACGCAAGTGCACTATGCTGCCAGCCTGACTGGCAATCCTAAATTGGTTGCCTGTGGAATTCTTTTCACACTCAGGGTTATCCAGCAAATGTTCTTCACTTTGCAGAGTCACATCTAGTGTGGGATACCATGTTGCAAGATTTACAAATGTGTACTAATTGGGTGTGATCAGTGCCCCTACCCTCACATCCAGTCCTGAAGAAGGGTAATACCCGAAATGTTGACTGCTCATTTCCACCAGATGCTGCCTGGCTTGCTGTGTTCTTCCAGCCTCCTGTTTGTCTACCTTGCTTTTTGCAACGGTCAAAGCAATACGCTGTTCGATATAATTCCTCAGTCTTTAGGATATATGGCCTACATATTTGGCATCACATCAGCACTGAAATTCATCTCCAACATTATGCATTTGTGTGATAAGCAGAGTGATTTGTTTGGCTTGATGGCAGCATCTTTTTTTTTTTGAACAACACTCAAATTCCTTACTACCAAACAACCATTTTTATGTTGTTAAACAGCTCCCTTCACGATTTAACATTCATACGGTGTATTGAAAAAGTACTATTTGGTTTACCTCCAAAATCTGGCATGAAGGAGTGTGGCTAGAATCCGGATAAAACAATTAGTAGCTGATAGCGGGGGTTAGACTTTATTGCCTAAAATATTGGGAAAGCTGACACATTATGCTGATGGCAAACATTTACCAAATTGCAAAATGAATCTAATGTGTCGCATTGCAGACATTGCTTTGCTGGCTGGTCATGGCTTCTTCCTCACTCATAAATGTTGTTTCATGAATGGAGTTTAGTCAAGAAGATAATGGTAGGGGTAGGCCTTTTAGCCCTGTTTGGTATCTACATTTTAGCCTACAGCAGCATCTCATTTGACTGTGAAGTGTGTTTATAATTCCATATTTTATTTCATGAAAACAGCTGAATGTTGGTCATCTCAGCCTTGGTTCAGTCCCAAAATTGAAGACTTCATAATGCCATTATTACCTTCAAATTTGACTTTTTTCCCCTCAGTTCTCTCCTTACTAAACTTCGTTCTTTTAGATTTCCATCACAAAGGAAACAATAAAATTACATTTATTTGATATTTTTAACATGATTGGGACATGCAGGAGTACTTCTCAATCAATTCATTACTTTTGAAGTGTTACCGTTAAGCAGGCAAGCACAACGAGTTGCAGACAGCAAGATCCCACATACACAATGACTGAGCAAACAAAGTCTGTCTCAATAATATTGATGAGGATAAATGTAGCCAGGACATTGGGTAAACTTCTTTGCTATTTTTAAATGCTAGCTTTTTTTTCACTTGTTCTCTTGTATTCTGCTTGCATTGTCCCTATTCTTTATGCATTTCTATTTTCGCTGATTTATTGGCTTCCTTTATCCTTCATATAAATTTTAAACACCCAATATCATCTACAAATCTGTCTAATTTGGGTGGCTATCTTCAGCTTAATGTCAAAACTTTAGCGTCAAAGTCAGAAGATCACTTCTCACAAAATCCTAAATATATAACCTGGATTTATATCATATTCTTTGATGGATTATTATAGTTTTGGTGGTATCATCTTTTAGATAAGCCGTTAAATCAAGATCCCAATTTTCTCCGCAAAATATCGGAATTTGGTACTCATTGTCACAACATGACCGTTTTCCATAAAGCTGAATATATAAAGAAGCTGCAGAATGGCAGGATAATGGCCTAATAGTGAGCTCTTCTGAAATAGTGAGATGTTTGCTCCATATTACAACACCAGCTTGCATTTATATAGCACCATTACATTAGTAGAACATCCTAGGACAGTACACAGCAGCATTATCAAACATTAGAGCACTCATTGCAGCTGACAAAAGGGGACTGAAGCATAAGCTACATCGTTTTGCAGCACTTAACATGCCTCGCATGAATGATCTTAAAATTTACAAAATATAAGATTTACAAACTATGTGTGTATGCACTGCAGGTATTCAGTGCTAGTGTTGTAAGGGGATCCTTCAAAGAATTAGCAGTGAAGTTACAACAACTACGTACATTGCATACATTTTGTGTAAAGTGCAGATTCACACTAAAAGCAAAGATGCACTGCAACAGAACAATGAAGGAGCTTTGCTTTCAGGAACTAAAGAAACTGTTATCAGAAGTTTTACTGTATTTCCTCAGTGGCTTTTTATATAACTGTCTTTCTGTTGAGCACTCAACCTTTTCCCTGCAGTCTACATGCACATGATTTTGAACAGCTGCATTCGGAGAAACTGGTTCGCCAACATCTGCTAATTTACTTTCTCTTCTGTGCCTGAAAAAGAACACTTTGAAGTTTTGTCTGAAATGCATTAAGCAAAAAGTTAAGTGTATTCTTACATTTTGTTTTTGTGATGCCTACATTGAATTCAGTACTTTTGAATTACCTTCCTTTTCCCTTTAATGCCATGACCCAGATAACACATGTGTTAATGGAAAACCAATGTATTTGTACTTTTTATCCAAAGTATTGTGACAAACCTTTGCTTTGCCCGTCAGAACTATGTGGGTAGTAAAATTTTTCACTGTAAATTGTTTCTATCCAATGTCATTTCATCCAAACAATCACAGGATACTCAGTCTAGAGTTACACCTTCAGGCGAGGCACAGAAATTATAATAAAAAGGTCTGCATAGTTTGTAAATCTCTGTGGTCAGTGGAGCTTTGCAGACTGGAATCAGTTTGTTTCCATTCAAATTTGTTGAATATTATATCGTTTGTATTAACAGAGATGCCAAACATGAAATTCTGTGCATGCCAGACTGACAATTACCAGTTATTTTTGCATGACTCTGTACATTACATTGAGTAACAAACATAGAGCGAAATAGAGGTAAGCACGCACGATGAAGAAAGAATCAGAATCCTAATAAAAAAAAGTTTTAGGTGGAAGATGATTGATTTGACCACCCAGAACTGGACTTGGCCAAGGCTATGCAGAATTTGATTGTCAATCAGTAGCCGAAGGGACTTTCTGACCCCTGCACCTACAACAAATACAATTTAACAGTTGGTTAATAGTTTGTTTACTGAATGGCACAAACACAACAGGATTTAATAGATTCACATCACTAGCATTGATCCTGTACAGCTAAAAAACAATTATGTTGTCTCATCATATTTGTGTATTCTAGTCCCAATTTATATTTAGCTTGATTAACTTGTGTAGATTAATGCCTATTAAGTGTCACCCCTCCCCAAACCCAGTTTCATTCTGAGGTTGGTTCTCTGTGTATGTTGCTGATATTATTTTGGAATAGACGTAAAAAGAATCAATGGAGACAGTATTTGACAACAGACTCAGAGTTGCCCCAAACTTATTTGTTCATATGATCATTGCATAGGAACAACCTAATAATTAACTTGCAGTGATGTGGATCTCAAGGTTTTCATGAGTTTAGAGTCTTTTATTTGGGTGATGTTGCATTTGTCTGCTTTTTAGCCGATTTTATAAAACTTCTTATCTACTGTAGGAAGTGAAGCAAGTCTTTTGATCATTTGACTATAAAGCTGTAGGTGGTGTCATTTTTTATGTAAGTCTAGCAGTAGTGGATTATTGAACTCCAGCATTCATGACTGTCTTTATTGATGGGGTGAAAAGTTCCATCAGCTGCATTCAATAAAAAGCAATCTGTTTGAGAAACTTCAATATACATTTATTTCCCATTCTATTGCCCATTCGTCTTGTGACCTGCAAAGCATACAAACGTAATGAAGGTGGCATATATCCCGAAGCAAATATAATGTCAGAGATTGTTTGCAAAGAAAATGAATGGGTAAATCAAGTTGAAAAGAAGGCTCTGTGAATTGTGTATGTGATCAACAGGGTTTCCTATTCAGTACTTGGAGGACTAGGCATTCCTTTTGACAACTTGTCTTAGTCCCTGAAGATGCATGGCAACAGAGAGGATAAAGATAAGAGAAATGGCTTTGGCTGGGGGTTGGTTAACTGTGTTGTCCCAGAAACAAAGTTTTTGTGAAACTGAAGACTAATGGTTGAAAACCAAGACTGTTGTGTGAATGTCTCTGATGTGGTCATATCCTTCTTCGTAAAGCAGCAGGAAATTTGGCTGCATACCAACTCTTCCTAAGCTTTTTGACAATGAATAAATATGGTTCCACCCGAGTATATTATATGACTGAAATTAGAAGCACCTTTGCTGTTATAACTCTCACCTTGGACTTCAGTGACAGGACACTGAAAATAATAGGCACAGATGCTGCAGATATTTGAAGTAATTTGCTTTTTTTTAAATGAGATGCGTTCAAATAGCGATGGCTCCAAATGCAAATGATCAGGACTTTGGCTAAAGTTAGTAGAAAAACCCTTTATGTGAAATTTGAATTTTCTGTGCGACACAACTTAATTGTAACTGTGTTTGATAAAGCTGGTAGCAGAGGTATATGATCGACACGCCAACGTTTGCAGACAACGAACGAGGTAAACCACCTTCTTTTTTAGCTGATTTACAATCTACTGCAGGTGATTCTTTCAGCCATACGCAGTGCGCATAAGTTCTTGCAAGAATGGGAGAAATTTCCTAATTTCTACTTCTTAGTTAACCTAACAATTCCTCATTAACCTAATTCTAACCCTATCCTGTCTGCCTAGGCGCAGAAGTAGGTTGCCCTGCAGAGCTGGTTCCCCTCCCCACAATGGTAAACCAGCTGAAAGCTTTTGAATTTAGATTTTAAAATATTTGAAAGAGGGTATCTCCAGCTGTGGTGCAATTCTCTTTTAGTTAAATTGCATTGCAGCCTCTTGCTCCTTTTAAGATGGAAGACCTGTACTTGGCCCTTCAACTTCCAAAGCCTGCTTAACCCTCCATTAAGCGGTTGGCCTGTTTCAAGGCTGATGATGAGATGCTTTTGCTAAAGTCACTGCAGGGGGATGTTTAGACATTTGTTCCCAGCCCCTGGACAATATTCCTTTTCCTGTGTCTGGTAACAAGCAGGCTAAGCAGCCTCTCAAATTGAAGAAATTTCTCAGACAGTGAACAAGAAAGTAAAAAACACTGATTACACCTCACTTTTTTATAATTACACAAGCAGTAAAACTGATTTTGATCATGTATATGGGATTAAGGTGAAAACTGAAATACCATAAACAAACATTTAAATTAATATTACTTTTAAGAAAGTGGAATTTTATCATGATAGAGAAAATTGACATTTGACAGCACACATTATTTTTTCAGGGCAAGAGATTTTGTTAAGCAGTAAGTATGAACATAGTACATTGTTAAATATCTGACTACACATTATTTCATATGGCCTAACCTTTCAAAAGGTTTTTACAGCAACACCAGCAGCAAAATAAAATAGTTCATGCCAATTATAAGTGATTTCAAAAGCTTTCCATCTGTGGGGAATTTAACAGAACACCATGTGGAGCTGCAAAGAATCACATACAGCAACATCTGAATCTCTGTATTTAACAGCACATGTGATGATGGTAAAAGATGTTATCAGTTTTACACTTTTAACTCTGGTGTTTGCTGAATATTTTGCCATCAATACAACTGCAAAATCTATAGAGTCCCTCAAACCTCCCATGAAAATAAATCTATGTGCGTTCAGCGTTTATATCCAGCTTGTCTCTTCAATGACTTGTACAACTTGCTGGCGTGTTGCAAAATGAAATGCTAGCTATAACAACAAAACCAAATTTAAACAAAGATCTTACCTCTGTAACACCAAATGACAAGTAATTGTTATAAATCAACAGGAGAATGGGGAGAAATTTCTTTACTCTGAAGAATATCTAGTAGCTAGAACTCACGACCACGAATAGTAGTTGAGGGAAATAGCTTTAACTTTGTCAAAGGAAATTAAATGAGTATATGAGAAAAAAGGAATATTGGAAAGTGGAAATGATGTACATGGAATGGGGCAGAAGTTTGCACAGATATGGACACCACCACAGACTAGTTGGGTCAAATGTTTCTGTGTGGTATATTGTGTGTAAAACAACAGCTTAAGTCACAAGGCAATGTGGCATTGCACTTGCAGTATAATCGCTGGCTTTGACATGTCATAGCTTTATTGCCAGGGTCATTTTTGAAGTAATGAGTTGTTTTTGAAATAATATTGGTCTTAAATTTGTGCTGTTTAAGAAAATACAGATCACCATCTTAAAGAGTCAATTAATGTTGAATTGTACAAAATAGTATTTGAATTGCAATATTCATAAACTGATCTGGTGAAGGACTGATTCATATGAACAATTATTCATTTTACACCCCTCTCTGTCGTCACTATTTTTTCAGTATGTCTGATTTCGCTCTAACTCCAATCTCTTTTCTGAAAGTACCCTGTAGCATTGATGAACCTAGGAGCTATTCTTCACCTGAATGGAAAACTGCATGAGGCTGAAGCTAATTACCTCCGAGCTCTTCAACTCAAGCCTGATGATACCATCACCCAGTCCAACCTTCGCAAACTGCGGAACATCATGGAGAAACAAGGCTTGAATTTGCAAAAAACAAAAAGACCTTAAACAAATAGACTATTGAAATATTAAATGAGAAGGAATCAGCAAAGATCTGCAGGCCAAACATCTTTCAGTTGCTATCCTGGCAACGACCTCCAGACTGACTACACTGGATTTGCAGAATCATTGGAAAGGCATTTGGTTATTATGGGACATGCCAGGTGCACTCACCTACCCAACACAGCCAAAAGCTCTTACTAAACTACAGAGGAGGAGATATATTTCTCCTGCTATGATTTCCCAAATTGTTCAGAAGATTTAATCAAAAATGATTTTCTTTGAGATCCGATCAGTTGTCCAACTGATTAAGCTCTTGCCAACTCTTTTGAAAGCAAATATGTCCTAATTCACTTGGCATTCTAGCTTTCAACAATACATCAAGGTCCAAATGAGTTGAAAACATGGAGGAGATACCCCTTTCTTAGGTAGGTTCGTTACTATATGCCTTTTGTCTCTTCGGGGCATTTGTAGGTTCTGCCCTTTACAAGGTTAATAGAAAGCTCCCAGAAAGATGGAAAACTGGTATTGGAGGGGTTGAAGATGGTGGATGTGCCAGGTCTTTGCTCGAATTCTGTCCTCTGATTTTACTAAAGCTTGGTCCCCATTGGTTTTGCCTAGCCAGCAGATAATCAGAGCACTTAGCAAATCAAGTTAGTAAATAACTAATACTTTTTGGATGATGATTAATATTGTTATTTTTCTCATTTGGAACATGTCAGTCTCAATACTTCCCCACCACTGATATACATTGCCTGGTTCACATAGTTTATGCTGAAGATACCTGTCCACTCTGCATCTCTGAATGGCTGGTTACTTTTGCTGTAACTTACCACTTAATTGTGAGCAAGTTGCAGACAAGGCAATAGTGCCCTTGGATTTATCAAATTTTTGAAGACTTTGTTAATAATGGCAGGTACCCGTCAAGGCTGATGCAACTGTGGAGGGTTCTGATAAGTTATCAGTACGATAACTATCAGAGCTTAAGTTCGAGTATTTGTAAAGTGTGCCCACGTTTGCATAGGCATCCTTCGTGTTTGATATGTTATGTATCGTTCTGAAGTACTATAAACAATTGTGCATAGACAACTTTGATGTTGGTGTTGGCAAAAATGATATTGGGCCATTTCATTGCCTATGAGTTACTGTAATTAAAAGGGAAAGAGAAAGAAAACATTAAATTGTATCTCATTTCTCCTGTAGCAATAGCAGAATCCCTTTATAAAATTTTATTGAATTCAAAATCAAGGCATATTTGTTGGTATTTTATGGGAGAAAGGAAATAAATCAAGAGCTGCATTTGTTCTATTGCTATTTCTCTTCCAGTTTCTTAACATTTGTTATCTTTTAAATGACTGAAGACATTCAGTTGATTTTACTGGCCATGGAGCAGATGTATTTTCATGACTTCTGAGTCACAACACAAAGCCATCACTTTGCATCCGTACTTCTCTCATTTAAATCAAACAGCAGGAACGTTTTCTTCTTTTGTGTGATTGCGTGGCACAAGTGACTAATTGCTCTGACTTTGTTGGCATTGTGTTGTAGCAATGATTCATTCATGGGTCTGTCCAAGATTTAAGTGTGAAACCTAAGCCATGCAGGGGGAGAATTCTTCTTTTCCCGGTCAACGCTTTCAGGTTCTGAGGAAAGCTGATAATTATTACATTTGTGTTGCTGCTCAGGGATTGCATACAGTGGAGTAATTCCAGATGGTGCTAAAGAGCACAGGACGTGTTTACTAAATTAAAAGTTTTATTTTTTGAAATTGTTCTATTTGTATAAATTATCCAAATTTGTAGATGTGTTTCCTTTTGTATAATGACTGTATACATGCCAACACACAAGCCTACCCCAATAAAAATGCAGTGATGGAAAACACAACTCACGAGTGTTTGTGGTTTTTGTGATTACACTTCACAGCATAATGTTTGAAAATATGCCTTGCAACAAATGTTGCAATGAACAAAGAAATGCCTAACATAATTAAGCAGAGTAAAAATGGCTTCATTAAGGGGAAATCATGCCAGGCAAAATGTGTTAGAATTCTTTGATGAGGCACCACACAGGATAGATAAAAGGGAACTACTAGATGTAATATATTTGAATTTCCATAAGGTGTTCAAGATACCTGCACTTTGGCAGGATGAATAGAAGATGTTATTTAAGTGGAGAAGTACTTGCAGACAGCTGCAACAAAGATGACTTTGGGAGTTCTTGTGCATGAATCACAAGAAATTATTATTCAATTATAATGGGTAATAGGGAAAGCAAATGCCTTTATTGTGAAGCAAATGTAGCCTAATGTTTCCCTTATCTAAGGAAAAATATACTGGACAAAAAAAAAAAAGCTGAAGATGCTGGAAATCTGAAACAAAAAAGTAGAAATTTCTGGAGAAACTCAGCAGGTCTGGCAGCATCTGTAGAGAGAAAACAGAATTACTGTTTTGGGACAAGCGACTGTTCTTCAGAGCTGGGTAGAACTGGGGAGGCAATGGCCTAGTGATGCTATTGCTGGGCAATTAATCCAGAACTCAGCTAATGTTCTGGGTACCTGGGTTCGAACCCTGCCATGGCAGATGGTGGAGTTTGAATTCAATAATAATCTGGAATTAAGAATCTACTAATGACCATGAAATGATTGTCAGGAAAAATCCATCCATTTAACTAATGTCCTTCAGGGAAGGAAATCTACCAACCTTACCTGGTCGGGCCTACATGTGACTCCAGACACACAGCAATGTGGTTGAGTCTCAACTGCCCTCTGTAATGGCCTAGCAAGCCATTCAGTTCAAAGGCAACTATGGATGAGCAATAAATGCTGGCCAATCAGCAACACCCATATTCCATCTCCCATGAATGAATAAAAACAAAGGATCACTGGAACCAAAATGGTAACTCTGCTTTCTCTCCAGACCTGCTGAATTTCTCCAGCAATTTCTGTTTATATTGTGAAAAGTATACTGGTATTGGAGGCAGTCCAGAGAAAGTTCAGTAGGTTGATCCTAGGTTTGGCAGGATTTTCTCATGGAAATAGGCTGAGAAGTTTGGCCTTGTACTCATTAGTGTATAGAAGAAAGAGAGACAACCTTATGAAACATATAAGATTCTAACGGGGCTTGACAGAGTAGATGTAAAGATGTTATTTCCCCTGCAGGAGTCCAGGGCCAAGGAGTACAATCTCAGAATAAAGGGTCACCCATTAAAGACAGAGGCAAGGACTTTTTTTTCTGAGCAGGTAGTAAGTCTGTGGAATTCTTTACTGCAGAAGCTGTCAAGGCTGAGTCATTAAGTAGGACACATTGTTTAATTAGAAAGGGAATTGAGGGTTATAGGATGCAGGCAGGAAAGTGGAATTGAGGGTCATTAGATCAGCCATGATCTCATTGAATGGTAGAACAGATTTAATGTGCAAAGTGGCCTACTTCTGCTCCAAAGTTTTATGGGCTTATGGTCCAAGAGTTACTGCCTAACATAAACAAGCCTCTGTTACCACTTTGGATCTGACATTCAGATAAATGATTGCATTATACATTTCATTAAACTGCAATGCGCAAAGCCAACAGAAGTGTTGGGCATTATAGTTATTATTATTAAAAAATACAATGAAAAGGCATACGTGTAGAATCTAACAATAAACAAGTGACACATTAATTACTGACTGACAAACATGTGATTTTAAAGACAAGTGTGTTGCCATTACCATTTTTTCAACATTAACAATATTTCTTAAGTTATGACATGTTTAAAATATCATTTGAAGTCAGCTTCTATTAGTGGACCTATCATAAATATTTACAGAAAAAATATTTCCATTGTTACTAAACCAGATCTAATATGATACAAAATGTTAGTATTCTAATTTATTTATTCTGTTAGGAAACCATTCCTTATACATGATAATTTTAACTTAAAGACAAGTTTTAAACATCAGTAAAATTATTGGAAAGTGTTCCATGGAAGAGTTTATAACTATTGGTGGTGCAGCTTTCTGTTTCTTTTTAATGTATGAATAGCATGTAATCTGACTCATTGTAGTGCTTTCCCACACACCTCCAATGCCACTCCTATCAGAGGGGAGAATGGGAGACATCGTATAGACACCACACTATTGTGCTTGTAAGGTGAAAAATGCTCTGTGAATGGAATTAGTTTTGACTGTACCCTGCTTTACATATGTGCATCAGCACATTTCCTTTTTTGGGCAATAATGGGATTTTGCATCAAGGTTTTGATTCTTCTCGAGAACATGCTAGAGAATCTCTGTGGGGACCTTATATAACTCAATTAGATTTAATTTGTTCTTTAAAGAATACTTCACAGAAAAGACTTGTGCTACACAGATGCTTTTCCATCTGCTAACAGAACATTTTGTGGCAAGGCAACTGACGAGTAATATTAATTGGCTAATGTGTATGACATTCCCTAATGGGCTAAAATGGTGCTGAGTACCATAAACTGTTATTGTATGTCCAGTAAATTTGCCTGAGAACATGCCAGAGCATGAAAAAAATTAATATAGTTTGCTATGAACTGTTGCCCTAAATATTTTGAGCAATTTCCTTCTAATGAAGCCATTGGATGGAATAAGAATGATGTTGAAAAACATGTGAAGACACAGGTGCTACACATATGGGTTTCTTGCTTTAAAAAAAAACAGTGACACTTCTTTCCCTGGATCAAAGTCTTTGCTTAAATTAAATTACCCAATAATAAATTGAATTCTGTGGAAAGTTCTTTGAAATCTGTGATAGGTGCATTCCATTAGGCAACAATTTAAATGGACTAGGCAATTTCCTTGACACTTGTGCAGAACAAAAATGATCTGAGTTATAAATTACTTGACTGGATATTAAATTTACCTCAATAAAATGACACAATCCACTTTTCTTCACAACTAACTCTTCTGTGTGAAAGCAGACATTTGTATTATATTTTAGTTTTTTATACACCAAAGTTTTTTCATCCACTTGCATTAATTTCTGTAGCTGACTTTCTGAACCATAATTACCATTAGGCAACAATTTAAATACATTAGGCAATTTCCTTAACACTTGTGCAGTACAAAAATGATCTGAGTTATAAATTATTTGACTGGATATTAAATTTACCTTAATAAAATGACACAATCCACTTTCCTTCTGTGTGAAAGCAGACATTTGTATTACATTTTAGATAACAAGGTGTAGAGCTGGATGAACGCAGCAGGCCAAGCAGCATCAGAGGAGCAGGAAAGCTGACGTTTCGGGTCTAGACCCTTCTTCAGAAAAGTCAGCTTTCCTGCTCCTCTAGTTCTGCTTGGTCTGCTGCGTTCATCTAGCTCTACACCTTGTCATCTCAGATCCTCCAGCATCGGCAGTTCCTCCTATCTCTGTATTACATTTTAGTTGTTTTATACACCACAGTCTTTTTTCATCCACTTACTTGCATTAATTTCTGTAGCTGACTTTCTGAGACATAGTTACTAAATGTACTCAAAACACTACTTGAGATCATAGTGACAACTCTAATAAAATGGCTACATAAAAGGAAATGTTACATTTGTATCAGCGAGAGCCAAGTATTCCAGAAGAATTGCAAGAACATCTACATCAGAGTGAGGAGAAGATTAATTGGAAATACATATGTCTGTTGAATTCATTGCTCCAGTAAGAGAGCAAAACAAATTAAATACTGTGCTGTTCCGCATAATAATTGGTTCCACTTAAAATTCAACAGCCATAATCATATTTCTTATTTGATATTTACTGATTAAAGGTATATACTTATAGTTGCCCCCAGAGTAAATTGAGAACTGAGATTAACTTTCATTTTGATTTCTTGATTCTGTAAATGTTGCCAATGAATTTTCTAAAACAATGGCTGGATCTGTAATGCTTGGCTGATGCTTCTCTTCTACCTTTTTCTATTTGGTGCCTTTTTTTGTTAATCTTGTTATTCATTAAGATTCTGTTAATTGCTTTTGTTCCTGAATTGAAAATGGATTGAGATTTTTATCTCAAAGAATGTTTTGAGTTTTTTTAGTTGTTGCTTTAGAGGGAGTTAGGCTCAACTTTAACCAATAGCTTACATACAAACATATGATTTAGTGGCAAGAGTCAGCCCACGACCCTGCTCCCCACCATTTAATAAGATCAAGGCTCACGTGAATAGTCCAAAATCCCACCTATTGTTGAAAACCTTTCACATCCTTACTTATCAAAAAGGTAATTACTTCTGCCTTTCAAAATATTTAAAGGTTCTGCTTCTACTGCCTTTTGAGGAAGAGAGTTCAAAAAACTCGCAATATTATTACTAATAGCTTCTAACTGACTTCCCTATAACAGATGTTAAGCTAATCGGAGTGTAGTTTCCTGCTGTCTCAATCCCTTTTTGGTATAAAGATTTTTCATTCACAACATTTTCCAATCTAAAGGAATCTTCTCTGAATTTAGGCAACTTTGGGAGCTTAAAACCAGCCCATCAACTATCTCACAAGCTGGTTCTTTTTAGAGCCTTGGATCCAGGGAATTGTCATCCTACAGCTTCCTAGAACCACTTCCCTACGAACATAATTTTCTTGAGTTCCTCCCTTCCTCCATCCCCTTCCATTTTTCTTTTACATATACTTCTGGGATCTTAGTTGTATCCTTTAAAAGTGAAGACCAACGCATAAATGTCTGTTCAATTCTTCTACCATCTCCGTACTTTCCATTACTAATTCCTCAGATGTACCGTCTCTAAAATCAATGCTCACTTTCTTTTTAAATATCAAGGGAAACTTCTAATATCCTATTTTATATTTCTAGCTAGTTTTCTCTCAAGATCTATTTTTCCTCTCCTAATTAATCTTTTGGTCAATTTTTGTTGTTTCTTATAATTTGTCTTATTATCTGATTTGCTAGCCATCTTTGCACAAATATATACTTTTCCTTTAACTCTGATGCTATCTTTGACTTATTGGCTAATCATCAGTAGTAGGTCATTCCCTTGGAATTTTCTTTCCAGTTGGAATGTATCTATCTATGTGTTCTGAAACATAAATGTACTTTTCTTAGTGTTACCACTGCATTCAGTGCAAGGCCTCAACTTTTTATGATTTATGTAAAAGACTTGGGTGAAGTGACTAAAGATCCAGTTGCTAAATTTGCTGATGACAAAAAATAGGTAGAAAACTAAGCTATAATGAGAATTTAACGAAGCTATAAAGGGATATATATGGGTTATGTGAGTAGACAAAGATCTGACAAATGGAGTCTCATGTAAAGAAATGTGAAATTGTCTATGTTGGCAGGAATTTTTTCTCAAAAAAATCATGTTATTTAAATGTTGAGACATAGTAGAGCTTTGAGAGGGATTTAGGTGTTCTATTTCATGAATCATAGAAAGCTAGTATGCAGGTACAGTAAATATTTAGGAAAACTAAAAGAACGTTAATTGCAAGGCGAATTGAATATAAAAGACGGTTATGCTTCATTGAGAGAGGGTACTTGTAAGACCACACTTAGAGTGCTGGGTACAGTATGAGTCACCTTATTTAAGGATAGATATAAATACATTGCAAGCAGTTCAAAGGTTTACTAGACTAATACCTGGAAATGGGTGGATTGTCTTATGAGGACAGACTTATATCTACTGGACATTAGAAAAGTAAACGGTGACTAGATTGAGTTATACATGATCCTGAGGTGGCTTGACAGTGTGGACATGGAAATGACTTTTACTTTCTTGAGATAATCAAGAGCTGGAGCCACCATTTAAAAACAAGGGGTCACCTACTTAAGACAGAGATGAGAATTTTTTGCTCTCAGAGGTGAATCTTTAGAACTCTTCTTCTAAGAGTAGTTGAAGCAGCATCTTTGAATATTTTTAAGGCAGAGGTGGATAGATGCTTGATAAACAAAGGAATGGAAGATTATTTGGGGTTGCTAGGATTATGGAGTTCAGTTTACAATCTAATCAACCATGGACTTAATAAATGGTGGAATAGGTTCAAGCAGTAAATGATCCAATCCTGTTGCTAACTTGTTTGTATAGGTTCTGACAACAGTATTGAAGACATGTGCTCTACAGCTTGCTACACCCCTACGTAAACTGTTCAGTATGGTTAAAACACCGGCAGCTACCCAACAATGTGGAAAATTGATCAATGTATCTTGTACACAAAAAACAAGATAAATCCAAACTAGCCAGTTTACTGTCTGTCTACTCTTGATCATCAGTAAAGTGATGTAAAGTGTCAACAACAGTGCTATCAAACAGCACTTGTTTAGGAATAACTTGCTCACTAGCATTCAGTTTGGGTTCCAGTCAGGGTCACTCCACCTGACCTCATTAATGCTTTAGTTGGAAAAAAACAGACAAAAGAATTGAATTCCAGAAGTGAGGTGAAAGTGACTGCGCTTGAAATTAAGGCCAAATTTGACTGAGAGTGACATCAAGGAGCCCTAGAAAAACATGAATCAATGGGAATCAGGGGCAAAACTCTCCACTGGCTAGAGCCATAAGTAGCATAAAGGAAGATGGCTGTGGTTGTTAAAGATTTGTCATCTTAGCTTCTGGATATCTCTGTATGAGTTCCTCAAAGCAGTGCCCTAAGCCCAACAAGCTGCTTCATCAATGACTTTCTCTCTATTGTAAGGTTAGAAGTGGAGATGTTTGTTATGATTGCACAATGTTCAGCAACATTTGCGACTTCTCGGATACCAAAGCAGTCCAGTCCAAATGTCCAAGAGCTGGACAATATCCAGGCTTGAGCTGACAAGTGACAAGCAATGCTCCTGCTGCACAAGTGTGAGGCAATGACCATCTCCAACATGACAGAATCTCACCATCAACCCCTGACATTCAAGGATATTACCATCACTGCATCCCCTGCTATCAACAACCTGGGGTTTCCTATTGGCCAGAAACTGAAATGGACTAGCTTTATAAATGCTGTGGCTGCAAAAGCAAGGCAGAGACTAGCAATCCTGCAGTGAGTAACACACCTGACTCCCTAAGCCTGTTCACCAACTACAGGGCACAAGTCAGAGGCGCAATGGCATACTACCCATTTGCCTGGATGGGTGCTGCTCCAACAACACTCAGGAAGCTTGACACCATTCAAGAGAAAGCAGCCCATATCCACAAACATTTAGTATCTCCACTACTGACAATTACTAGCAGCAATGTGTATCAGCTACAAGATGCATTGCGACAACTTGCCAAGGGTCCTTAGATAGCACTTCCAAATCCATGACCACTGCCATCTAGGAGGATAAGAGCAGCAGATACATGAGAACACCTCAACTTGCAAGTTTCTCTCTAAGCCACATACCATTCCAACATGGAATTATATTGCTGTTCCTTCAACATCACTGTGGCAAAGTACTGGAAGTCACTCCTTAACAGCATTGTGGGTGTACCTTAACCAAATAACCTGCATTGTTTCCAGAAGGCAGACCACCACCATCCTCTCAAGGGCTATTAGGGATGGACAATTAAGGTTAGACTGTTCAGTGACATCCAGATCCTATGAATGAATAACAAAGTACAAAAATTGCTGACTGGTGGTACTTAAAGTGCATTGGGGATCTAGGGAGTCACTATCATTAACAGAGAGCGGAAGTGGCCCAGAAGCAGAAGAACAGTCCCTCTCCACCCAGTACCTGAATGTGTTTGCTTGTCAGAAGTCACACGACACCAAATTATAGTCCAACAAGTTTATTTGTAATTACAAGCTCCCCCCTCGTCAGGTGATTTCACCTGATGAAGGGGCAACGATTCGAAAGCTTGTGATTTCAAATAAACTTGTTGGACTATAACCTGGTGTCGCATGACTTTGGACCTTGTCCATCCCAGTCCAACATTGGCACCTCCACATTGTGTTTTCTTGTGTATAAGAAACACTGTATATATGTAAAGTGTTATTTTAATCATTTTCATAATTATGCAAGTCACATAAATAAATCACTTGAATTAATTTAAAATGCAAAGTAATTAAAGCATTTATTATATATGCGATGTGAATTCCAATTTGTTCAGACCAGTAGGCTGATGAAGGTTAGAAATCCCTAGCGTACAGAAAGCCAATGGAACTGATGTTTGAAAGCTAGTTTAAGTGGAAGAAACATATGGTTTCCAAGTTCTTGCATGTGAGTTCATGAAGACATGCAGGTCGTGCAATTATATGATTAAATTAAATAAGCATTACTTCCAAAACCACAAATAAAAGTGTACATCTATCTGGATGCCATATATTTCATGAGCTGACAGGTTTGGGAGTCCAGTAATTTGTGCTCAAAGACCTGAAGTCTGCTGTTACATGTTTAAGCAATGAACTGAGAAAAGGGTACCAGAGACAAACTATGTTTATTTAGTAAGTTGATTAGTGTACCTTACACACCAACAGCTCTCCAGCTTCCTGCCGTAAAGCTGCTGCCAGGAAGTAGTCTCTTCATTAGATACCGTCAGGTGCAGTGGATTTATGGACTTTTCAACCCCAACATGGCAACTGCTGAATGACTGTATGTTTTGGAATTAATTGATTCTCCTTTTGTGGCAAAGTACCCAGTCATTTGTTAGGAAACAAGGAGAACAAATTTCACCGGTCATGCAAATTAACTAGCAAGCTTTTTTCTGCATTTTGTAATGAAGTGTGTTGGGATCATTTCATCAAATCAAGTATTACATATTGGTTCCTTACATATGTATAAGTCTCATTATGGGTCATACTTCAAAATTATACATGTGTTTGATTATGTATCCTGCATTCCCAGTGATGCTCAAAAAATTAACTTGATTGAGCAGGGCAAACTACAATCATTCAGCTGGACGGTTCAAGTTTCATTAGCTCCAGGAGAGAAAGAATTTTCCATTGTATTGGACCCAGGTTGACAGTATACTTGTCTTGCAACAACTTTCCTCCTCATTTCAAAGGCAAACATTTCTTGCAAACTTGTACTGATGTCATGAATGTCTCACCATAAGCTGTGAAATCATATAAAATATCCCTAGCTTTCTGTTTCTCAAATTAACTGTTAAAAACTAAATGAAGAGTCCAATGTTATAAAATGATTGAGAATTTAGAAGCATAGGCTGAGGGAATTGACCTTATCATGTCTCTGCTGAGGATAGTTGCAGTGTGGTTGCATTATTGGGCTAGTATCCAAAGACCAGAGTTAATGATTTGGAGACAAGGATTAAAATCCTACTATGGAAATTAGAAAATTGAAATTTTATTAAGTAAAATAAATAGATGCTGAAAGTGAAGCATGCAACAATAACAGTGATCATTAGGCAACCAGATTGTTGTCAAAACCATCAGATTCACTGACGTCATTGGAGAATGCAATCTACAATTTTTATCCTGTTTGGCCTGTACGTGACTACAGACCAACTGCAATATGGTTGACTCTAGACCTCTTAACTGTTCATTAAAATGAACAAGCAAGCCACATAGTTTTATTCAAGTAGGCATATCACTCCCATCTTCTCAAGGGAAATTAAAAATAGGTTTCTAGAACTATCAATAATGCCATATCCCATCAATAAATAAAAATGTAACAAAACCCTTGACTTATCCTACCCTTGACAGATAGCAAAAGCTTTTATAAGTATATAAAAAGAAAGAGACTAGCTAAACCGAATGTTGATCCCTTAGAGGGTGAGGTTTGAGATTAAAATTGGGAACACTGAAATTTCAGAGACACTAAATCAATAATTTGCCTTGGTTGTCATGTTGGAGGACACTCAGACTATCTCAATAGTACCAGGTAATGGAGAGGTTATGAAAAGAAGAAACTTAAAGCCACTACTATCGCCAGGGAAAATCTACTGAGCAAACTATTGGGATTAAAGGCAAACAAATCCGCAGGGCTTGATGGCTTACATCCCAGGATATAAGAGGAAGTGGCAGCATAGATGAATTGATTACAACATTCCAAAATTCCCTGGTTTCCAGAAAGTTTCCAGTAGAATTGAAAAATGCTAACATTACGACCTTATTCAAAAAGGAAGGGAGGTAGACAGTAAGAAACTGAAGACTAGACAGTTTAACACCTGTCATTGGGAAATTGTTGGAATTCATTGAGGAAGGATGTGTTAACATAACATTTGGAAAGTCAAAATGCAATCCATCAGTGTCAGCATGGTTTTATAAAGGATAATCATGTTTGACCAATCTTCGAGAGTTCTTCAAAGATTTAATGAGCAAAGTGGATACTGAGGGTCCTTCCACTGTAGTATGTTTGGATTTCCAGAAGGCATTTGATAAGGTGACACACAAAAAGTTAAGACACAAAGTAAGTTCACATGGGCTTAGGGATAGTATGCTACATTGGATAGAGGATTGGCTAACAAACAAAAGGCACATAGTTGGGATAAATAGGTCTTTTTGCAGTTGACAAGCTGTAACTAGTGGGGTGCTACAGAGTTTGGTTCTCAGAGTCCAACATATACAATGCATTTACCAAAATGACTCAGATACAGGGATAGAAAGTACTAAAGTTAAATTTGCTGATGACACTAAAATAGATGGGAAAGCAAGTTGCAATAAGGAAATAAGAAATTTACAAATGAGTATGGATTAGTTAGGTGAATAGGCCAAAATTTGGCAGATAGAGTTTAATGTGGACAAGTGTGTGGTTATTCAATTTGGACAGAAGAATTATCTAAATGGAGAGAAACTTCAGTGCAGAGTGATTTGGGTGTCCTTGTGCATGAATTGCAGAAAACTAGAAACAGATACAAGATCTAATAAGTAGGGTAAATAGAATTTTGGCAGTTATTGCTAAAAAAAACATAAAAACAGAGAAGTGTTGTATCCATGCAAGACATTGTTGAGACCACATGTGGAGTACCATGTACATTGAAGACAATTCAGAGAAGGTTCACTTAATTAATTCCAACAGTGAAAGGCTTGTCTTATGAGGAGAGATTGAACAATTTATGTCTCTCCTTGCTTAAATATAAAAGAATGAGAGATCTATTGAGGTATATAAGCTGTTAAAGATGCTGAAATAAGTTTTGAATTATTTGTCAGTTTTTCCGAGGGGGGATGGGATGGGACATGTCAGGTGAAAAGTAAATCAAATCTTTGAGCACAAGATGTACATGTTAGACTTGGAAAAAATAGATAGTTCTAGGAAGATGATGCACACTGTTGTATTGGCTTTGTCATTGATTGTCTCCTCCTTTTAAATAATATTTTTATTATTTGTTGCATCAGAGAGACTATTTTATTCCTGAATGAAATCTAAAATATTAGGAGAGCTAATTACAGTGCTAGAGATTTCTGACTATACCCACAGTTGCCGAGATGATTAAATATTGAGTATCTAAAGATTCATATCATCCCAAAGAGCATGAGCTTACTCATGACAGAAATTTGCATAACTTTATGACTAGGTGGTGAACTTGTATTTTCCACCTTTTCTTTCAGTTTAAATGAAATACTTAAATTTCTTTTCTGTCTGCCATCGACATCACCGCTCGGGCATCTGTATCATTGGGTTCAACCTTGCCTTAGTACCCACATCCAGTTCATCTGTGATAGTAGGAACTGCAGATGCTGGAGAATCCGAGACAACAAGGTGCAGGGCTGGATGAACACAGCAGGCCAAGCAGCA
>NC_063349.1:38419448-38457951 GCF_021869965.1 Rhincodon typus
TGCTGCTTGGCCTGCTGTGTTCATCCAGCCCTGCACCTTGTTGTCTCCAGTTCATCTGTGGCTGTTTCTTTATCATCATGTTACTTTTGAACACACAAAGAACTTCTGTCATGTAGTACTCCTTCGGCAATCACACAGTTTTCATTTCCCGTCTTGGCAATGATTGTGTAAGTCTTTTGTAAAGCAATGCATCTATCTTACTCAGGCTCTGTATCTCACCAATACTGAGCAATATTCAGAATAGAATGACTCAGCATTGCATCCGTCTATCTAACTCTCCTGTTGTCTGCATAAAACTTTGCAGAACCCTTTTACTCAGTATTTTGATCCTGAATATCCTGATCAACATTGACGAACCTCAGTTTTGGCATCTTGTTCGATATTTTGCATCCAAATAGCAGTCAGCTGGGCACTTTCTCATCATAGAATATGCTGTTTCTCATATGCCACATATGTTGACAATGCTTCCTTCAATCTTTGACCTCACCCTGAGCAATCCTTATCTGTTTGTCTAATGATTCTTTCTTTCACTCCATTTCCTCACTTTCTTGTGATTAACAAGAGGTTACTTTGATTGAAATTGGAGAAAGTCTGTAAAATAAATTGATTATCTGAGCGACGGATAGATCATGCCTTTCAAACATTTCAGTCAACACAAACACTCTTTTTCTGCCACTCATTACCACATACTCATAATAAAAACAGTAATGTAGTCATGTATCATAATAGTTTTAACTCTCCAGATGGAAGTGAGCCTAAGAGCACAACAACTACTCATCCCATTGTCCATTTAGTAACAGTCTGCTGTGTGCTATTTCTGGTGGATTGGGTTTGTTGACAAGCTGTTATTATGACATGTTTTGATAAATTGCCCCCTATCTTTGTCCATCCAAATTTTGCTTAGTACCAACCATTCCCAAGTGACAGTCATGAGCTGGCATCACCAGTCTAGGTCTGTTGACTCTGAGAACACACTACAATTATGTATAATACATCCTATATTGCGATATTCACTTTGAATAGGCAATTGTCACAAGTCCCAGCTCAGATTCTTTGTCTGATGTCATCCAATTCTGGATTTTTGTCTAACTCTCTTTCAATCTTTCCAGTTGTAATTGCTGTGGTGTAGTATGAATTACCGCAAACCGCATGAATGTTTCAGCTTCCTTCTCCAATGAAGATCTGCGTGTTTGATCGTTCCTCAGCAGTTGTGGCAGAAGATCAGGAATGTGCATTTTTCCAGTGGAATGAACCACTTTGTAGTTGTACTGCTGGAGTCCCAAAACCCATCTTTCAATTCTGGCACATAGTTTAGATCTGGGAGAATAAATCATTTCTAATTTCTTGTAATCCATCACTGATTCAAACTTGATGCTGAATAAGTATGCATGGAATGTTTTACGGGCCCATAGCAATCCTATGGATGTTTTCTGTTTGAGAATGTTGTCTTTCCACATATGACAGAGGGCTGATTACATAGGTAATGATGCTTAGGCTTTCAACATCCATTTGTACCAGCATTGCTCCCAGAACTACTGGATTAGTATCTGCTATAACATTTATTGTTACATTGGATGATTGTATTCCAAGGTTCAAGTGATATCAAGCTGTCTTTCAAAGCTGTGTTTTTGTTCTTCACCAAATCTGGATAATTTATTCTTTCTGCTCAAAGTCCAGAATAGATCAGCCAAGGTGGCAGAACTTGAGATCTACTATGCACAATAGGTCATGAATCCCAGAACATCACATCATTCTGGCATTTTGTGGTTATTCACAAACCTCTGCCAATACTTCTGCCATGTCTTTGGCAGAATAGATTTCACTGCTAGTGAACTTATGCCCCATGAATGTTCATTCTGTTATGACTAGCCAGCATTGATTGCCAATCCTGCTGACTGCATTCTAGCCAATACTAATCTCAGCCTTTCATCATACTTCTCCTTAATAACATGAGCAATGATATCAGCTGAGATATTGGTTGCTGGGATCCCTATATCACTGTATGGATTTTGTGTTGATAAATCACTAATACTCCAAAAGATGCCAAATAGTAATCTTTCATCTTAATAAAGTTCATAAAGAGTGTACAAAACTTGTTACAGTCTTTGAATCAGGATGGAAGTCCAGCTGATGATATCTCAAATTTTAGTCTAATTTGGAAAATATCTTGGTTATTGGCAACTCTTGAAAGAACTCATCTGCTGTGGGAAGTGGGTGACATTGTCTCATTGCAATTTTCAGCCATCACATAACAGTCACATAACAACATAGAATCATTTGCAATCTAAAATAGATTTTTAAAAAATCAGCATTCAAGCCATCATCTGGATCTCTCGTGGATGCAATATATCTGATCTGTTGTTCACTGCTTTATCTATGTAGAATGTTGCTTCCTTGTTGCACCACCTCATTGTTTTGAATGATATGAGACTATGGACATGATGTTTCTTCAATCACTTGTTTTGATCAACAACTCCACTTTGACTCTCCCTGTTGGAGAACTACTAGGTTACGTGCTTTGAGAGGTATAATTCCACATTTAACTAATGTGGTACCACTCTGCTTTCTGCCTTACTTTGTCCAAATCCTCTACTTATAGAAGCTGTATGAGTAAGTGTAGGATAGTGGGGAGTTCAGTTCTCAGCTTCCTTCCAATTATGAGTTCACAGAGAACTAGAAATTCCTTGAATGCTTTCTCTTCCCTTTTGTAGATCAATTCTGACACTGGAGGCATCCACAACAACCGAAGAAACTGTGTAGATTCTTAATTATCCATTAAGTTTTGGAATTGGGACCAGCCATGAATACCAGCTTGTTAGTTTTGTCAACAGTATAACAACTCTCTTACTCAATATTGAGTCAATTTCCTGCTTTTCCTTTGGCAAGAAGGGATGAGGAACTTTTCTGGCTGTAAACAGAAATACTGGCTTCAATTCAGGACACAGAATGATATTATAAGTTGATTTCAGCTTTCCCAGTCCCATGAACAGTTATGAAAATTCTTTCCTAAATTTTTAGTTTGCCCCTTTCAGCTTTCCAGTTCCTCCATTCTGCAGATAACTATGTCCATACAAGTTTTTTTGCTTAACTGTGAACAATCCTAGTTCTAGATCATATAAAAGATTTTGTTGATTTTTTAAAACTTTATTTATACATGGATTATATTAATTTGTTCTATGATCTCAAGCATTTGGCCTCTTGCTTTTTGTGGTTGTATTTGCAATGGCTGAAGATAATCTTCCTTCAAGTACAGCTCAGCATCCAAAATAACCAAAACCAATTCACCATTATCGAACTTAAAGTTTGTCTGACATCTATTGACAGAGATTTAAGGCCAGCAATAACATTCACTCAATCATTTGACCTTACCTAGGAATGACATCTCTATCTCACTGACATCTTTTATTTATTGGATCTTGCTATTACATAAGTGTTTGTCTCTGGTTATTTTGCATAAGCTTCTTACTATAGCATACTGATTTAATGTGACCTTTCTTCTTGCAAACATAGCTCTTTTTATAATTCTGGGGGGACAATTTTCATATTGATGTTTTTTTCTCACTATGCCAGCAGCAGTTCACCCAAACAGTTGGTACAAGCTTTTCGTGCTAGCCTTTTTTTAGTGCAGCCACACCTTCAGTTTTAGCAATAAACTGAACTGAGTAGGTCATTGATTGTAAACTATTCTTTCTGTCATCTCAAATCACGGAATGATTCTGCTTTCTAACCCCTTAGCCTGCCTGCTCCAATAACAGTCTTTTACTATTGTTAGGTCATCCCTCCACTGCAAGAGGTCCAACAAAGTTTCATTCAAGACTCTGACAACATTTCGTTCCATGATTAATTCTTCTTGTAAGGTTCCATATTCGCACTTTTGTTCCAGCTAATATGTATCATTCACAAAAGTATCAATTTTTTCTCCTAGTTGCTGGGTATGCTTATAAATTTTGTAGGCTTGAGAATGATATTTTTCTGGAGACTGAAGCAGGCATTGGATGATTTTATTACTTGGTTGTTTGCAACATATTCCTTGTCAATCCTTTGTCTGACTAGTATGACATCTGTACAACTACACATTGCATAGAGCAATATACTGACATTTTCCACAAATAGTTAACTTGTTTTCAGTTTTCTACAGTGTTAAGCATTTCTGCTAATTAAATATTATTAACATAAAGTATTGAAGATTTTTGTAACATTAATCTGCATATCGTGGTTAGTATGTTTTAGTATCTTCAATTACATTTCACTGATCATATATATGAAGATGTTGCTGGCTGAGCATTTTAACATTCAGTTGAGTATAAGGTTACTAAAATACTTGAGTGCTGAAATCTAGCTACAGCAGGCATGTAATTGTATTCTTTCCCTTTAACTGTGATATACTACCATTCATCTCCTTGGAAGAAGGGTATTTTATCTGTTATGGCCTTGATTTCATACCAAAGAAATGAAAAATTGAAGATTAATAGCAACACACAGTCATACCTTAGATGGTTTTCTGAAATATAATGAAATGACATTCAAGAACATTTCTGATTGTCGACTACTTTTGAATGTGTCAGGACAATATAATTTATATGACTGTGTCTTTTGTTCTTGATATTTCTTTGTAAAACTTTCTACTGTCAGATTGAAAAAGAGCATCTCATTACTGTGCACTGTTTGGGTATTGTTTCTTGATTAAATGTTTGGTAAAGACAGTATATAATATGATGTCGAGTTAGAATGGACCTGTACCCTTGGATGAGCCACTCGCTTAGGAGAGGAAGTAAACATATTTTAAATATGTATGTAACAGATATGCATATCACATACTTTTCAAATATTTGTCTTCAACTGCTGTATGTGCTTTTCTAAGCTATCTATTTATCATGAGATTTCAGGTTACTATTTGAATCATGAGTGAAATAACACAAGCTGATTTAACGGTTAACAGAAATATTTTGATGACCTCCACTTCAGGAAGCTAACAATGAGCCAGAGTGTATTGTCAACAAACACAATTGTTGTTGACATGTCTGCTAGGTCATTTTATACCTGGGCTTTAATTAGAGGAACAGAATGCTCAGATGGACTGATCACAGACTGGAGATTTCTTTGGGCCCAAAGCAGCAAGTCAGAACACACGGAAAAAGAAACTAGAAAACATTGACAAGGTACTTTTCTGAGATGTCTTCAGCATTTTCTTTATGGACCATTGAGCAGAGATTAAAAATGATTAAGTATGGCAAAAATGCAAATCTAATGGCTTTTTATTTTAATGCATGAGGCATTTGGAATAATGATGGCACAAGTTGAAGTAAATGGATATGGTCTTGTAGCTTTTACGGAGACATGCTTACAAGGAGACCAGAACTGGAAAATTCAGGGATATTTGAGCTTTCAAAAAGACAGGAGTGAAAGAAAGGATGGTGGCATAGCACTATTGGATGAAATAGATGAAATGAGAACCATTGTGAGAGATGATCTAGGTTCCTATGATATACAGTCCATTTGTTGGCGGTAAATAACAGCAATGGAAAGAAGACACTGGTGGGAGAAGTATATAGACCACCATCAGTAGTCACACTGTAGAAAAGGATATAAATCAACAAATAATAAGAGCATGTAAAAGGAAAAGCACAATAATTATGGGTGACTTTAATCTTCATATTGATTGAGTCAATCAAGTTGGAAAGGGTAGCTACAACAACAAATTCATAGAGTGCATTAGGGATAGTTTCCTCGAGCAATATGTCATGAAGCCAATCGGGAAACATACTATCCTGGATCTGGTAAAGGGTGATGAAGTAGGTTTAATAAATGACCTCAGAGTGAAAGAACCCTTAGGAAAGAGTGATCAGAACATGATAGAATTTAATATTCAGTTTGCGATGAGGAACTTGGGTTAGGAGCAATTGCGCTTAAATAAAGGGAATTACAATGAAATGAGGATGAAGTTAACTAAAGTGGATGAGGTACATAGATTATCAAGAAAGACAGAAAGCAAGCAGTGGCAGATATTTAAGGAGGCAATTCATGACTCTCAGCAAAAATATATCCCACTAAGAAGGAAAGATTCTAAGAGAGGGATAAATCAACCATGGGCAACCAAGGAAGTTAAAAACAGTATAAAGTTGAAAGAAAAAACATATAAGGAGGCAAAACTTCATAATATTCCCAAAGTCTGGGATAAATTCAGCATTCAGCAAAGGAGGACTAAAAAGATGATGGAGAGAAAATAAACCATGAGGCCAAACAAGCAAGGAATATAAAAACTAATAATAAGAGAATCTTTAAATATATAAAGAGGAAGAGAGATATGAAAATGAACATAAACACTTAGAAAACATATCTGGGGAGATAGACATGTAGAAGGATGAAATAGCAGAGCACTTAAACAGTGGAAGATATTTTAAACACCCTGTTAATACCGAAGAAAGAATTAAGTACAATCACCATCACAAGAGGAACAGTTCTAGACAAACTAATGGGACTAAAGGAATATAAGTCCCTTGGGCCTGATGGCTTACATCCTAAGATCCTGAAAGAAGTAGCTACAGAGATCATAGGAACATAGAAGCATAAGACCAGGAGTAGGCCATTCATCCCCTCAAGCCTGTTCCACAGTCCATTGAGATCATGGCTGACTTGTGGCCTAAATCCATTGACCTGCCTTTGTTTAACAAAAATTAAACCTACTCAGATTTAAAATTAACAACTGAGCCTGCATCCACTGCCATTTGTGGAAGAGATTTCTTAAAATCTACCACCCTTTCCGTGTAGAAGTCCTTCGAGACATTTCTCCTGAACAGTCTGGCCCTAAATCTCAGATTATATTCCCTAGTTCTAGAATCCCCAACCTGTGGATTTTCCAGTTAATATCTTGAAGTGTCTTTGCCTGCTAATATCTTTAAAATAGTGGATGCATTGTTTGTAATTTTCCAAAAATCCTTGGATTCTGGAGAAGTACCGGAAGATTGGAAAACTGCCAATGTGACACCCCCATTCATAAGAGATAGAATTAACTATAAGCCAATTAGCTTAAAATCTATTGCTGAAAAATTGTTGGAATCAACTATTAAGGAAGAAGTAGCAGCACATTTGGAAAATCATAATCTAATCCAAGAGAGTCAATATGACTTCATGAAATGGAAATTGCATCTGACTAATTTAGTAGAGTTTTTCAAGGAAGTCTCAACCAGACTGGATAGAGGGCAACTAATAAATATATTGTATTTAGACTTCTGGAAGTTGTTTGACAAGGTACCTCACGGAAAGTTATGTCATGGTATTGAAAGTAGTTTATTATATGTTGAGGTCCCCCCGTCACAATTATCATCCCCTCTACATCCCAGCATTCTGTCTCCAATCCCCATAATTAAATTTTCCAACTTGTCCAGTACAACAGTTACCCCTGATAACCTGCCTTGTCTTTCAGTGAATGGATCCCTATGACTGACCCTGATGTACCCAGTAACCAACTTGGAATGGCAGGCCCAACTAATCAGTGATAGCCTCCTGACTAATCTCTATGCAGATCCCGACTGACTTGCTCCTAAACCCCTGATTGGTTGCACCGAACCTGCAGAACTAATTGTGACCCAATCCTGGAATGTAGTGATACATAAACCTGACCCAGATTGTCCCAGCAGCTGACTGATTGTGTGCAAGACCCTGAACTGAGATTTGATGCTGCCCTTGATGGATTGTGCCAGTCCCACCTGACTGATGAAAGGTCCCTTTGACTTGACAGAGAACTATTCCCCCTAGACTTAGAGACATAGCCATTGGTTGAAGTTCAATCAGCGTGTTTGCCACTTATACTGTTGGCACATGCTGTAGAGATGATATTGATGGTGCCATACAATAAGATTCCACTCCCTTGAAAGATCACTGCTGCCAAACATAACAATCTGCCCAGATTTATGTCTGTGCTAAAAGGCAGGGCAAGACAGAAGTACTGTGAGGATCTTGGTTCTGAATGAAGCAGAAAAGTCCAAGGCAAAGTGATGCAAGGCAGAGATGTTGTGAACACCCAAGTAGCTACAATATGATTGAGTACTAAGAGAGCAGAGAAAGAGCCCTGAACGCACCTACACATGCATGAGAAAAGTGCTTGTCGCGATATGAGGCCCTGTAGCATAATTACACTGAAAGGAGTCATTGAACTCTAGGGCTGTGTATTAATGTGGTGAGATGCATTGTAAGTGAGTCAGAGATGTGGTTTGATGATGTGGTGAGGCAGATGCATCTACATTGCCAACCTTCTCGGATGTGTGTGGGAGAGGGGCAAAGGCAGTGACAGCCAACAAAGCATGTGTGGAGATGTTGGAGAATATTATCAAAGATGGAGCTTTGGAAAATCAACCAGTGAATTGGAGCCACAAGGTACCTGCTCAGACTTTCATGTCAGGAATTATCACCATTTAGTTTCTCTCCATCACGTGGGAGAATAGCAACTTGCATATGAAATGAGGTCAGAACAGGTACCAATGAGATGTTCATGCATGAAAATAAGTCCCTAACTGCTCAGTGGTGAGATTGTGGTCTCGCCAGTCAAACCTTTTCTTTCCGCAACTTCAAGAATCTAATTTTTCCAAACTCACTATATTTTTCTTGTTGATGCACTGTTGCCCAGAGCTGTCTGCTATATTGCTTAAACTATCGTGCAGAAATCCCACCCACTATTTTGCCAAGGGAAATGTAACTCTCCTACAAGAAGTGAACTGCAGCGTTTTGACATTTCAAGCTCATGGCCACCTTCTTGAGGGAACCTTCGCGATAGGCAATAAATATTGGCCCAGCCAGCAACAGTCACCTCCCATCAGCAAATAAAATAGAAAACCATTGTAAACTGTGAGAAGAGGTTATGTAAAGCCACTTGATACAATTAGTAATTTTTTTTAGGCTGTGGAAGATCAGTGATGTGACTCAGGGCAATAAGGTGAGTAAATAATGTGTCCAGGTGTGAAGAGTGTGTGAGTCAGGAAGCTGGCCTGATTGAGGTTTGGATGTGGATTGAAGGGGTGGGTGTTGTGTGGCTTTTAATTGGTGGTGTGCTAAGGTACTGTGGCTCACATGAAGAACTCATTTGGAGAGGTATTAGTCTCAGACTCTGTAAACTACCAGTGGTGATTTTATGCCAGAGCTATCAAAGTAGTCTAGACAAGTGAATAAACCACTGAAAAAAAGCATTACATGGTAACCCACAGAAGCAATATAACATAGGTTTTTACAGTGGCTCTTAACCAATCAAAACCAACTATTTTACCTAGCCATAATCAAATGTAGTTCATACAACCCATGTGTACATTCTGATGAGAATTTACAAGTTGTGCTTTATGGTTTATGTCAGCCAACACTAGAAGTAAAATGTCAAAACTGCGTGCATGGGGTTAACACGTGTTCAATATACAAATATAACCAAGCAAAAATTATGAATTTCCCCAAGTAGCCATAAGGCTACTAATTATTTACCTGCTTCAAAAAGAAGTTCAAAAATGCTGTTTGAATGGAATGGGTTAGATGACAAGGAGGACAGAGATTAGATAGATTACATATCTTTCTCTGATGGACAAAAAGATGTTATGTTTGGTAATTCAAGGTCACAATCTTTATGGCAGTTTCCATCATTTTATTTACATTTTCAAAGGGCTGAGACATGAAATTAGGCATTCAAACAACACAACATGAAGAAAACAGATTCAGAAAAATAACTTGTGTTCTTCATAAAGGGAAAATGCATGCATTTCTAATGATTCCATGCCAGCTAACTTTCCATAGACTCCCACCAAAAAAATCTTTAAAATGAGAATGTGAAAAACCTGTTGTTAACTTCAACATGATGTTTTCTGTTTACTATTGCTAATCATTTGGAAAGTTCTTATATTTGTAATTTGATGTTGTTGATATTGCCGGAAGAATCAGTTTAGAATGGACACTGATTCTAAAAGTCTGAAGGAACTGAATATTAAAATACACTGTAAATGCTACAAGAAATTCCAAAGTTAATGGGTTGTGCCAATTTGTTGACATTCAAAATCAGGCTCTTTCCATCATTCCTCATCAAATCTTGGATAACATTCTTCTCTCATCAACAGCAGGGAAGTAATTTTCCATTCGATGCCCAGGCAATAAGTTGGTATTGGAATTTGATTGCTGGCTTCAAAACATCCTGAACTTCCTTCCTAATGATCGAATGTACTGGTCTCTATAATTGCTGACTGATTTCAGTTTCAAGTTTATTAAAAATAAATTTAGAAACATAGAAACATAGAAAAATAGGTACAGGAGTAGGCCATTCAGCCCCTCGAGCCTGCACCACCATTCAATACAATCATGGCTGATCATGCAATCTCAGTATCCCATTCTTGCCCTCTCGCCACAAGGGCCGCATCTAGCTCCCTCTTGAATATATCTAATAAATTGGCCCCAAGTTTCCTGTGGGAGACAATTCCACAGGGTTCACAACTGTCTGAGTGAAGAAATTCTTTCTCATCTCAATCATGAATGGATTACCCCTTATTCTTGAACTGTGACCCCTTATTCTGGACTCCCCCAACGCTGGGAACATTCTTCCCACATTTAGCCTGCCCAGTCCCATCAGGATTTTATATGTTTCTATGAGATCTCCCCTCATTCTTCTAAATTCCAGCGAATACAAGTCAGTTGATCCGGTCTTTCCTCATATGTCAGTCCTGCCATCCTGGGACTCAGTCTGTTGAACTTTCACTGGACTACCTCAATAGCAAGAACGTCCTCTCTCAGACTAGGAGACCAAAACTGAACAAAATACTCAAGGTGTGGCCTCACTAAGGCCCTGTATAACTGCAGCAAGACATCCTTACTCTGATACACAAATCCTCTCCCTATGAAGGCCAGCATGCCATTAGCTTTCCTCACTGCCTGCTGCACCTGCATGCCAACCTTCAGTTATTGTTCCGCCATAACATCCAGGTCTCATTGCACCTCACCGTTTCCTAAAATGCCACCATTCAGTTAAAAATCTGCCTTCCTGTTTTTGTGACCAAAGTGGATAATCTCACTTTTATTCACATTATATTGCAATTGTCAAGTATTTGCCCCCTCAGTCAGTCTGTCCAAGTCACCCTGCAGCCTCTTAACATCCTCCTCACAGGCGCACACTGCCACCCAGCTTAGCGTCATCTGCAAATTTGGAGGTATGACATTCAATTCCTTTGTCCAAATTGTTAATGTATATTGTGAACAGCTGGGTTCCCTGCACTGGGCCCTACAGCACCCTATTCATTACTGCCTGCCACTCTGAAAAGGGCCCGTTTATTCCAAATCTCTGCTTTCTATCTGCCAACCAGTTCACTATCCACATCAACACATTACCTCCAATTCCATGAGCCTTAATTTTCCTTATTAATCTCTTGTGTGGAACCTTGTGAAAAGCCTTTTGAAAGTCCAGATACACAACATCTACTGATTCACTATTGTCCACTCTACTGGTCACATCCTCAAAACTTCCAGAAGATTTGTCAGGCATGATTTCCCTTTAGTGAATCCATGCTGATTAGGACCGATTCTGTCACTGCTTTCCAAATTACATCCTTAATGATTGATTCCAGCATTTACCCCACCACCAATGTCAGGCTAACCGGCCTAAATTCCCCATTTTCTCTCTCCTTCCTTTTTTAAAGATTGGAGTTATGTTAGCTACCCTCCAGTCTATTGGAACTGTTCCAGGGTCTACAGAAGGCTGGAAAATGATCACCAATACATCCACTTCCTTAAGTACTCTAGGATGCAGAGCATCAGGCCTTGGGAACTTATCGGGTTTTAATCCCATCAATTTCCTCAGTACCATTTCCTGACTAATAAGGATTTCCTTCATCTCCTCCTTCATGCTTGACCCTCCATCCCACAGCATTTCTTGAAGAATAATTTGCATCCTTCTTCTTGAAGATAGATCTAAAATATTTGTCCACCGGGTCTGCCATCTCTTTGTTGTCCATTATGACATTACTTGTCCATTACTTGACATTCATTGAATTACTTTTCAAAGAGGCTTGCTGTGTACAAATTTGTTTCTACTTTTGCAGACCTAATAATAACCTTTCAATTTCAAAGTAATTCATTCCATTTTAGTCACTTTTCTTCATCTCTGAGATGTGATACACACCATGTAAACATGAGGCTTACATTTTCTTTGACCTTCAATTCCTATATCCTCAGCACCAATTGGTCTATACTTTTTTACAATATTGTCCCAAGCTCACACTCATCTATAACTGCTCCTCAGCGAGAGTCCCCTGTTCATTATGATCCACAATAAGGAGGGAGGAACACACCTCCTCTTAATTCATCCTCTGTTGGTTACAACAAATTAACTTAAAACAAAAAATCCCTTCCCTCATGGATTCTTTTCCCACTTCTAATGTATTCATGTTTTAAAAGGAGACAATTTAACCAGGCTTTTCTCGAGTTAAAGAAAAAGTAAGTTTATTCGTTACTAAGGCGCAAACATGAACATCTATGGTACTAGCACTTGAAGGTAAAAAGAGAAAACAAAAACTTTTCTCTTTCATTGTTGGAAGCAAGTCCCAAAACAAAAGCCACAGTTGAACAGGGAACTAGACAACTGCTTTTGGCTAATATGCAGGATCCAAAATCTTCAAAGCAACTGCCAGACACAAGCCAACTGGAATCAGCCAACAGCCTACAAAATTTCATAATCTATTCCACATGGACGTGTTATTGTTTTATTCATTTCTAATTTTTACTTTGTGTGTATGTGTGTTGTATTTTCTTCACCCGTAACTTTCTCAGTACAGTTTAAGCTAGTAGCATTAAAACACGAGATTAACCGACAGCACTAGAACACTAGACTAGCACTCCAGCTCTAAAGGACTAACCCAACTGATTCGCTAACATGCAAGGCCACAGAATGTACTCCGGTTGGGGGACTTCAATGTTCACCACTAAGAGTGGCTCAGTTGCACTACTACTGACAGAACTGGTCAAGTTCTAAAAGACGTAGTTGCTAAACTGGGCCTGCGGCAGGTTTTGAGGGAACTATCAAGAGGGAAAAACGTACATGAATTTGTCCTCACCTATCTGCCCTATTTGACCTATCTGTCACAAAAGTATTGGTAAGAATGAATACCACACAGTCCAACCTTCACACTGAGGAGATCTTCCATCATGTTGTGTGACACTGAAGGGTTTATAGCTCTTAACTTCTTTTTAGAGCTAACTTGGGTCAGAAGTATTTCTTTATTAATTTCTGTCTGTTGAGTTCAAATGAGCCAATTTCACACATGTTTAAAATTTGGGCACTGTAATATTTAAATAACCATCCTGCCGGAGAAGAAGATGTCCATGAATGTTACCACTTTCCAAAAAGCCTGCTTGATTTTAATAAGCCTCAGCTATGCTATAAACATCCCAGATAGTTTCAGGGTCTGGGATTTTTCTCTTCAGGAAATATGCTTCCTCTCTTAAAGAAGTGTATAAGATATGAGGGTTCATCTCTGCTATAACAGAAAAACTTAAAAGAAACAATTCACTAATCTTTAATTTTATTGGTGGCAATTAAAAATCAATATATTTTGTGTAGACAGGTAAATGGCTATTCCGGGTCAACTTTTTCACGCAGAAGTTGGTGCGTGTATGTAACGAGCTGCCGGAGTAATTGGTGGAGGCTGGTACAATTACAACATTTAAAAGGCGTCTGGATGGGTATATGAATAGGAAGGGTTTGGAGGGATATGGGCCAAATGCTGGCAAATAGGACTAGATTTATCTAGTCTATATTTCTAGTTGTCATGGACGAGTTGGACCAAAGGGTCTGTTTCCGTACTGTATATCTTTATGACTCTATTAGAAGAGCCATATCATATTCAATCCAGTTTGATGTTATTTACGAGTATTCAAGGAATAGCTAAGATAGAGTATGTAACAATATGAAATAATAGAATATCCAACAACATTTAGAATTTTATATTAAATCCCTGAGTAAATACGATATCTTTCCTGGGGAAGAAAAGTATTATCTGGGGGTTTCTAGCACTTCTAAAATTTCAGTGAACAGGTTTTCTAATATAATATTTTGACTCCTCCTGCTTTGCAAATGTGGGTGACAGCCCTCGATATAGGTTCCGCCTATTTTGATGTTATGTTGTATTAATTAATGTCACTTCTTAATTATTCAGTGAAGATTCCTTCATGAAGTTGTGAGCTTTTATCGAGTCAATTTATTTGTCATGCTTCACAGTCTTTTCATCTCACTCTTCTTCTTCCAGTTTAAAAAAAAGACTCCACTGAACATTTATCTGTAAAGATGTTTCATTTATCTGTCTCTTGGGTGTCAGTTTACCCTAATTTCTAGTTGTATTTACGTGACATTCCTATCCATTGGATGGTTGCAGTATCTCTTTCTAATTAATATTTTGCTTTGATGCCCAAATGTGAAGTTAGCATATGTCTTTCCAGGTTTCCTTTTTAGTGATTAAACTATTACTTATATGTTTTAGCTGTCTGTGCTGAGCACTAACTGAACTAGTAGCATATGAGCGTTGTCTCTATATGCCCTTTTCAGTGTATCCTTTTCCTGCTAGCTGCAGTGTGGTTATTTCACAGTTAACTCCCAGTAATGGGTGGCACTTTGGCATGGTGGCTCAGTGGTTAGCACAGTTGCTGCACAGCACCAGGGACCTGGGTTCGATTCCACCCTCAGGCAACTGTATGTGTGGAGTTTGCACATCGTGTCTGCGTGGGTTTCCTCCCGGAGACCAAAGATGTGCAGGGTAGGTGGACTGGCCATGCTAAATTGACATAGTGACCAGGGATGTTTAGGTTAGGTGGGTGAGACATGGGAAATGCAGGGGTAGGGGAATGGGTCTGGGTGGGATGCTCTTCAGAGGGCTGGGGTGGACTTGTTGGGCCGAATGGCCTGTTTCCATGCTGTAGGGATTCTATGATTTTATGAACTCCTAAATGAATCTTTATCTTTAAATATTTTTAATATGTATGTGAATTCTACCTAATTAGTTGTACTTATTTATCAATCAAACCTATATCTCCAACCAGATATTGTTATAGCATTACCACCATGCTGAATTGTATTAAGTTTCAACAGATTTAGCAACTCAAAACTGTGAGGCACTGTGGACCATCAACTGTGGCAGCATTGTAATCAACTACAATTTGTAACCCCATAGTGTGACATATTCCTCACTTTACCATTACCATCAGGTTGGGGGATCACCTTGTTTCAATGCAGAGTAAAGGAGGGAATGCCAGGAGTCTTACCAAGTACGGTAAATGGTCAAGCTACAACACAAGACTACTTACGTCTCAAGCAGTGTTAAATAAGACTGTAGAGATGAGAACTTGTTAATCTGTGGTTGTCTATTGAAATGATTATTAGGGTGACCCTTTAGTTGGCCAATTCTATGTAACATGGCCTCCACTCACTCAAAATAATCCTTCTCCAAGTTCAAATAATCACACTTTCAGAGCAGTTATGTTTGCAAGGAAATGCACATTTAGTACAATGTATCACACTCAATTCATTGATTGATTGCCAAAAAAAGCTGTGTGCATATGAATTGCCGGACAGAAGAACAATCTAAAAGTCCACAGAAACAATGAAAGAGCAATCGGATGGAACTTTTATTGAGCAATGTCTACAGCAGGAACTGATTCATGAACAAGTGACCTCTCCAATGCTTAGTAGTACATTATTTATGTCTAGCATCATTTCTTTGAAATGGTTACAAAGCACTAAAAAAAGTATTACATTTCCATTGTGAAGATTTAATTTTCATTGTTGTCACTTTAGATGGATGTGTTAGTAGCAAAATGGCTGTAATTTTAACCTAATCCATTGGATTGGGATCAGATTGTCCACTTATTTTCTACCTAATTTTACTTTCCGTTGAAGTCAATAATAAAACAAAATCAGAGAAACTAAGACAAGTAATGTATACATCAACAAAAGAAGGTATAATTTTTGTCAGGCCCGGGTCCTAAATTCTTAGCTAATATTTTGGTGAGAAACAACCTAATTAGCACAAAGACAAATCCTTTGCACCTTGTCAAATCTATGTTCAAGATTTGCGGTCTGCTCTTTCAAATAATGGTACCATCCAGCAGCTTTTGTCTAATACAGTGAGTTGAAAACATACACAATTGTAATCATAGGAAAATATTATGCAATACAGAGATTTTATGATATGAAGTAGTGTCAAGCTAATATATTATCAAACTAAATGTTCAGTTTCACTTGAAAGTTAGATAAATATTCTACATGATATGTAGATTTATGAGATGTTATCCCATAACATATGATTGTATTTGTTATAGGGGATGTCTGCAGCTGTCACCTTATTCTATCAGGATACCCTTAGGGTAGCTATGCTGTCACCAATCTCTGTTGTTGATAGTAGTCGAAGGGCTTATAAGTAATAAGTTGTGAAGGTAACCATGTGGAAATCTTGGCAGAAATGCAATCTTGAATAATATTTTTTTTCTTAAAATAGATGTGGTACAGCAAATTAGAATAGAGCATCTCCTATGAAATATCAGGCTAGCCTAAGTTCCATGACTGTTAACAGTAGAGGACAGACTAGAATAACCACAGCAGACTGAACTAAACTGAGTAACAGTTCCCAGAGTAAGTCATTTATATCTCCTTGGGCAGAGACATACAAAATTTCGGAGTTAGCCCATTCAGGCCAACTGCCTTAGACCAAATCTCCCTGCCAATAATTGACATTATGCTTAATTAATTGTGCAAAAATGTAAAACAAGTATATATCAAGTTTACCATTATCTCTTCTTCCCTCCAATCTGTAGCTTTATAAATTCAATCAATCTGGAGTCAGACCATGCACATGTTAGACTCAGAGGATTGTTGTATCCGTGATTCAAATTTTGAGCCTGTACCAGAATGGATTTTGTATATCTGTTCTGATTATGTTCATCATTAGTTTAATCCCGCTGCAGTAGTAATGTGCTATGTGCAGTGGGACAAGATTTCTCTGATTTCTGTGTATTGTTCCCTTCAATGTGTGGACAAGGTGTGAATATTGCTTGTTCATCAATTTCTGTATCACTGTACCATTTCTGTCAAAACCTCTTATCCACACTTAGTGCCTATGCATAAGTTTGTCAAATGTTTAATGCAGTGACGTTTGTTCTAGTTAGTGCCTTGGTGTTGATGTAAATACTGCTATTTACAGTAAACATTTTCACAGTCTTTGGGACTCATCAATGGAGTCGATTACTTTGGAAAGACGGCAAACTGTGATGCCCATGGATGAATGTAAAATATGGTTGCTGTGTAACTCATTCTATGTTTAATAGAAGCATGTTCCTCATGTTAATGTGGCATAGAAATAGTGTTAAGATCATTTTGATCAGTAATGAAACCGCTTCTTAAAGACATATTTCCATTCTACTTTGGCATGGGGGCAGGAGATTAGTAATTTAATATTTATATATATATATAATGCGTAATTATATACATATTATGTATGTGTGTCATTTATATATTGTCATATTATTTATTTTAGAGATTGGAATTTAAACTGGTGGCGCGCATCTTTTGACCTATTAGTATGAGAAGGTTTAGTAATTAACTTGGCTATCTTTCTGGAGCCATGAATTTAAATGAACATATGTCAAAGAGAAGTTGACTGGGCTCTCTTGGAAGGGATAATGTGAGTTTCTTTGTATTATGAGAGCTTTATTATCAGAAGGAGCAAACATTGAAAAGTGTGAGTTTGCTTTTGGTTTAAGAGAATCAAACATCATCTTTTTCAGGAAACACCCATAGATTGAAAAGTTTTAGGTTCTGTTTATAGAAGACCCGTCTGTGGTTAGATGCAATTACAGTTTATCCAGGAGAAAGGAAGTAGTTTGGAACAGTTAGGAAATAGGTTATCTCAGTGTAAGAGCTTCAGTTTCAAAATTCCAGGCCAGAAGTGTTTATTTAGAAACCTGAATGGGTTATTTGAAGTTAAGAAAGTATAAGCTCAGTTGTGTAAATAACCAAGAAAAGGGCTATCAAGCTCTCAAGAGCTGGAATTGAAAGAAACAGTTAAGTCAAACCTGTAGATATGATAGAGAAGGCTGTAGAGGCTAAATCATTGAGTGTATTTAAGACAGAGATAGATAGGTTTTAGGTTAATAATGGGATGAAGGCTAATGGGGAGAAGGCAGGAGAATAAGGTTGAAAAGCACATCAGCCATGATCGAATGGCAGAGCAGACATGATGGGGTGAATTGCCTAATTCTGCTCTTATATCTTAAGGTCTCTGTGGTATTTGAGTATTGTAAAGTGGTAGTATTGGGGCAGATAGAATGTGGTTTTGTTTTGTATTTTGAAATTTTTCAAACTATATTATACGTAAATAACTTGGTTTGTTCCATTTTATGTTAATTTATTTTGTGTAATAAACTTCTATTTTATTCTAAAAAAAATCTACAATATTGCAAGCTTCTGTTGCAGTGAAAGGCCAGTGTTAAATTTTTAAAAATGGTTGACTGAGTCTGATTTTTCCAGTTGTAACGTCAGCTGGGATCATAACAGTTGATCGCAAAAAAGGGGGAATTAGATCAACAATATAATGAGAGATCTTATAAAAGGATATGAGGATAAAACAGAGATATAAATAATTTATGTAAGTGGCTCTAGTGTAGAACTACATTATCACAGATATGTGAGCTGATTGGCTAACATCTGTGCTGAAATTTAATTGAGTATTCAATACAACCACGATAATGAGAAACGAGCACAAACACACCATTTTTTTCAGCCAACTATGAATATAATAAATCTGTTATCTTGTTCTAATTTTATTTATTTTTATGGCCATACTCTTCAGGTCATTGGAACAATTCCACAATTTCAAACATCTGTCACTTTAGCTCAAAGGAAACTACATAATGTTTAAATATTCAGCCTCTAGATATTATCCTGAAAGATGCACCTTGAGACACCTCAGAAATCCCAGCATAATGACCACGCAGTAATTGCCTGAGAGATTTAAGCTTCCGATGGCACATCCCCAGTATCTGGGACCCTCTGAAAAAGTCCAATTCTGAGGTTGAGCCAGAGACTTTTGAGAACTTCAAGTTGATTAACATTAATAGATAGCCTGGAAATGTTGAATGTGTTCCAATGTGGTCTAACTCTTGACTAATTATAGACCTGCACAGCAGTTACTCACAGTGATTCACAGTGGAATCACTGGAGGAATAGGGCTTGTTATTTACAATTCAACACTACCCACAAAACTTTCAGGTGATTAATTGTCAAATTAGTTACTAATACTGATCCCATCCTCAACCACTAACCGACTCTCTGACATCTCACTCCTTCTCAGCACCCAATAACCCTCTTACACCCAGCAGCCACCAAAAAAAATCACAACCCCACCAGTACCTGAAACCCCTACAATTTCTAGCTCCATATACCTCCCCAGGCCACCTACCCACAAATCTCACCCCCAAGGTACCATTCTGTACCTCGCAAATCTGACTCTAACACCTGATCTACACTAACCTTTCACCCAGTTAGTGTCTACTTGAATCCCTCCATTCAACTGCCAACATATTACCAAAGTGCCACCCTACTCCTCACCCATCCAGCATGCTATTCCTCACCCACCCAACTGTCACACTACCACATCCATCTACCACCCTACACTCTTACCCACTTAGCTTAAATGCTTATCATCACTTAGTAGCTTGTCAAAAGTGGTTTTGGGACCACAAGCATTTCAATTACTGGAGTACAGCAGCTATTGCTGTAAAAAGGGGGTGCAGCTTATCTAAAGATTCATTCTAATGTTGCCTGCTTGCTTTATTAACTGCATCTGTTCTGCTGGGTTCTGCATCAGATATTGGGCTAGAAAAATTTTTCAAATGTACCAGTGTCTGATGAGGGTCAGAAATACAGGTTCCAAGCCATTTTAGAATGTTGAGGACATTATATAAGTTCCTTACCTTCACTGAGGGACACTTATTTTGGTGGATATGATGATGATTAAATTGTGCAGTTAACAAAACTCATCCATTCACAAGTGAAATAGAAACTCTCCACAGGGCCTTGATGAACTTCGCACTGTGTCAGATTATTGAGCAGCTGTGTTTATGTTAAACTGCAGTGGAGTTCTGGATCCAATGGACTTTGAACATCAGCTTATTGCCCTCCTTTGCTGCAAACTCTTCTTTTCATTGCTCTTGATCCATATTCAATGTAAACTGAAACCCTTGGGAGCTATAGCAAAGACTCACGTTAGTTTTAATCTTTAATTCATATTTCATCATTGTTTAGAGAAGCCCTTGGCTCTGAGCAATTTATACTCAATGCACATCACTAATCTCTATTTTCAAGAAAAAAAATGAGAATAACTTTATCTTTAATTTTTCCAGTTATGTAGAGTAATTTCTACCAGTAATTACATTATGGGTTTCTTTGACACTCTGTTACTGCCAGTTCAAGAAATAATAGTACATATGCTTGAATGAAATGAATGAAAGTCTAAACATTCTCTGATTCTACATTTCTGATTTTGAAATTCATTTTGATTTGCAGATCATCATCAATGTACGATTTAGGTTTTAATTTCTCAGAAGCAGTGTGCAGTGTGAAAACAACGGCTGCTGATCTCTCAGGACGTGGATGGCTGATGTCAGGTAGTACAGTCATTAGGAAGGAATAACTATATCTCTGAAATAGCTTCAGAATACACATCTAATTCATAAATTGCCTCCATCTGAATGTTTGGACACATGTACTCCAATTGGATAAAATCAGATTTTTTTAAGTGTGCATGTAATGATTACAAATGATGCAAAAGGAATTTTCGTATCAGATATTCAAAGAATGCACATTACGACATATCCTTCCTTGCAAATTTGGTGATCCAACTGTTGTTTTTGGGATGTTGTTCATTAGAATGCTTGCCTTTTTCAAACAAAGTACATGTGTAATGTTTCCAACATTGTGACGATCTTGCAAAGAAATCTAATCCAGATGCCATTGAACACTTCATGCTGTAGACTCACCAATGTCACACGCTTATTGTCAGTAAATAATGTTGCAATTGTTAGATTCTTTGGATGGGAGCTTGAGCATTACAAAAACAAAAATACAGCAGTTCTTTCAGTATATTATTTTGAAAGGTGCCTGAAAGCAGTTAACTAGACTAAGAAGTCTCCTAGTGAAAAAAGAAATGGATAGAATCCATATAATACAGGCTAAATTATTCTGATTGAATGGGTTATCTATGATTCTGTTGTTGGAGAGAATAACTCTGTGAGAAACTGGATTTTTTCCTGTGCTTTTCCCTTACAACATCTTTCCTAAGTTATTTGCATTGTTTAAGTTGCATTTTATTTTTGAACATTTCAATGCAATATCTCCTTTCCAAATGTTGTTGCATATTTGATTTGATAAGTGGTTTGATTCTAGTGTGTGCCCAAAGATGATGGCCTAAATTTTTCAGTCAGTAGAGATGGAGCAGGACTTATTATTCACTATACAGCACTGCCCACAATCTTCCAGATGCTCTGCCTGTCAAATCATGGAAAGATTTTACAGAGTTATAATCAGTCCTTTGTTGTCATCGGCCAGATCCAGTGTTGTGGTCTCTGAAAGGAACGTGTGGTGTGTGTAAACAGATTGGATTCAAGAGTCCTCAATAAGTCACAATAGGCTGAATCTTAACTTTTTTGGCTAAGTGACAGTTGTGTTGAGCTTTTTGAAGGGAATCTTGTCTTGAAGCCTCGTGAGATTTTTTGCTGCATCCACCTATCCTACTCTAACAGTATCCCTTACATCTGACTCTAGCCTTCTCTCACCATCCACCATTCCTGGAACAACTAGCCACGTGCTGGATATCCAGCATCCTTACATCTGCCATACTTAAAATAGCCAGCCATTTCCCAGTTGCATTGCGCATCTAGAGAAATGACAGGTAATGGCAGGATACACAGCTTACTATGGACACTGTCAGCATCTGTCACTGCCTGGTGATCAAGTAGGCCATCCCTAAGCCTCTGTGACCCCTTTTACCTCTCTCTATCCCACCAGTCCATTTTACCCATCCCCACCAATGCGGGGAGACACCATATCAAACTTTGACTTCAAATGTCCTCCCTGCACCCTGGTATTACATGTTAATGATACCCTCCATGCTCCTCTACACTCACACTGTGGAGGCATGACTGTGCCCTGGACCGAGGGTCAAAGGAGCCCCTGACCAAACAGCGCCCCCAACACCTGCTTGACTGGGCTGAAACCGAACTCCTACCTACTTTCAAACCCAGCTATTCATTTGACTACACATCCAATGTATTCGCCGTGATGGCAGCTGGCATATGGTGTAGGTGTTAAACTGACATCTTGGTGTGGCATACAGCAAGATGGATCCCCGACCATCCGAATAGATCTCTAGTGACAAGCAGCTTGTTTGTGAGTCTGTGCAAAATAACATGCCAATACTGCATGGAAATACTGCAAGCATGCAGAGGGAGCATTAAGAGAGCAAACAATTAGCCCAGAGATGTAGCCTGGTTCAACCTGTGAGCTGGTCACCTGCTTGCACATGCAAATTGTCCTGGTTGCTGAATCCAATGCTAGCTGCCAGTGCATTCTGCAATGCAAGTCTGTGCTTACTAAACTTCCTGCAAATGGATTGGAAAGGTGCCATGATGATCATGTGAGGTTGGCAAATGTTGGATGCCAATGATCATGAGTGAGGGGTGCATGCATTGAGGCCCGTGGATCATGCCCTGAGATGCTGTTTGGCTCTGAGCAGCATGAACTCGCTTTGCAGCCTGCACTGAGGTGAAATCGCCAGGTACCCACTCCGACTTCCATGACATAAATTCTCATTGTCTGACTTGTCTGGTGCATTTGGAAAGATAGGAATTTGAATATTGATGAGGAGAGGAGTGGTGTTGATAAGGTGTTTAACAAGCTGTAATACTCCTTAATTGACAATTTGCTATTGACGAGTTGGAAACACATCACCACTCAGCAAAGCCATAGAAGATGCAATGAGGTGCTCCTGACATTGAGATAGATCTCATGAGACTTCTCGTTCAATTCTGTCCAAATTTTGTCATAGTCTACACCTATAAGATTCTGCCATTGTGTCTAAACTAGGACATATAAACTCAGGAAGCACAGATTACTTTTAAATGATGCATGGACAGTGAACTAAAGGTTGGAAAATAACAATGGGGTCAAATAAGAGATAAATGATATACAAAAAGAACTAAAGAAATTATTCTTTAAAAATCTGTAGAAGAAAATCCAAACTTGTGAAATTGAATTTCCAGCACCGAGCTGAAGTTTGGAAGTAATATGATAGTTTTTATTACAAATATAACTTATATGTATGAAGCTTTTCTAACTTTCTAATATTTTCTACTATGTACAATTATTAATGGTTAATTACAGCAACATTGATTTTAAGGCTAAATCTATCAATGGCATACTGTGGAAGACCAGGGTAATGTGGAGAGCAATTTCTTTATTTCTGAATTTAAATATACAAATACATGCAATATCTGCAGATTGGTGATCAATTTTCATGCTATTTTGTGAACAATTCGATGAATACAAAATTTAGGCCAGTCTATTAAACAGTTATGAAATGTCAAATTTTTGAAATTTGTTTAAAAAGTATTTTGGTTCTGGTATTACTTTCGCTGTTAATCAGATGATGCACTTTCAAAGTGCTTTTTGCATTTCTGGAATATAAGTTGGCATTGAATTAAACAGGAAAACATCAGATTCTGATGAGGATAATAACAAGCTTTCATGATGTACAAGTGTATGTATGGTGACTACATTAGAAGCTTAATGTCTTTGACATCAGAGTTAATCTGTGCTGATTGAAGAAAGGAAAAGACCATGGAGTTATCAATTCAATATTTAAAGAGAGAATAACTACAGAATACGAGAGAACAGAAGAATTTGGGAGTCTTCATCCATGAGTCACAAAAAGCTAGCCAGGTTCAGTGGGCGTTGAAGGAAGCCCAGCAAAATTTCACTAGGCTGTTACCAGTTATGCAGGTCTAAAGAGAATAAGTTGAGTAGATTGGGCCTGTTCTTGTTGGAGTATAGAAGAATGAGAAGCGATATCATTATGCAGGTTGATTGGAAAAATCAGGTTGGTAGTGGATCCCAAGGAAAATTTAGGGAATATCCTTCGAGAGACTTTTCAGAGAAGCTTATAGTACAGCCTACTTGAGAATAGAGAATTCTGAATTTAGTGATTTATAATAAGCAGACTTGATGAGGGAGCTTAAGTGAAGGAACCTCTAGGGGGCAATGACCATAAAATTCACCCTGCAGTTTGAGAGGGAGAAGCTGGAATCAAATGTAACCATATTACAATTGAGTAAACATAATAAAAAAGACATCAGGGATGAGCTGGCCAGAGTTGATTAGAAGGGCAAGCTAGCTGAGAAGATGGTTGAGCAGCAATGGTGGATGCTTCTGAGGGTAATTCAGGAGGCACAACAGAAATTCATCCCAGAGAAGAAGAATCACACTCAGGGGAGGACAAGATAACCATGGCTGACAAGGGGGGGGTCAGGGACAACATAAAAGAAAAAGAAGGAGCATTCAATGTGGTGAAAATCACTGGAAGTCAGAGGAGATAGCAAGAACTACAGATGCTGGAGTCAGAGATAACACAGCATGGAGCTGGAGGATCACAACAGATCAGGCAACATCAGAGGAACAGGAAAGTTGACGTTTTTGGCCAGGACCCTTCTTCAGAACTCGGGATGGGGAAGCAAACTGGGAAATAAATGGAGGGAGGAGGGTTGGGGCTGGAAGGAAGGTAGGTGGGATGGTGCTAGGTAGACGTAGGTAGGGGGTGGTGGGGATTAGTCAGTGTGAAGGGGGGATGGATAGCTGGGAGAGAAGATGGACAAGTTGTGTCAGGTCAAGGATGCGGGGATGAGAGGGAGGTTTGGATGTGGGATGAGGCCAGGGATGGGGAAATTTTACAACTAGTGAATTCTATGTTCAGGCCATTGGGCTGTAGGCTTGCAAGCAGAATATGAGGTGTTGCTCCTCCAGTTTGCGTGTGGTGACATTTTGGCACTGGAGGAGGCCCAGGATGGACATGTCATCAAGTGAGTGGGAGGAGGAGTTAAAATGGTTAGCGATTGGAAGGTGTTGTCGATTATTGCCTACAGAGTGCAGATGCTCCACAAAACAATCCCCAAGTCTGTGCTTGGTCTCACCAATGTAGAGGAGGCCACATCAGGAGCAATGGATACAGTAGACCAGGTTGGAGGATGTACAGGTGAACCCCTGTCAGATATGGATATGGAGAGGATTGGGAACCCCTTAAAAATCAGTAGAGGACAACAAGAAAAGAATAAGAGGATAGAAGATGAAATATGAGGGTATGCTGGCTAATAGTATAAAAGAAGATTGCAAGAGTTTTTTAGATATGTAAAAGGCAAGAGAGAGGCAAGAGTGGACATTGGACCACTGGAAAATGAGGCTGGAGAAGTAGCAATAGGGAACAAAGAAATGGCAGATGAACTGAATGGATGCTTTGCATCAGTCTTCACAGTGTACAACTTCAAGCGAGTCAGGGGCAGAGGTGTGTACAGTGGCCATCACTAAGGAGAAGATGCTGGGGAAGCTAAAAGATCTGAAGATGGATAAATCAGCTGCACCAGATGGACTACACCAACACCACCGCCCCCCGCTCCCCACCCCCCCCCGACACACACACACACACAGACACACACACACACACACACACACACACACACAGACACACACACACACACACACACAGACACACACACACACACAGTTCTGAAGGAGATAGTTGAGGAGATAGTGAGTCATTGGTGCTGATCTTTCAAGAATCACTGGAATCAATCCCAGAGGACTGAAGATCATTGATGTAATATGAGATAACAAGGTGTAGAGCTGGATGAACACAGCAGGCCAAGCAGCATCATAGGAGCAGGAAAGCTGACGTTTCGGGCCTAGACCCTTCTTCAGAAAACATGAATTCAGAAAATTGATGTAATATTCCTGTTTAAGAAGGGAGGGAGGTAGAATATGGGAAATAATAGACCAGTTAGCCTGACTTCAGTCATTGGTAAGATTTTAGAGTCCATCGTTAAGGACTCCATTGTCCATTGCAGGTACATGGTAAAATGGGGCTGAGTCAGCATGGCTTCATTAAGGGGAAGTCATGATTGACAAATCTGTTAGAATTCTTTGAGGAGTAAACAAGCTATTTAAACAGAGGAGAGGCAATGGACATGATCTATTTGGATTTCCAGAAGGCCTTTGATAAGGTGTTGCACAAGAGGCTGCTAAATAAGTTAAGAATCCATGGTGTTAGGGGCAAGGTACTGGCATAGATAGAGGATTGTGTGACTGGCAGAAGGCAGAGAGTGGGGATAAAGGGGATATTTTCAGTATGGTGACTAGTGGAGTTCTGCGGGGATCAGTGTTAGGACTACAACTATTCACATGATACATTAACAATCTGGATGAAGGTACTGAGGGCATACTTGCTAAGTTTGCAGATGACACAAAGATAAGTGGAATGACAGGTAGTACTGAGGAGGTAGGAAGGTTAACAGAGTGTGCGCAGGAGTAGCAGATGGAATACAATGTGAGAAAGTGTGAGGTTATGGACTTTAGTGGGAGGATTAGAGGCATAAACTATTTTCTAAATGGGGGAAAAATCTTCAGAAATCTGAAGCACAAAGTGGCTCGGAAGTCCTAGTTCAGGATTCTCTTAAGATTAACACACAGGTTCAGTTGGCAGTTAGGAAAACAAATGCCATATTGACATTCATTTCAAAAGGACTGGAGTACAAGAGCAGAGATATACTGCTGAGGCTGCATTAGGCTCTGCTCAGACCGCATTTGGAATATTCTGAGCAGTTTTGGGCCCTCTATCTAAGGAAGGATGTGCTGGCCTTTGAGAGAGTCCACAGGGGGTTTACAAGAATGGTCCCAGGGATGAAAGGTGTGCCATATGAAGAGAGATTGAAGATTCTGGGTTTGTATCAATGGAGTTTAGAAGAATGATTGGGGGATCTCATTGAAACTTACAGAATTCTAAGAGGCCTGGATAGCATGGACATGGAGAAGATGTTTCCACCATTAGGAGAAACCGGGACCTGAGGGCACAGACTCAGAGTGAAGGGACGACCCTTTAGAACTGGAATGAGAAGGAATTTATTCAGCCAGAGGGTAGTGAATCTGTGGAACTCATTGCCAGAGAAGGCTGTGGAGGCCAAGTCATTGAGTGTATTTAAGATAGAGATAGATATGTTCTTGATTAGTAAGGGGATCAAGGGTTACGGGGAGAGGGCAAGGGAATGGGATTATGAAACATATCAGCCATGATCGAATGGTGGAGCAGACTCAACGAGCCAAATGGTATAATTCTGCTCCTATATTCATGGTCTTATAGATCTTAACATAACAAAGATTCTTAGAGAGCTTGACACGGTAGATGTGGATAAGTTGTTTCCCCTTGTGGGAGAGTATAAGACCAGAGGGAACAGCTAAAATAAGATAATAAAATAATATTCCATATAAGATAGAGGTGAGGAGAAATTTCTTCTCTCAGAGGGTTGTGAATCTGTGGAATCATTTTCCACAGAAGGCTGTTGAGGCTGTGTCATTAAGTGTACTCAAGGATAAGTTAGATTTTTAATCAATAAAGGAAGCAAGGTTGCAAGGAAAAAAGCTGGAGAGTGGAGGTGAGGGTTAGTAGATCAGCCATGATCTCATTGAATGGTAGAGCGGACTCGATGGGCTGAATGGCCCACTTCTGATCCTACATCTTATGGTCACACTCTGAAGTGTCTGATTTTTAAATCAAGTGACGTTGACCATGGCTGAATGTCCAGCAAAATCTGTCAAAAAACATACCAGGCTATTCAGCATTTTTGTTGAGCGAATGTAGATTTTTCAGTCTTATATGTTGTTATTTCACCTAAATGTAACAGTATTCCGATCATAAAGAACTCTCAGGCTTTAAATTGTTTGTCACAAGTGAAAATTATTTCTGCATTAGCAATCTCTTATCATTCATTTACTTTTTTTTCAAATTTATCCAAACCACTTTCAAAGTTTCCTTTTTGATGAAAGACCATCAGCTGCCTTTTGTCACCGATTACCTTAAATATATAAAAGAACTGTAAATGTCAACCTTATCGACCTCGCATAAATGGGAAATTTCATTAAAGTGCTTCGCACTTGTGATTGAATGGCAGTTTTCAGGAGTGTTAATGTTTTATTATATAACGGTGAAAGAAAAAAAAATCCCTAAAATGTGTAGAATTTAAACATTTCAAAGAAGTTTCAGTCAACTTTGAGCTGCATGGATCAAATTCTGGTGACAAACAATCTTTCAACATCTTTGCATCCATTTAAAACTTGTAATGAGTTAGAAATAAGAAATAGATCTTCAAGGAATGCTTTGTGTTTTTATCCCACGTATTTGAAGCCTGAAGCTTCCCTATGAATAAATTTAGCAAGCTTAGTAAATACAATGATTTTTTTTTAAAAAATGTTGAAATGGTACACTGGTTTTGATTGTATTAATCTGAATGAATACAGCCCCAGGTTACATATTGTGACAAGTAATGAATAGAATTTGCCAGCTGACCCGGTCAAATGCCTTTTTGTTATTCAAAGACATTACAGGATATTTTACACAGATTAAATACTATTATTATTGTACTTAATATCAAATGGTCAATAGTTTCTATTGACTGTCTTCTTTTGATAAAGTGATAGATCTAATGAAATAGTTTGATAACTATTATCTCCAGGCTTTTGACCAATAGTTTTTGAAATTAGAACTTTTTAATAATTAATGTATTCTTTTTTGAAAAGAAATCATTCTGCAAGGGTGATTATAATAAGAGTACTTCAACTATAGAAAACATAGTATGGAGCTTGAAGAACACAGCAGACCAGGCAGCATCAGAGGAGCAGGAAAGTTGACATTTCGGGTCGGGACCCTTCTTCAGAAATGGGGAGGAGGAAGAGAGCTGGGAAATAAATAGAAAAAGGAGGGGTGGGGCTGGGGAAGGTAGGTGGGATGGTGATAGGCGAGTGCAATTAGGGAGTAGTGGGGATTGGTCAGTGTGATGGGAGGGGTGGATAGGTGGGAGAGAAGATGGACAGGTTGTGTCAGGTCAAGGGGGCGGGGATGAGAGGGAGGCTTGGACATGGGAGGAGGCCAGGGGTGTGGAGATTTTAAAACTGGTGAATTCCATGTTTAGGCCATTGGGCTGTAGGCTCCCAAGGCATAATATGAGGTGCTGCTCCTCCAGTTTGCGGGTGGTGTCATTGTGACACTGGAGGAGGCCCAGGATGGACATGTCACCCAGGGAGTGGGAGGGGATGTTAAAATGGTTGGTGACTGGAAGGTGTTATCATTTGTTGCTTACAGAGTGCAGATGCTCTACAAAACGGTCTCCGAGTCTACACGTGGTCTCACTGATGTAGAGGAGGTCACATCGGAAGCAATGGATGCAGTAGACCAAGTAAACAGACATGCAGGTGAACTCCTGTCTAAATGGAAGGCTTGTTTTGTGCCTCTTTGGTTGTGGGGTCAGATAGTAGGTGGTGGAAGTGGCAGAGAATGATACATTGGATGCGGAGGTTGGTGGGGTGATATGAGGACAAGGGAGATTCTGTCTTTATTTTTGTTGAGAGGAAGGGATGTGAGGGCAGAGATGCAGGACATGCAAGAGATGTGTTTGAGGTCATTTTTGACCACCGGTGAGGGGAAGTTACGGTCCTTGAAATAGGAGGACATCTGGGATGTGCGGGAGTACGCCCCAGCTTGGGAGCAGATGCAGTGGAGGCAGATGAAATGGAAGTATGGGATTGCATTCTTGCAGTAAGGTGGGTGAGGGGAGGTGTAGTCTAGGTAGCTGTGGGAGTCAGTGGGCTTGAAATAGATGTCAGCTTTGAGACGATCACCAGAGATGGGGGCAGAGATGTCCAGGAAGGAGAGGGAAGTATCTGAGATGGTCCAGGTGAATTTGAGATTGGGGTGAAAGGTGTTAGTAAAGTTGATGAACTATAGTTTTATTTTATATACAACTTTCCAATTGGGTCATGAAGAACTATTAACTTGCCTTTCCTTCAATTGAAATCATGAAGTTCATCATTGGGACCAGTTGCCCATTAACTTCAGTTCCTCCATCAAGTTGGCTAATCTGTACACATAAAATAACACTACACTAGTACTTTGTGACATGTTCTAAGTAGAAAGGCCACTTTGTAGGTATTTTTTTCATAGGAAATAATGTTGTTTTGATCTTTTTGACGAATTCTTAACATTTGTCATCACTCAGTCTTATGTTTTCCATGGCAACACCTGAGTCAATTAGAATTCACTTATCAACCAATCAGCATCCTCTTGTCATGCAGCATGAGGTGATGGCTTTGTGTTGGTATCACTGAACTATTAATCTCGAGAGAAAAATAAACAGAAGTTGCTGGAAAAGCTCAAGAGGTCTGGCAGCATCTGTGGTGAGAAACCAGAGTTAATGTTTCAGATCTGGTGACCTTTCCCTTCCTGTTCTGAGGAAGGGTCACCAGACCTGAAATGTTAAGTCTGACTTCACATCACAGATGCTAGAGGACCTGCTGAGTTTTTCCAGCAACTTCTGTTTTTTTTTCTGATTTAAAGCATCCGCTGTTCATTATGTTTTTATTAATCCAGAGACCCAGGTAATGTCCTGGGTGTCTGGGTTCAAATCCCACCATGAAATCTGAACTTGACAAAAAAAATCTCTGGCATTAAGAGTCTAATGATGACCTTGAAGCCATTGCTGATTGTTGGCAAAAGAAAACAACTGCTTCACTAATGTCTTTTAGGGAAGGAAATCCGCTATCTTTATCTGGTCTGGCCTAAATGTGACTCCAGACCCACAGCAATGTGGTTGACTCTTAACTGCCCTCTATGTTATTAGGAATGGACAATAAATACAAGCCTGGCCAGTAATGTCTACCTCCTGTGAATTTAACAAAAATAAGTTGTTGTTCCCTTTGGAATTCTTGCAATTTTGCCTTGATGAGCGCAGGACAAAAAAAAAGTTAATATTTTATTTCAGCCATGTGCTCTATGCTTTTTATATTTGTTATACCAACATAATTTGTGTCTGACCCATATTTATGATTCCTTTGTAAATCTAGAGACTATCTCTATCTCCTGTAAGGAAAATTTGTGACAGTTTACTATTTTAATTTTTTTTCCATTTATTTTCCCTTCTGCTTTAAAAAAAATAATTATATGTTGTAGGATATATTCTATGGTTGCTGTCAGCTTTCTGGAATATTATGTTTGACCTTGAGTAATGAATACCAATGGTGGACATCATAACTAAATTTAACCTTGACTTCCTCCAATACCTGAGGCCTTGTGCTTTCATCCAAAGTTGTTAGATACCAATAAAGAATGTTGTAATTAATTATATAACTGGGATTGCCATCTCAGTTGAAATCAGCTAGCCAAAATGTTTCAGCCTTCATTTAATTATCTTATTCAGTGAGGAATATGTTATATTTTCATTATGCCTTTGAAAAAGCAATGTTACAATTCCTGAGGATATTTTTTCATGGTTAGTGGATTGAAGCCTAAAATCTCCCTTCAAATTAACTTTATCAAAGTTTGTGAATGTTTGGAAGTAACTATCCTATTTTAGATGCTAAAGCAGCCACACTTGTGCCTACATAATATTGTTTTCTTGTTTCCCTCATGACGATTTAGTTAACATCTGGGATACATTTAATTTATGAAAAAGGTGTCTTTAATTGGCAAGGGGTTTTTACTTTGCCAACCTAACATTTTGGGGATCCGTGTCAGACTTCTGTTGTGGTTTAGTTCAAGGAGACAGGAATGTGCTCTGGGGTGGTCATGTAGCCATCTCTCACTTTCTGCTGTATAAATTGTGAACAGTTTATGGGGAAAGAAATAATCAATTTTAGATTAAAATCATGCAGGATGTGGTAGCATGTGAACTATTTGCCTTGGGCATGTGTGTGTCCACTTTATAACCACAATTCTCTGTTGGCATTTGGTGTTAGCACTGAATTATTGGAATGGTGCCTCACTGATGAGTGGAATTTGGGAATTGAAAGTTCCTCCTTATCATTCTATGAGGTAGACTGCTAAAATAGAATAGTGCATAAAATAAATGTACATTTTTCTGGATTGTGGATATTATAGTCAGTTTGATCATACGCCCCTGAGTTTTAGGTTGGCTTAATTTAACCTCTCTGGCTTCCAAATCAGCAGGTTATGATTTCAAGCATCATCAAAAGGCAATAAGCTAGGCAGAAGAGCTTTCTTTGGATGAGATGTTAAACTGCGGTCCAGCCTAACTGTGCCTGTGCCTTAACATAATTAAAAATGTCACAGCATTATTGAAAGGTAGGACATTTACATTGTTCCTCAAACATTATTCCTCAACTGATACCTGCATGTAGAAACTCACAGTGTGAAAATTAGCTGCAGTGTCTGTCTGCAGAACAAGGAGGACTTCACTTGGGAAGGAATTCATTGTGTATGAAGTGCTTCAAGATGTTTCTGGGATTTGATGATGTGCTATATAAATGCAAGGCTTTTCTCCCTGTTATTTTTCCCTTAACAAATATGCACCTGGGACAGAAACATATTTTACAAGTTCCAGGTTCATGCTTTAATGCACGTAGATGATTATTTTTTAACTTTTAGATGAAAAGGAGGAGACTGACCTCCCTTATTTTTGCTTATCTTTGACGTGGTCTGCATCTGTACAGTGTGTCTCCTCAGCAGACACCTTTCCCCTTCCCCATTGTTGAAACTGGGCTTGAAGCTTCCCCTTGATGATGGCGGTATTCAGTTTCTTTATACTTTAGTTTATACTTAATTTGTCATGTAATGGTTTCTGTGAGACATATTAAAAACAGGAGGGATAACGATTGAGATCCAATGTCACAGATTTAGTCTATCATTCTTTAAGTATGTGAATACCTCTCAGGGAATTAATATTGTAATTATGTTTTATTTATATGTAAACTTAGAACTCAGCATAGTAGCTAGAACTAGAGTTCTGGCTGTCTGAACATGGAAATCAGTTGCTCAAAAGCCATCTGCACATTGCTACTTGAAGGAGCCTCAAATGAGCCCTTTCTATTTTAATTTGGATGTCTCATGTGTGGTCCTCACAGATTGTAACCTTACTCCTGCATGTGAGGTCTGTGGTCCCTCCTTTCTCTGACAGATGAGAAAACCAGTCAGCAGTGACTGATACAGTTCATACAGCTCCTTTGCTCTTAGTTAAATGTAATCATATTCCTCATCATTGTTTTGGTCATTTACATTGGTGAGCATTACAGCTATTTAGTTTTCAGTTGGAGAATACTGGCACATAATGTCACAGGACTTGCTTTTGTAGTTGTATTCATAAATCACATGAGTATTGAGTTAACAGATGTTTTTGTATCTATAACAGTTTAAACAACAACAACAGAGTTGACAAACACATGTACAAGTGTAGTTCAGCTTTGTCATCAGCTTCTGATGTCAAGCCGTCCTTCGGTTAAAATCTTGTTCATGGATACATACTAGAAAGTAGTTAATTCTATATCCAGTGTTACCTGCTATCAGTAACAACAGTGAACACACTGATCTCTGGATAATACAGCAGAATCGTTGTACAGATTATTGTCTTTACTTTTATAATGGAAATAAATTTAACTTTTAGTAATGGCCTAAAATGAACAATATTGTTTCAGTTATCAATTTTGAACTCTGTTTGTCCTTTGCAGTGAGAGGAAAGGCTAATTGAGCAGGGTATATTAGACAAATGATCTGGTATTGCTGAAGGTTAATATTACCCTCATTAATGTGTCTAAGTGACAGGATTATTAGCTGTGAGACAAAAACTTGCAGTTTTACTTACCATGAAATAAAATTAAATCTCCCAAAAATACAGCCGATATTGCAAATTGTGCTGCCTATTTTTGAAAAATTTACTGCATTAATAGGAAAAATATTGGATCAATAAATTTCTGCTCTATCCATCAAAACATAATCAGCAACTGGAGAAGAAATGGAATGATAGGGAGAAATATATTAAACATATAGATCAAAATCCTTTATTGCAACGTTTACAACATTATGAGTACAAGCAATAAGAGTTTTGTTGAATGGATTAATAAGAGTGGCAAAACACATTTTTATGTTGGTAAGATTATTAAGATTGAAAAATAAGTAGAAACTGCAACAGTGCGGGAACGTACTATACTAATTGGACTGTCAATGATTACAAATTACAGTCCTGACTGCCTAAGCAGGAAACAAGAGATATGGGACTTTACCATGACAGCCTTGCACATTCACACCACTACTAGTAACAATGGCAGATGTCACTGATTAGGTGTCAGATTGAAGACTCCAATCTTGTACAGTGAACAAAGTCCAAATCAAATGGAGTTACCATTTGGTATATTAATGAAAGATATCATATGGCTTTTCTCAGTTTCTCCTCTTCTCTCTTAAAGGCGGTGGGTCAATTGAGGGTATGGTTTCATGGGCAGCTGTAGCTATCCAGTACTTTTCATGATTATTCTTCATTTGTGAGCATAAACAATGACCTAATTGTATTGGGAGAAAGGGCATCACAACCAAAAGCTACTGGCTTGCAATTTTCAGGAGGGTGTTGAATAATAATTAGGAATGGGAAACGTGGTTGAAGTGTTTCTTCTCTCTAACCTAGGAAGGCCAAAACCACTGCTAACGGTCCTACATATGGCTAGGATGTACTGTGATTTTGAGGACTTAAATTCCACTGTTTTCAAGCATTGAGCCATTGGAAATGCCATTGGATTGTTAATGGCCTTAATCAGAGCTCTGGTCACTTTCATGTAAACTTTAATTATGTTTTGGTATTTGGTAAGGTCATCATTAATTTTTAGATGAAGCCAAAAACTGGATGTTGTTAATAGCATAGTGATTCATATATTCAATGTGAATTCTCAAGTTTGCACATAGTAGTAAATTTCTCTTAATGTGGCAGGCATTTACTTTTAACTATTAAAACATAAAGTAATTCTTTAAACATAATTTTCAGTTTCATGTTAAGAGGTGATACGTAAATAAATGGATCATTTTAGGTCATTGCGGACTTCTTCTGATTTCTAAACTGAAATTCCTAGAAAGTTGAATGTGTTCCTTTTTCACAGGCAACATGGGTGCAAGATGGCAGATATAATGCAAGCACACATTAAGTGCCAGAAAAACACCACCCTCCATGTTTGTGAAGGCTGCAAAAGAGGTGACCTGGACACATATCTGATGGAGGAACCAGGCTAACAATTTTCAAAAAAAACAATGTCTATATGCAACCCTTAAAGGTCCTGGTGGCTGCTACCAGAAAGATAGCTGGAGCAGGGGGAGACAATGTGGAAATAATGCCCCTGGATTAGTAATCCAGAGACACCAGACAAATGACTTAGAAGAAGAGAGCATCAAATCATAGCCCTTGGTGGGAATGTGAATTCAATTGATAAATTTGGAATAGGAAGCTCATTTTAGTAATGATTCCATGAAACTACCATTGATTGTCACTGAAACTCCTCTGGTTTACTAATGCCCATTAGGGATGGAAATCTAACATCCTTACTTGGTCTGGCCTACATGTGACTCCTGAGCTAGGATGATGTTATTGACTTTTAAGTGGCCACTGAAAAGGCTGAGCAAACTGCTTAATTCAAGTCAGTAAGTAATGGATGAAAAGTTTACATCCCATTAAATAATTTTTTAAGAATTCCAGCATCTTGAGGTAATTTTCCAATCAATTGTATCTGCATTTTCCTGACCTGTATTATTGTAATTAGCTGACCTCTTAATTTGTATTGGAGATAGGTACAATTACAACATTTAAAAGACATTTGGACAGGTGCACGAATTGGAAAGGTTTAGGGATATATGGGCCAAACACAGGCAAATGGGATTAGATTAGTTTGGGAAACCCGGTTGGCATGGACAATTTGGAGCAAAGGGTCTGTTTCTATACTGTTTTACTCTATAGTTCTATAATTCCATAGCCTTTACTCTTAATAATAATTCTATGGAGATTCTACTTTGCTCTTTATGACTGCTAATTTACAGTCACCTTCCTTGCATTGGAGAGATCATTACTGTCAAGCTTACTAAATAACTCAAACCTTTGTTAGCAGGTGGTAGCTCAGCAGATGGCTTAGAGAAAGAACAAACAGATGCTCTGATTCAAAATATCACAGTGAGTTTTAATATGTTTAACTCCTATAATGCATAAAATCTGGTTTATAGGAATTGACATAAATGCTATTACGAACTGAGTAGAAAACATATTTGCAATGATTATTTACCATGGGATTGAAATTGTTCAGTCCAGTCTTTCAATGCTCATAGCTCAATCCCTACTTCAGTCATCTTTTTTATGATCCCATAGAGATTGATAAGTTTTAAAAAGAGATATAAATTTCTCAGCAGCCAATGGAAAGAATTGCATAAGATTCTAACTATTTTTCTGTAACAAACAAACTGCAAACAACACCGAACCTATGACTATGACTAAGCATTACCCAGCAACTATTGACTCTAGATAATAAAAAAGTTTTATCCCCATGAATCAATTAACACAAACAGAAAATAGATTGCAAATTGCTGGAAAAACTCAGCAGGTCTGGCAGCATTTGTGGAGAGAAATGACAGTTAATATTTCGGGTCCAGTGACCCTTATTCAGAACTGTGTTAACTCTCATTTCTCTCCACAGATGCTGCCAAACCTGCTGAGTCTTTCTAGCAATTTCTGTTTTTGTTTCTGATTTCCAACACTTGCAGTTCTTACAGTTTGTTTCTAGAAAATAATTTACACCTTCTTAATACATTATGCCACATTCTCACCAGATATAGCTTTGTAGTTACAGTTCCAAACTCCTCTTGTCCTCTTCTCTCTGCCTTACCAGGGCAAATATTCTAATGCCCTTTAAAAATTCCTTTCACTTAATCTTTTTAATTTCATCAAAAAGGCTTTCAGTAACAAGTAATTCTTTGATGACTCCCTCATCATTATATTGCTACAAATTCAATATTTCCAAACAAGGAATTTGTTCTGAGCACCATTCTACTTCGTAGTTAACACGAAACATTTTTTTCTCTGTCTGATTGACAGAGCAGCGACTGTTTTATGTCTTCCTGTCCAAATCTCTGGCCAACTGGCTGGGTTTTGAAAGATTGTGTCCAGCAAAACCAACTGCTCCTCCTTTATTCAATGGGTAAAACTGGCACTTGTGTTTCAATAGTGTCTATACCTGGGGCTCTATCCCTATGAGAACCAAATCACATGCATCTCCCTCCTGAGGGGCTTCAATACATTTTCAGCGATCTCCACTCTTGGGCATTTCATTCATCTTAAATTATAAAGACAATATAAAACATAACCATTGGCTAAATTCTCATATTCATAACGCTTCCAAACTCTGCCTTTGCCGAAAGAATACCAGAAAATGACGGAACTATTCAGTAGATCTTTCTTTGCTGACATGACCCAAGTTTTTTTAAATCCAATTCAGATAGTATAAATGATTCACTGAGCTCCCAGCTAGTGCCCTTACTTGTGATTTTGTTTTCAGCACAACAGTTGTCACTTGTCCTCTCTAGATCCTGCCTGAAAACTTTTATTCTTGGTTAGTTTTGAAGATCCTGAAAGGGAACAGCACAGTATAATCAAAACTCACAAGGTATTGATCAAATTAGTTAAAGGGCCAACTTACCACCTTTGAGTGCAATAAGCTTTCTATATCTGAAGTTTGCAATTATTAAACCTTTCATTTTGAATCTTTAGAATAGGATGATCTTCTGTCCTACTAGTAATATCTTCCTTCAGGCTGTATGATGAAGCTACAGAGTATTAGCTATACTGTTGGCAAAAAATAATATTGTTACAGGCAAATATCATTGCTTCACAGCTAATGACAAAATGCATGTGATGCCACTTAAGCCATTTGCTGAAAAATAAGACAGTTCTTATAGAAAATATTTTACATTCATCATATAGCAATTGCATTAATGTACATCACAGAAGGAGCTTGTTAGGCCCATCTATTCTGTTGTGTTGTTACATGAGCACTATTACTTACTGCTATAACTTGAATTCAATGATGATTCTATGTGCAGTTCTGGAATGAATTAACCACTTATGTCACACAGCTACACTGGTTAGGATTTAACCACTGATGCTGACTAATATTGCCACTGAAATCATAGATCTATTGCTATAACAAATCTGTCTGCCTGTGAACATCTGTCACTTTCTCAAGTAATGGTTAAGAATCTCGCATCATCCACAGGAAACATCATAAGTATCTTTGTCTAAAAAAAATTGGGTAACCATTAAATCAACAACTTTAAATATTTGCCAGACAACAAGGTGCAGGGCTGGATGAACACAGCAGGCCAAGCAGCAT
>NC_063349.1:38458351-38499679 GCF_021869965.1 Rhincodon typus
GAGACAACAAGGTGCAGGGCTGGATGAACACAGCAGGCCAAGCAGCATCATAGGAGCAGAGAGGCTGACGTTTCGGGCCTAGACCCTTCATCAGAAAAGGGGGGAGGGGAAGGGGGTTTTGAAATAAATAGGGAGAGAGTGGGAGGCGGATAGAAGAGGGATAGAGGAGAGGATAGGTGGAGAGGAAACAAACAGGTCGAAGAGGCGGGGATGGAGCCAGGAAAGGTGAGTGTAGGTAGGGAGTTAGGAAGGGGATAGGTCAGTCCAGGGAGGACGGACAGGTCAAGGGGGCGGGATGAGGTTGGTCGGTAGGAGATGGAGGTGCGGCTTGAGGTGGGAGGAGGGGATAGGTGGGAGGAAGAACAGGTTAGGGAGGCAGGGACGAGTTGGACTGGTTTTGGGATGCGGTGGGGGGAGGGGAGATTTTGAAACTTGTGAAATCCACATTGATACCATTGGGCTGCAGGGTTCCCAAGCGGAATATGAGTTGCTGTTCCTGCAACCTTCGGGTGGCATCGTTGTGGCACTGCAGGAGGCCCAGGATGGACATGTCGTCTGAGGAATGGGAGGGGGAGTTGAAATGGTTCGCGACTGGGAGGTGCAGTTGTTTGTTGCGAACCGAGCGTAGGTGTTCTGCAAAGCGGTCCCCGAGTCTCCGCTTGGTTTCCCCGATGTAGAGGAAGCCACACCGGGTACAGCGGATGCAGTATACCACATTGGCAGATGTGCAGGTGAACATCTGCTTGATGTGGAAAGTCTTCTTGGGGCCTGGGATGGGGGTGAGGGAGGAGGTATGGGGGCAGGTGTAGCACTTCCTGCGGTTGCAGGGAAAAGTGCCGGGTGTGGTGGAGCTGGAGGGGAGTGTGGAGCGGACAAGGGAGTCACGGAGAGAGTTGTCCCTCCGGAAAGCAGATAAAGGTGGGGAGGGAAAGATGTCTTTGGTGGTGGGGTCGGATTGCAGATGGCGGAAGTGTCGGAGGATGATGCGTTGGATCCGGAGGTTGGTGGGGTGGTACGTGAGGACGAGGGGGATTCTTTTTTGGTTTTTATTGCGTGGACGGGGTGTGAGGGATGAGGTGCGGGAGATGTGGGAGACACGGTTGAGGGTGTTCTCGACCACCGAGGAGGGGAAGTTACGGTCCTTGAAAAACGAGGACAACTGAGATGTACGGGAGTGGAATGCCTCATCCTGGGAGCAGATGCGGCGGAGGCGAAGGAATTGGGAATAGGGGATAGCATTTTTGCAGGAAGGTGGGTGGGAGGAGGAGTATTCTAGGTAGCTGTGGGAGTCGGTGGGCTTGAAATGAATATCGGTTTCTAGGTGGTTGCCCGATATGGAGACAGAGAGGTCCAGGAAGGGGAGAGAGGTGTTAGAGATGGTCCAGGTAAACTTAAGGTTGGGGTGGAAGGTGTTAGTGAAGTGTATGAACTGTTCGAGCTCCTCGTGGGAGCACGAGGCGGCGCCGATACAGTCATCAATGTAACGGAGGAAGAGGTGGGGTTTAGGGCCGGTGTAGGTACGGAAGAGGGATTGTTCCACGTAACCTACAAAGAGGCAGGCGTAGCTTGGGCCCATGCAGGAAGAAGCGGAGGACCTTAAGGCCATCTGCATGGGGAATGCAGGTGTAGAGGGACTGGACATCCATGGTAAAGATGAGGTGTTGGGGACCGGGGAATTGGAAGTTCTGGAGGAGGTGGAGGGCGTGGGTGGTGTCACGGACATAGGTAGGGAGTTCCTGGACCAAGGGGGAGAAAATGGAGTCTAGATAGTTGGAGATCAGTTCGGTGGGGCAGGAGCAGGCGGAGACAATGGGTCGACCAGGGCATTCAGGTTTGTGGATTTTGGGAAGGAGATAGAAGCGGGCAGTGCGAGGTTGGGGAACGATGAGGTTGGAGGCCGTGGGTGGGAGGTCACATATTTGCCACATCATTTTGTCAAGTATCATGATAAACAAAAGTATACGGCTCTTTCAAATTCTACTAGCTTCATCAAATTTTCACTAGTAATGAGCAGTTGACCTGAACCCCAATTAGCACTGAAATCCTTATGCCTAACACTCATCAGAGAGTAAACTAACCACTTACCTGCAAATGATCTTTCCAGCCAAATATCTAATGGAAGATCCTGAAAAACTCCCTCAGTACAAGAATCCACAGACGCAGCAGCAAAAACAACTTTCATAGAAGTCATACCCACTCCCCCTCCCCACTTTCATGGCTCTGGCTGCAGCATTCTGGGAAAGTAATTAAAGCTCTCAAAGCTTTTCAATTTGTTGGTGGATGAGTTAAGGGTTAAATGCGTGTGTATGCAGGTATGTAGTTGAGGTAATGAGTAAGTGAGTAGAGGATGCCTGATGTGCTAGGTTGGTGGGGAAGGTCACATGGCAACTGGTTCAGGTGGCAGGATTGTAGATTGCAGCTGGATGAGGCTGTTGAAGTGGGTAGTTGGGTGAGAAGGTAGGTTATTGACAAGGTTAGTCTGTGGCGAGGGCTTGATTAGGTCACCCAGAAGTTAGGCTAGAATTCTTCTGTGTAACATTTCCTCGGGGTAACTATCCAGCATTTCTGAATTGTCCAAAGTCTCTGACTCTAACTTACAGAGTCAAAGACATCTTTGGAAGCTGCCAAGGAGCTGGGGAATTGTAGAAGATCAAAGTTTCTGGGTAATTTCCATGGAGTCGGTGCATCAGAATTTCCATGAGATCCAGACATGCAACCTGGGCTGTATGTCTAATCTCTGACAATCTTGAAACCGGAAGATCTGGACCTGTGTAATGTGCCACAGAGAAAGAAAAAGTCTTGCCTTCCTAAATCTGACCACAGATTGCAAAACGATCAATTTTGAAAATGTAAGTCTTGTATAATAAATCATTTTAATTTAAAACAGATACAGATGCCAGGTCTAGACTCTTTAATAATGATAAAAAGCAGGACCCTACAGGAATGAAATCTAAACTTAAATCCTGTCAGCGTATTTTTTATTTCAAGTTCCTGTCAAGAATTTTAAATCAATTCTTGATCCAACAAATTAGTTACAAATAGCAAGTTTGATAAGAATAGCTCCTTTTAAGAACAACGGCATTTTCTGCACTGACTTCATTCTCATTCACTGCAGAACTAAATTTATGTTTGTAGCATATCAATAACTTTTACAATAAAAGAAAGCATTTGGAAATTAGTTTATGAGAACTAGGTGCAGGAATCAATCCATAATTAGTAAAACGGATCTGAAACATGCATAATGTTGGATTTTGGACCTCATTTATATGAAGTCAGTGAGCTAGGCGCCTTTTTGACATCCCCAGGCAGCTTGGAGCAAAGTAAATTTTAATTTCATTACAGTAGAGCCAAGCATAATATTTCTATATCTTCAAATTCCAAGTATAGGTAGTTTACTTATTTTCTTTTTTATGTTTTCATGGGATACGGGTGACATTGGCATTTCTTGTCAATCCATTCTTGATTGCCTTGAACTGAATGGCTTGCTGGGCAATTTCAGATGCCACTTAGGAGTCAATCACATCACAAGGGCTCTGGAGTCATTCGTAGGCAAACTGAGTGAGGATAGTGGATTTTCTTCCCTGAAAGACATTAGTGAACCAGATGGGTTTTGGCAACAATTGATAGTAGTTTCATGGCCTACGGCCCTATGTGATGCATGGATAGCAGAGAAAACCCTGGCAAAGAGGAAAGTGCTGGATTGTGCTTTAAGTAGTTTCATTTTGCAGCAATCGGAAGATATTTCTGTAACAGGAACTAAGGGAATAAGAGCCTTCAGCTCCTCAGAATGCAATATTTATATTTTATAAAGCCAAATGAGGCACTCTCGGGTGTGCAAGAGATGCATCAATATGTAGTTAGAGCTATGTAGAATGATGTGACTCAAACAGTAAGTGGCAAATTTCCTAACGCCACCTCAGTTCAGTGAGATATTTTATGCGTATGGTAGCAGTGTTGTTCCATTCATTTATTTTTAAATATGATAGATAACAGGCCACTGTTAAGCCTTGAAGTGGAGTAAGACATTTAAGAGTGCAGCATCTGAATTAAATGAACAGAATAAACGCCTCTGCTTTTGAATAATCATACTGTGCCAGTAGAGATTCTGGTTAAGCATGCAAGTCATTTGAAGGATCATCTTGTTTATGGAAGCTCCATAAGTTCAATCACGCAAGTTTTAGTAAGTTGTTAAATAAACCGGTCTGTGATTAGAAGTGAACCTATTTTGTTCTCATGCAGGAGTAAATTATTCACAAAAACATAAAAACGTGTTGTCCACTGCCTCTAGCATAACAAAATGTCCCAAGGTGATTTTCACAATGGTTATACATAAAAATTTGACACACTGAACCACATTACGAGATATTAGAGTAGATGGCCAAAAGGATACTCAAAGTACGTTTTTAAAAGTACCATAAAGCTTAGGTATGGGATTCCAGAATGTAGGTTCTGATAGCATGACCACCAAAGGTGAAGCACTTAAAATTGTGGATGCTCAAGAGGCCAGAATTAGAGAGGAAAAGATATTTCAGGGGCCTGTAGACAGAGAGGAGGTTACAAAGACCTGGAAGTGTGAGACCATGGAGGTATTTGAAAACAGAATGTGATCAGAACAATGAGATTTTTCTTCTAGTTCTGATGGAAGGTAGAAATATGTAAGCTTCCCTGTCTGCAGATACTGCCTGATATGTTGAATATTTCTACCACTTTCATTTTTTTTCAGATTTCAAGCAATCGTAATATTTTGCTTTGTTTTGTTACAGGAAGGGAATAATGGCAAATATAGAAGCATATTTTTATCTGCATGGAATTTATAAATGAGAATCCCAATACCAAATACCTCAACAAAATGTACAGCCAGCTAAAATTCACCCATATCACCATTCACCCTATTACTTTTGTTCAGCACCCAAGATAGTGGATAGAATCTTTCTAGCCTTTAAAAGATGTGGGCATTGGTGAGTCAGTGGAAAAATTGGCAGAAATGAGATTCTTGATATTGAGAGCAATTAGCCAGATTCTCTAACCAGGTTTTGAATGACGAGAAGAGAATTTCAACAGTGAGCAGCAAGAGGCTTAGTTGCAACAATTTGTATGCTTTAGATTGTCATTACCACGTAATTTCACCTTATTGACAAACAGTTTCCCATTGTACCATCCACTGGCTAGAAAGTATACAGCGACAGTTTTCCACTTGAAATTCGGAGCAGATACCAGGCGACTCCAGCTTACTACTTTTACCTCCAGCCTCCATCTTGAACAGCAGTCACAAACATCTCAGGGCATGCCAAATGAGCAGCTACTATCACCGCCCCCAAAATATGGACGTTGACATCAGACACCTTCACTACACCCTCACGACACTTCTCTGACCCACTTACAGTATGGTTCTGAACTTCAATGGTGTAGTATGAAGTATCCTAGCACTTTTCAATATAATGCTGCTGCCAGGACACTTTTAGTGTAGGGACAGGCATCCAACTAATGGATTAGACCAGAATGCACCTCAGGGCTTTTCATGTGTTCTCTTAGTGCTCAGTCACTGTCTGCCTGCTTGGATGATTACAACATCTTTCCCTTGCCTTTTTGTGCCCTTTTCGCCTCACACAGAACATAAAGGTGCACAGTACTTCTGTCTTACCTTGCTATTTAGTGCAGACACAAAACTAGGCAGCTTCTCATGGCTGTTGGCAGTCATTAATCACAGGGGTGAACATGTTGCTAAGCTGCACTATGCTGCATAAATCTCACATCTGCAACATGTGCAAGCAGGATATATGGTAAACATATTAGATGTGTTTCAACAAAATGACCATGTCTCAAAATCCAAGAGGAATAATCTTCAGTTAGATCAAGGGAGACAACTTTTAGTCAAGAAGTTCCAGTACTGTAAGTCAAGGGCAGTATCCATTATCAGTGCAGGAGATTAGACATAATCAACTGGCTGCTTAGGACAGCCAGGACTAGAGGGTTCATGTCACAATAGTTTTGGAGTAGTTCACAGTGAGCTCTGTAAGTCCAGAGGTGGCACAATGTCGCTGTCATTAGCACTGCTGCCTCACATGCCAGGGACCTGGGTTCGATTTTGCTCTTGAGCGACTGTCTAGCTGGACTTTGCACATTCTTCCTGTGTCTGCGTGGGTTTCCTCCCACAATCCAAAAGGTGGATTGGCCATGGGAAATGATAGGGTAGGGAGTAGGCATGGGTGGGATGCTCTTTGGAGGGGTGGTGTAGACTTAAAGGGCTGAATGGCTTGCTTCCGCTGTAGGATTCAGTGTAACCAGTCAAGGTATTTATGATAAGTTAGTCAAGGAACTGCATGGAGTCAGCGGGGGTTCGGGTCACCCATCAACTGGGGCTTAGAAAGATTCAGCCTAGTTACCAAAGTAGCAATCATGTTCTAGGGTCCTATAGCCTGCTCATGGCATAGGAGCAACTTGCTTCACAGCTTGCACCATAGACCTTGCATTGAATAGCTAGGTTCTACCTTCATTCTTGATGTTGCAACTAAAATGAAATTCATTTGCAAAGCTGATAATGAAAAGCGAAAATATATTTCTAAATGTGAGAATGCATTTAAATGAGAGTTGCAAGCAGATCACCTAAGTTTCCTCAGAGAGTCTTTGTACTCCTTTCCCCCACCCTGACTATGCCTTGGTGCAGTTCTGCAGCTGGGGTAGAGGCAGTCTGCCCTACAGTGGAGCTATTTATCTCAAAGTTTTGGTCAGGTCACTCAACTCATTTGTGGCTAGAGGGCCCAGGCATTTTAAGTGTGTCCTGTCCAGAGGCAGGTGCACTCTGCTCGGCTTGAACTCCAACAGAGCTAAAGGTGGCAGGCAAAATGGAGGTGGAGGTCCTGGCCACATCAGGAATATTCTGAGAAGGGACTCCTGATGGAGACTGTATGTGGTTCCTCCTCTGGCTGGGTGCCCTCTGGCACTGCCCTGTTTCCTCCATCTGGAGTGAGGTCAAAGTCTCCCTGCCACCACGATGTTGGTTCTGAACACTACTGGCTAGAGAAAGGGAGTGCAGGTGTGTGCATATATCCAGCAGACACTAAGGGTGCTGACCCTAGCTTTCCAAGCCAGCTACCAACCTGAGCTGACAATCACATGCTAGGGGCAGCATGGTGCAGACAGCCTTGCTAGAGTCTTCCAACCTTTGTGTCAGCTTGCCCAGTGCTTCTGACAAACCTATCTGTAGCTCCTGTGTGAGCTTGTGCATTTCTATGAGGTTGCTAATAGCCAACACCAATGGGGTCTTCCCCTGCCTGTGGCTGAGAAGGTGCCTGGTCTCCAGCAGTTCTTCGAGTGCTAGTGACCTGGGCTATTTCTTCCTTGGCCAGCTCCTCCAGGAAGAGGGTGCTCAGCACGTCCAGCAGGTGCTCCTGCCTTGAATCTCGATAAATATCCACCAAGGGGACAATATTTGAGCTAGTAGAGGGTGCAGGAGGAATCCTTGCCAATGCATCCTCTGAGGGATCTGTGTCGACTTCGTCAGAGATCGCCTTCTGGATGGCAGAGACTGCAGACTCCACCGGGGCCTGCAGGAGGCAAAAGGGAGTGTGAGTTTTGGAAATGTGGTGGTGGTTTGAACATGTTAAGAGTAATCTACTGTCATGATAATAGAAGAGCAACATAGAAATGGATAACAACTTTATTTGGCTGAGGACTTGGAGGTTTCGGCATTGCTTCATGACCAATCATGGTGCTCCTTAGCTAGGTCAAGAATCTTCTCCTCACAGAGTGTGACGAGACAAATATTGGGCACCCCACCCCCCAACTTGGTTCTTTGTGCCCTATTGAGAACCATTTCCACCTGTAATAAGAAATAGGGCTGGACTGGGTGAGATGAAAGTGGGTGGCACAGCTATGAGTGCTGCTGCAGTTGGAGGACAGATGGTGAGGTATCTCAAGTGAGTAAATAGTCAGTGAAGATGCAATGCAGGCTTAGTAGTTTGGGGTAGTATGGAAGATAAGTGTAAGTTAAGGAAGATGTTGCATTAACAATAAGATGGATAGAGCATGACCGTTGATGGGAGCTGAGTGTAGTAGCAGAGATAGAGTGAGTGTGAGGTAAGTGAGAGCACTTCCTTCGTGTGGCATTTTTGCAACAGTGATTTTTCTGGACTGTGGAAACTCTACTGCCAAGGTGGCAACCTTGGAGCAGACTGGCAACATCTGATGGTATGGTCTCATATGACAGCCTTGAGGGAAAAGGATGGCCCTCCTCTGTACCACCCCATTCACAAGGACTTCCAGGCCCCTCTTAGCAAGTCAAAGTGCCAATTTGCCTTGGTTCACCATCTCCAGGGCAATTCTTCAAATGAAGGAACTGGGCAGAGTAGCTCTGGGCTGACAACGTGATGCATGACAGTGATTAACTATGGTGCCGACATCAGGAATCCTGGGAAGTCATGGCAATGCTAAATACTTCCACCTCAGGAAAGGTGAAGGCAGTATGAATGGGACTCCTAATAGGCATGGGACACAGGTAATGAGGAAGGTTTTAGAGCATGACATGAGAAATCTCATTTGGGCTTACAGAAGTAAATCCTTCATAAAACTTGCACCAATAGAGTCATAGAGTCATAGAGATGTACAGCATGGAAACAGACCCTTCAGTCCAACTTGTCCATGTTGACCACATATACTAAATTATTCTAGTCCCATTTGCCAGAATTTGGCCCATATCCCTCTAAACCCTTCCTATTCATGTACCCATCCAGATGCCTTTTAAATGTTGTAATTGTAGTAGCCTCTACCACTTCTTCTGGCAGCTCATTCCATACACACACCACCCTCTGTGTGACAAAGTTGCCCCTTAGATCATTTTTAAATCTTTCCCCTCTCACCTTAAACTTATGCCCTCTAGTTTTGGACTCCCCCACACCAGGCAAAAGACCTTGGCTATTCATCCTATCCATGCCCTTCATGATTTTATAAAGCTTATAAGTTCACCCCTTAGCCTCCAATGCTCCAGAGAAAATAGCCCAAGCCTCTTCAGCCTCTCCCTGTAGCTCAAACCTTCCAACCCTGGAAACATTCTTGTAAAGCTTCTCTGAACCCTTTCAAGTTTCACAGCATCCTTCCTATAGCAAGGAGACCAGAACTGCACACAATATTCCAAAAGTGACCTAACTAATGCCTTGTGCGGCCCCAACTTGACTTCCCAACTTGGTCCCAAGGGATTCATAATTATATAAAACAGCTGTCAATATCTGAGTTTAGACCTGAGGTTGATAGAAATGCTCAGAATGAGGAAAATATAAAAAAGTGCCAAAGAAAGCCAGCTGTATGACTCTAAACGACAACTCAGTTAAAAAGTTCCAGAACCTTTCATGATTGTTGGATGATTTTTCTGTTGGAAACTTGAAGTGATTAAAAATAGAAAAGATGTTTGGAAACCTTTGGGCGCTCTTGGGATTCCCATTTTCATGATGAATGGAGTGTTCTGAAGGGTTGCATGTGTAAATTATGTGGAGTTTCCTGGTTAGTGCCGATATTTTATAGCTACATGATCAGGTGTTACTGAAGATATTTCTGATGCTTTTCTCTCTTAACTGTCTGTACATGTGCTCGACAACGTGTCCCATGTGGTTCAGCTTCTGTCTCTCTCTGCTCCTGTCAAATTCCAATTCATGATACCAGATTGGGAGTACACTGGAGAGAGCTGCACACCTATGGAGATACCTGCGCTTTCTAATCTGCATGCCAATGTTCTCTTTACTTTATTATTCTCATGCAGATGTGAACACTGCTGTATTCCTCCATTTCACATAGAGTTCTTTATAATGACATGAAAAGGCTTAAGAGAATAAGATACCCAAGGCCCCAAGAGCCACCCTCATGCCCTGGATCCCATAGTTGTGTAGCAATTGGATAGTAAGAAATCACTTTTGGTTGACAAAATGATGTGGCTTGAAACTATCTACTCATCTGGCCACATCAGTGCATCTTATATCTCCAAAAACTTGGGCAAATGTGGCATTTCTATAAAAAATAACCACCGACTTTTTTAATCACCTTGTTCTTACGTCAGTTGAAAACAAATATGCCTGCTTGACTACATAGGGCATTACTGACACTACTTGGGCAAAAAGAGATAGCTCGCTGATGACTAAAATCAGCTATATGCCTGTGGCAAAAACAAAACTAAGTGCAGTACTGATTTTATGGAAAGAGCTTTTGTAAGCTCTGAGTTGCAGAGCCACTTCAGGACTTGGCCAAGGAAAGTGTGTTCATCATGTAGTCTACGAAGTTGATATCAAACAATGGTGAGTCAGAATACAGGAAGGAGAAAGAGAGAGAGAGAGAGAGAAAGAGTGCTTGGTGCTGTGGTGTGTTGTTTACAATCTCTTTCTCAATGTCAACAAAACAAAAGAACTGATCATTGACTTCAGGAAGAAAGGAGGAGGACACATCCCCATCTGCATCAATGGAGCTGAGGTGGAAAGGGTCAAGAGGGTCAAGTTCCTAGGAGTGATGATAACCAGCAACCTGTCCTGGACTTCCCATGTAGATGCAATGGTCAAGAAGGACAACGACAACTCTTCTTCTGCGGTTGCTTAGGAAATTCAGCATGTTCATAACGACCCTCACCAACTTTCACAGATGCAACATAGGAAGCATTCTGTCTGGGTGCATAATGACTTGGTACAGCAACTGCTCTGCTCAGGACCATAAGAGACTGCAGGAAGTTGTGTGCACAGCCCAGATCATCATGGAAGCCAACCTCCCATCTATGGACTCCATTTATACTTCTAGTTGCTGTGGAGAGGCTGCCAACATCATCAAAGACCTTTACCACCCGGTAATGCTGTCTTCCAATCTCTTCCATCAGGTAGAAGATACAGAAGCTTGAAGACAGGCACCAACAGGTTCAAGAATATCTTCTTCCCGGCAGTTATTAGATTGCTGAAAGGGCCTCTCTAGCTTCAAATTATATTGATCTTGCTTTATGCACCTCCTGTGCAGCTGTAACCTTGTATGCCTCTCTCTGTCTGAGCACTCTATATTCTGTATGTTCTTGCTTACTACGATCTGCCTGTACTGCTCGCAAACAAAGCTTTTCACTGTACTGAGGCACATGTGACTGTAATAAATCAAATCAAATCAAATCGAATTTCAACCTATAAATCATTCTTACCCAGCCAAGGGTAGGTGATCAGTGCAGGAAAGATCCCAAGTCAGTCATGTGATGAAAAGTATGTGGAACTACCTCTACCATTACTATTCGTAACTCCAGACTAACAGATGCATGTAAAAAACAAATGCCACCTCAAACTGTCTGAGTGCATGGTAACAAAACAATACTGCCACTGACTTAATGAGCTGCACAATCTGTTTATTTTCTTGAAAAGCATTTTGGTCTCTCTGTGCCATCACAGAAATCTCTTCCAGATTTTCTCAACTATGACATGACTTCCTAACTCCATGGAAACCATCTGGTTCTAGTGAATTTCTGAGCTGAGTTTTACCAAAAATCAGCTCTGTGTCAATTTCAGGGAATTTCATTGAGGATTTCACTCTAGTGAATTGTCTCATGCAATTCACCACTGCTCACCTCATTAAGAATACTCCACACCTCAATGCTGCTGGTCTCACACTAATCTTGTGCTAAGTAATAGAGGAAGTACTCATTGTTGCCAGGATCTTCCAGAATTTGGCCGTTGGTGCCATTTTTAAATTGCAGCTTTGCACCAGGTCAAACACTGCTAGCCAGCAGTTGCTATTTACAGTGTTGCTGCACTATTCTAAAGGACATAGCTTTGAAAGGGTATTTGGCACCTTGCATTGCCAATAGGGACTAGAAGGTTCTGGTGGATGGAAAGTAAGTCTGTCCTCTTCTCTCAGGACCACCAAAGGAGACCATGGCACCAGACCCTATCAGCTGGATCTGTAGTTGTCGCCCAGTTCAGTGTGGAGTCAGTGGTCTGGAGAATTGCCCAGCATTGCAGGCACAGTCTAACCAAATTCCTATACAACTGAACTAAGACTTCACCAGTCCTGTAATTAAACCATCATTCAAACAGGCCAACGTTCCATTAGCCTTCCCAACAGCTTGCTGCACCTGCATGTTAACCTTTAGTGATATATCAAAGTTGACTGTTTCCAATTACTCATTTACCATTTTCTTTCTTTGTCCAGTCGATTTTTCTCAGTGATTTGACTTTCCACAAGTTGAATAGTTTGATACACATGCAAAATTTCCTTCTGTCTGTGAACTCATGTGATATTCACATCCCTTGCACAACTTTCTCTGTCTGGTGTGCATTACATAGTTTCACAGCATCAACACTGCTGCCTTACTTTTGACTTAACTGAGAAGCCAACTCTCTTGGGAATCAGCATCTTCATCTGCCTACTCATGGCTTCAAGCTCTCCGGCAATGTCTACAGCCAGGGATATTGCAAGCTTGTCCTTTCCAATTAAATTCTTTTTCTACTTCAGGGTATACAGAACCTCAAATTAGCTGACCTAGCAGCCTTTCATCTGTGGTCTTGAACTTACATCTTTCGGCCTCATTTTCCAGTCTTGAAATGAAATTGTCAACGCGTTCCCCTAATTCCTGCCTCAGGTTTCGACATTCATAATGATAGATTCAATGATTTGACTTTGGCTGAAGAGCTGGTATGCTGAAATTTTTTCAGACATTTGCTTTTTACCTCGTATTCAAAAATATTAACTCTTTCTCTCCGTAAGAGGAGCACTGCTAAATTTTTCCTCATCACTAGTGTCTTTTCAAAAGTTATTGAAGTCAATCTGCACTTTTGGTGAAACTTCTCAAATGCCTTTATGAGACCATCAACCTTCCAATTCACATTGGATTGCAGCTGTGTGTTAATGTGGCACCCACTTTGTCTTAGGGAGAGTCATATAGTATTTCTTTTTTCTCTCTGCACTACTCTGAGTTGATTTGTCAAACCAATTCAACATTAACAACAGAAACAAAGTTGCTGGAAAAGCCCAGCAGGTCTGGCAGCATCTGTGAAGGAAACAACAGAGTTAACGTTTCGGGTCCGGCGACCCTTCCTCAGTTTTCCTTCACAGATGCTGCCAGATCTGCAGGGCTTTTTCAGCAACTTTGTTTTTGCTCCTGATTCACAGCATCTGCAGTTATTTCGGTTTCAATTCAATGTTAAATTTGAATAAAATGCAACAGTTTTTACCCAAGGATAATGGCTATCAATGTATTTTGTCTAGTTCCCTTAAGTTTAAATTAGTCACACATTAAGCTCAAAATGCTGGACTTCCATCAAGTATGTAGTTCACCTTCCATGGTGCTGGTGGATTGATGAACTGATAAACCATTACTCAGCTCATCAATGGGAGGAAGAGCAGGTGAAACAGCTGGTAAGAGTGTAGAGAGCAACCTAGAAAGTGACTGCTAATGGTTGTAAAGGAGAGTTTAAGTTGTAAAGTAGATATTAATGACAGATTTGAGAGCAAAGGCAACTGGACATAGACAAGTCATAGAGGAGTGGGAGGTTGCGTAGTATGGTAAGCAAAATGGAAGAAAGTGTTCTTGCTCTGAAGGTTTTGAACTCAGTGTTCAGTCTAGAAGGCTGTATTGTGCCGAAGTAGAAAGCAGGGTACTGTTGCTTCACCTTGCATTGAGTTTCATTGGAATATTGTGGCAAACCCAGGATGGAAATGTTAACATGTGGTAAGCAGTTTTAAAGTTGGGGTCATTCTTATTGACAGAGTGGAGGTGTTCTGCAAAGCAATCACTCAGTCTTTGTAAAGGAGACGAAATTGTCTGTTTCCTATGTGTGCATAGTAAATGCTGACATACTAATATTTATTCACATACAGAAAAACTGGACAACATCTTTTATTCATTCTTTCATGAAAGGTACACTATTTCCTATAATAAACACAGTGATCAGTGATTACAGTAGGTATTGCAACAGCAAGATTGTCTGATGTCAGTTGGCACTTAAGAGTCATAGAGCCATAGAGATGTACAGAACGGAAACAGACTCTTCAGTCCAACTCGTCCATGCCGATCACATATCCTAAATTAATCTAGTCCCATTTGCCAGCATTTAGCCCATATCCCTCTAAAGCCTTCCTATTCATATACCCATCCAGATACCTTTTAAATGTTGTAATTGTACTAACCTCCACTACTTCCTCTGGCAGTTCATTCCATACACGCATCACCCTCTCCGTGAAAAGGCCCCTCAGGTCCCTTCTATATCTTCCCCCTCTCACCTTAAACCTATGCTCTCTAGTTTTGGACTCACTACCCCAAAGGAAAAGACCTTGAGTATTCACCCTGTCCATGTCTGTCATGATTTTATAAATCTCTATAAGGTCATCCCTCAGCTTCCTACACTCCAGAGAAAATAGCCCCAGGCTTTTTAGCCTCTCCCTATATCTCAAACCCTTCAAGCCTGGCAGGTTCTTGTAAATCGTTTCTGATACCTCCTATATTTGTTTGGCTTTAATTACATTATTGTTCTTTGTAAAAGGCTTCCAAATGTATAATATTGGTTCAAATATTCAAATGTCTATTTCAACTTTTTGTTATGGTTAAAACTGTGGTACATGAGAAAACAAACGAAAGAATTCTACTTATAATATGTCAAAGTCTGCTTCGTCACTTCCATATTTGAGTACAACATCGGGGCGATAGTCCTGAATTTCAGTTCTTCTACCAGTCTCTATTGGCAAGTTTGGCAGAATCCTGTAAACAATACTACCTCCCAGTGTGAGGCATTCCGAAGCTGCGAGTTCTTGTTCCATGTCTTGGATGTGGACTTAGTGCATTAATATTGACTAGCATCCCAAGAGAGCATGTGTGCCTCATTGGTAAGGTCATAATACAGAAAATGGCTTGAAATCAAAAAGAACAAATAATCTTTCATAATACTGTAACTCACCCAATTACTTAGAAGTGCTAGGGTCAGGGATCAAAAATAAGGACTTGTGGAATAATTTCCCCAGTACACTCTGAGAGTGAAATATCCCCTGGCCTGGATTGAAGGTACATATCATTAACATCTAGCCTGCATTTATCACTCCTGTATTACCACAAACACCCCCTTTTCCTTTTCCTCTGTGGTACCCACACAATCTGTTCCACTTGGTCCTCGTACCACTTTGTCAGCAGCATAAAAGCCATCATTTTCCAGCCTCACTCTGTTCAAAAGAAGAGTTATATTGGGCTCAAAAAGTTAACTCTGTTTCTTTTTGAACAGATGTTAATAGACCTGTTGAATTACTCCAGAATTTATTGTTTTCATTTTAAGCCAACTTGCTACCTTCTTTAACAAATGAGCTGCCTTGGAGCACTTGGTTGACATTCTGAGCTCCTGAACTGTATAAATGAGGTCTGACACAAAGATAGTTTGGGCTTGCTCATCATATAATTCAGAAGGTGGCCAGCTATCTGATTTATAGTACAGAAAATAAAAAACAGGTCCATAAATTCCAAATCTTGCTGACAATCTCTGCTTTTGATAGTTTCTAAAGTTTTTTTTTCCTTTGGTCACTCCTACTGCAACTCAATATACTTCTGTAAAACAGCATTCCTCCCTCCTGCTGCCTATCTTGCAGACAGGAAAAGATAGAATCAAAGTATACTATTGGGATACCAGCCATTGCTGAGTTCCTTGCGACTCAAGACTCAATACTTAATAGACTGTAAGTACATGTCTGAAGAAGTTTATAATAATCTCTGCTCCAAGCAGTATCCTTTGAATTGAACTGCTGACTTGCCATGTTTAATGCTTCAAGGTACTTCTCCTTGTATTCTGTAAGGTCTTTGCTGATGGTCTGTTGAAATTTTGGGCCTGAATTTCCAATTAGTAGTAAACCTAATGAATGTAATATTAAAATTAGTAGATCAGAATTTGAGACTCAGAGAGGATACAATAGTTTTAAATATGCCCCAAATTCTGCTCGAATAGAGGAGCATTATTAAACATAGTCATCACCAGATTCCCCATCATGTAACCATTCAATTGTGTGAGGCATTGAGTCCGGTCTCTGCAATCAGCTTCAACTGGCAGCACAGGTCATTCCAGGTGGGCTGATTTCGGAGGTATTTCATTTCTATATAACTACTCGATATGGATCTTACTCAACGTTTGTGAAGTTAAACAACCAGAAGCATATTGTTGCAGTCATAATGGGCAAGACAGCTGTTGTTTCTAGCCTGACTTCTGCTCTATAATGGTCCACATTCAGAACAAAGACATTTTAAAATCCTGCTTCAAGTAGCAATCTGCAAAATTTATGGAGCGTGGATCAGAATGACTGAAATGCTGAGCAATCAGTTAGCAGTTTCCTGATGCTGCATGTAATAACAGATGCTGGTATAGAAGCCCATGTGCTGTGCTGTCAACAGCAGTCTATTCGAGCTTATCTGTCCAAATAAACCTGCAAATCAGGGACAAATAATGCCTTTCTACGCCCACTTCACTCTTTTTGGCTATGATAATGCATCCAGGAAATGCTGTTAACTGGTGATGAAATTGTAACTAGCTGGGGAAGATACCTCTTACAATATTAGACTTCTCAGTTGAAACACTTTTGTAGTGCTCAGGGTAAGTCAAGGACGTAAGTTCTAACCTGCAACTTTGGGTCCGAGGGCCATTGTTTGGGTTTATCTCTTTTGTTTAACTAAATAAACTCAATGTTTTCTTTAATATACATACAAAATATAAAGAGCAAAACTTTGGCAATTACTAAACACCAGGATCACAATGCCCCTTTCCCCAAACAAGATTGAAGTGATGCAGGTGGCAAATGAATTTTGTCTGCATGCTCATTTCCATGATTGTGACATGTAGCTAGTTTAAAGATGATATAATTTTATTTTCTGCATTTTTGATTGCGGACTAAAATGAAAAAAGGACCATTTTAAAACCAAGGACTTTGGAAGAGATTGCTATATGTTTAAAATCAAGTTACTGAAACTCATTGTATATGGTGTTTACACTGCTGCATTGTTCAAGCAAGTGGGCTTAGACAATATTTGTAGACAGTCCGGCACTGGGGTGTGTGTGCAAAGTGTAATTTATCCAGCAAGAAGTAGCTGATTGGTTTGTACAATTTCACCTGTCATAGATGCCAAAGGTCATCAATTTGCTGACATCCTCCTGGTTCTTGGGCAGCTGAACAACTCATTGATGTGATCAATATAGTGAGAAGCCTTCAGACTGCTTGAAGGACAGTATGCCCCTTTCTCTTTGTGCAGTAAAACTACTTAGAACCTGAAGAGAGCCAGTTATTTTCTCCAAACAGTTGCTGGAAGCCCTGTTGCATTTAACCAGTAACTAGGAGACTTTGTAGTTATTCTACCAATCACTGTGTGCCTCATGCGTAGAAGTAAGATAACCTGGAGTAAATAGAATGAAGAACAGAAAGTCTTAGCAAGCTGGAAGGAACATCTCAACAAACTAAAAAAAGATAAACCAAACAAAGCAAAAACTGTGGATGTTGAAAATCTGAAACCAAAACAGAAACTGCTGGAGAAACTCAGCAGGTCTGGTAGCATCAGTAGAGCTAAAGCAGAGTCAAAGTTTTAGGTCCTGTTCTGAAGAAAGGTCACTGGACCTGAAACATTGACCCTGCTTCTTGATTTCTCTCTACAGGTGCTACTGAGTTTCTCCAGCAATTTCTGCGCTTACCTTAACAAACCAGTGAACTGATGCTATTGAATCATGGTTCCCAGGTTTCTTTTCCCTACAAGTATAAAACACTTCCTTGTTTCTTTGCGTTTGTTTGTATGTCAGTAGGGGTTTTAAAAGGGGTTAAGACTTTAACTAGCAGAGTCATATTTTGATAGTTCATAAATTTTTACTTATCATTACAATGTACTTATTTATAATAGACAGTAGTTTTTGTGAAGAACAGGAAACTGGTCAGTATTTTCTGTTAAATTAATTACAACAGCCTGGTAAATTAAGGACTTTATGTGCTTTGGTTAAATTATTAACTTCTGTGCAAACTTGGGAGTAGTGGGGTTTGGGAATCAGTGCAATTTGGGTCATAACAACTGGCGACAAGTTTGTAACGGGGGTGGGGGGATGGGTTCAGATTGGTGTGAGGTTAACATCAATTAAAGCTAACCTGTATTATTTAAAACCAATCTGCCAGTCTTAAAAGCAAAAGATATTCAGGAAGCAGTAGAGTTCAAAATTGCTGTAAATGACTCTGAGTAAAAGGGAATCAATGCAATTGAGCAACAAACTAGAAGGAAGACCACAGGTGCAGAAGCTGGAGACAAGGAGAGAGGTCATCTTTTGCAAGGAGTCACAGGTCTCACCTCAAATACATTTAAGACCAAAATACCATAAAATGTAGGAGCAGAAATAAGCCATTCAGCCTCCTGGTTTAGCTTTGTCATTCAATTAATCATAGCTGGTCTGATAATCCTAACACTACTTTCCTTCCTTTTCACCATAATCCTCGATTCCCTTACTGACCAAAATTCTGTCTCTCTCAGCCTTGATTATGCTTAATGACGCAACTTCTACAACTCTTTGCAGTAAAATATTCCACAGACTCATAACTCTCTGAGAGAAGAAATTTTTCCTCATCTCTTTAATAAGTGGGTGACCTCTTAGTCTAAGATTTTGCCCTCTGGTCCTAGACTCTCTCCCAAGGAGAACCAACCTTTCCACATCTACCCTGTCAAATCCCCTAAGAATCTTTTGTATTCAAATAAGGTTGCCTCTTATTCTTCTGAACTCAAATGTGTATAGGTTGAAACTACTCAATCTTTCCTCGTAAGATAGTCCTTCCGCACCTGCAATCAACCTCATGAACTTTCTTTGGACTGCTTCTAATGCCAGTATATCTTTCCTTAGACAAGGGGCCCAAAACTATTCACAGCGTTTCAGCTGTGGTTTGATTAATGCCTTGTATAGTTTTAGAAAGACAAGTGAATGGAAACAGATAGCCATGGAATTCGATGCATATTTTGACATAATATTGGAAAATGTTCAATGATTGATCAGATGTTGTCAAAAACAGTGAATGAATTTCTAAATGCCGTTTCATATGCACTGCACCTCATTTTAGTTATCTGTTTTACACATTACTCACTGATCAACAATTCCTAACAATCAGGATATATAATTAACATTCACCTGCTTTGATCATCCGCACATACTTATCACAATATATGCATCATTTTCATATCTTCCACCTATCCAGCTATGGTGGACATTTTTAAAAAATTCTTTCATGAGGAATCTTTATGCTGACAAGGTCAACATTTGTTGCCCAATCCCAGTTGCTCTACCCAGTTGCTTGTTAGATCAATTCAGAGGTCAGATAAAGTTCAACTATATTCCTGTGGGTCACATGTAAATCGGAGATAGCAGATTTCCTTCCCTAATAACAATGAGTGAACCAAATGGGTTTTTATGACAGTTGATGATGCTTCCACGGCTGCCATTACTAAGACTAGGTTTTAGTTCCTGGTTGTATTGTTTCAGTTGTAATTCCACGAGCTATCATACTTGTATCCCCAGAGATTTAGCCCATATCTCTGGATTGCTAGTCTAGTCACATTATTACTACATCATCCAAACAAAATGCAACACATGTATGATGCACTTTGAATATTCAGTGCCCAGTCCTGGTCACCATGCAGCCATGTTTCTGTAATGTCAATTAGATCATATCCCCCACCCCGGTTGAAAACGCTGCATGTATTCATGTTCAGTTCCCTTAACTTCAGCTTTTTGACATCATTCCAATTTCAAAGCATATTCAATGTTCAGTTTTGTTTCTCTGTATTGTAGTCTCCATAGCAACTTTTTAACTGCCTGTTATCCACATTACTCTCTTGCAATTTCGGTTATTCCTCAGGTTCCAAACCCTCTGAAAAGTTGTTTAAAGCTGGCCATAAAACAGAAGCTCAGCCTAAAGTCACATCATTCCACTAAAACCATCTCAGAATATCTTTCCTGAAAATTTGGTAGAAAATAATTGCTCAATGAAATATGTCCTGAAGCCAAACAATATTACACTAAAACATTGCAGGAAACTGAGATTAGATTGTGAGGAACAACCAAAAGGAATAAGACCACATTTCACTCATTCAGAACATTTGAACAAGCATGCTAAATCCCTTCCTGAGGCATTGAAAAGACAAACTGTAGCTATCAGATAACTCAGTTGGCTGGACAGGTGGTGTGTGAAGCAGAGTGATGCCAACTGCATGGTTCAGTTCCTGCACCAGTTGAGGTTACTATGAAGGACTCTCTTTCTCAACTTTTCCTCTCACTTCAGGTGACTCTCAGGTTAAACAACCACCAGTAATCTCTCTCTAATGAGAGAGCAGCCCTATGGTCTGGTGAGACTTTGGTGACTTTACTTGTACAGAATCCAATGATGGAAACATGGAATCCAACAAATGCCGTCAATGAAGGGGCGAGTACAATATCATTCTTTATTGATACCAAAACCAATGTGCAAAGGAGAAGGAACAGAGTTCATATTTGACACGTAACTGAGATAGAAAAGCAGAAGAGATAATCAATAAGATCAGAAACATCGCTAGTTAGTAATGCAACATTTGCAACCTCAAGCAAGACTCCTGCAACATTAAATGCAACACACGCCTCAGCTGTGTAGCATGCCAACCCACTATTGAAAATAATGAATATCATTCACAAGACAGAGACAGAACATCTGAGGCATCAGCAATACTCAGTAATACCTCTTAGAAAGAAAAACAATTACAACGTTTCTAAGAAGGGGTTCAATTTATTTATAAAGAAACATTGTTAATCATCTTTGGTTTAAGAAAAGCATAGTTATTGACTAGAACATTTGCAATGATGTAGAGTCCTTCTTTAAAGAAAGAAGGAGATTATATTGCTACATTATTCATAAACAGCTAGGAACTAAATATTGCTTGAATGTACATCTGCTTCTGTACTGTAGTATTCATAGAATTGTAGAACCCTACAATGGGGAAGCAGATTATTCAGTCCATCGAGTCTGCACTGACCCTCTGAAGAGCATCCCACCCAGACACACCCCTCTATCCTATCCCTGTAACCCTGCATTTCCCATAGCTAATCCACCTAACTTACACATTCCTGGACACTATGTGCAATTTAACATGGCCAATCCAACTAACCTGCACATCTTTAAACAATAACATATTAGTTGGTCAGTTCTCTAGCCACATGGTGAGCTGAAATAATTACTCTTGATCAAACTCCACCATTTCAAATCAAAAGCCTGATTAATTATCAATAACTCATGGAAACTGGTAGATGTAACAGATCTTAACCTAAACTGGATTTCCAATGGAAATGCTGAGGAGACAGCACAAGTAGACATTTTGATACCTGCTTAAAAATTAATATGAACAAACTTTGGGGTGGAGGAGGAAGGAGGGGAACAGAGAATGGTAGCTGTGACAAAAGACAGGCTATGTACATCTTCAATGCTTTGTTTGACTATTGCCCCATTTTGAGCATTTAATGGAAATGGTGTTGGATGAAACATAATCGTAGTTTTTGACGTGAGGTGGTGTGATATGCTGATGATCTGCAACTTTCTGGCATCTATCTTCCAATAGTGTCAATGAAAGAGCCCTTTAATTTTGCCCAGAATATCTTTCCAGAAAGCCTTTAGTAGAATCAAGGCTGGATTTGTCTTTCTGTGAGTTTTCCACAGAAAAATCACAATGCCCTTTGCTGTGGTATCTAGTAACAAAGTCATCAATGGACGTTTAGGGTTTCTGTTGGTACAACATGTGTTGGGATCTGTTGAGCCAGTTGTTCATTTGTACCTTGAGCATGTCCTTGAGTACTTGCTAAAACTTCTGACAATTTTTAAAATCACTCTCAGAAAGACTGAATGTGTTTCTTCAGCAAAACCCATCATTATGAAAGTTTGTAACATCTTTACAGACCTCCTCTCGAGATCATTTGTACCTTGATCTGCGAAGTAAATTTTCTTGTTGTTTAAGTCCAAAGATGTGCAGGTTAGGTGGATTGGCCATGCTAAATTGCCCGTAGAGTTCAGGGATGTGTGGCTTAGAAGGGTTATAGGGGGATGGGTCTGGGTGGGATGCTCCAAGGGTCGGTGTGGACTTGTTGGGCTGAAGAGCCTGTTTCCACACTGTAGAGATTCTATATAGTTTAGTGAAGGTGACATTTGCTGCTCAATCCATTGTCAAATGCTGACCTTCCATTTATTGTTGAAGGTATGTAGCTTCTTGTTTTATTGGAATAGAGTGCAGTACTTGTTTGCTCCTTTCTTTTACTTGGTCCACCATTTCGTTCCCTTATGTTCCTTCTATTTTACTTTATTTTTCATGGTTTTGGCCTTTTTAAGAAAGTTTACAAAAAGTGTATTTGTGCCTTTATGAAATGAAGACCTGTAGTTGCGGGATTCAGCCAGGAGGGGGAGCTCCCACCAAATAATGAATAAGGGCATCACATAAGCTTTGTTACAATTGAAGCAGACAAAATGGCAGATTCAACTGACTACTGCACACAGGTAAACTTCTGTATGCATCAAAATCACATTTTTGTGCTTAAATTACCCTTTTTGTTAAAAAAAGGGGGACTGCATAGTTAAACTGAGACTATCCTTTAACTATCAGTATTGCTCTTAAGTTGAGAAGAAGCTATTTACCCAAATATTTTGTTCTTTAGACCTTTATGAAGATTTTTGACTGTTGTGTTTTAACTTCTGTGTTGGGATCCATGCTGACATTTTGCATTTTATTTCTGTAAGATAAATTAAAAGGTTCTGGCTTGATAGCTTGAACTTGAAATAGAAAGAAAGTAAATCTACCTTCTGTCTATTTAAGTTGGGGATCTATTCTCATGCAAATTTATTGTGGTTGGTCAACTATGATTCGGTACAGTCTGACCTTCAGTGAAGATTCTTCTACAAGCAGCTGCTGGAGCTGACTACCACATTGTCACCATAATTTAATATGACACCATGGCGTGATGTGATATGATACACTGATGCTCTGAAATTGTCATGCTGTGACACTGATTTTAGCTCCTTTAACTTAAGGATGAGATGTGCATCACATAGTACTGAAGAATGCAATACACTTTTATTACAACAGCTAGTATATGCACATTACAATCACAGGGACTTGCATGTGTTGTAAAGAGGATGACAACCCCCTTCTGAGAACTAAAAAAACCGAAACACCCAAAGAGGAGCACCTCGCCCTATAATCTATAAAAGGAGTTGAAAAGTGGTGTGACCTGCCTTTCAGCAACTTCTAGTAGTTAAATAAAATAAATCCCTGCCACTCACTTTACAATCAACAAGTAACAATTTATGTATCTAACGCTAGCAGTGAACAAATTAACTAAAGTATTAACAAACCAAATAAATCATTTCTAATGACTAACTATTCCCGCATAAAGCAAGATTCTAAAAACAAATCCCACTTATATTTAAAAAAAATTACTATCTCGAAACAACAGCCAAGTTACATGTCTTCTGTAATGTTCTTTGATTTCTCCATTGATTCTTCTGTCAGGAATATTAACTAGTTGTGCTGTGGGTGCGTGCCTTTGTTATTTAGATGGTGCTTTCTCTAAGACTTAGAGTAGGCTGTGAGAGCTAGCAATGCTCTCTTGAGAGCTAAGGAGTGTCAACTCTGGTGAATGGCAGTTAGCTCTGCTGTTTTGTTCAACTGCCTCCTTTTTTATACCCTTGATGACATATCAATACTTCTTATAATAGAATTGGTCCTAGGTTGTCAAAACCATCAGATTTAAATTTAATTAGCATTTTGTTATCTAAGTGCTGGTTCAAATTGATTGGCTAAATTCAAAATTTGTCTTGGTAAAAACTACTGCTTGGCCTGCTAACTGTATGGCTTTTTGATATAAATGTTTCAGTTCAGCTGCTCTCTGTGTTCTTGCAAACATTCAAGGTGCTGCATACAGAATCCATTTTACATCTCTAAGCAAAGAAAAAAACACATCGCCTTTTAAAGGGACCATGCAATACTTTCCTCCTCACATTTTGAAAACACCAAATTCTAACTTCCTTCGTCCCAATCACAATTAGTCTACCCAACTTTGCAACACCTCCCACCCTTAGGAAAAAAACCAAACTATCATTATAAAAGGATGGTTTCATTTTTTTCTTTAAAAACCTTAACTCCATTATATTACTAGAGCCATAGCTTATTAATCTAGAGTTTATACTATTTCTATATATATATATATAACAGTGAATACTACTGATTCTATCTTATATGAACATTTTTTTTTCTAAACTCACGATAAAATATCCATGATAACATTTTCGTGACCCACAACATGTACAATCTGTAAATTACATGCTTGTAACATAAGACTCCAATGAAATAATCTGTTTTTCATGTAATTAAATCTTCCCAGAAATGTCAAAGTATTGTGATCAGTATACACAATTGTCTCTAATGCATTGTTTGCAATGTAAACATTAAAATGTTGTAAGGCCATTACCAAACCCAATAACTCTTTTTCAATGGTGGAATATTTTTTTTCTGGTGGATATTGAGTTTTATTGAAAAATAACTGATTGGCCTTTCAATTGCACAATCATCCTCCTGTAACAACATGCTCCAACACCTACATGACTTGTGTTAATGATGACTTCGAAGGGTTTCAAAAATAATTGGTGTGGCTAAAACTGATGTGGTAGTTAACACTGTTTTTATATTCTCAAATGCCTCCTGGCATTGTTCTGTCCACCGAAATTTCATGTTCTTTTTTAACAAATCCGTCAACGGTGCCACTATGCCACTAAAGTTTGGTACAAATTTCCATAGGATACGCTCAATACTAAAAATTGTAGCACTTCCTCCTTCGAACATGGTCTTAGAAATTCCTCTGTGTCATTGATCCGTATCCAATGTTGTGCCCTTAGAATGTCACTTCCACCTTCATGAGTTCTTTTTTTTGCCAAACTTATGACCAACTTTGCCTTCCATAGTCTCTCAGAGAGCTCTGAGAAATGCTCCATACGATCTTTCCACAAATGGTTAAAGATCACTAAGTCATCTATGTAGACGCCACAATTAATCAATCCTGCCACAACTCTGTTCATAAGTGTTTGAAAAGTGGCTGGTGCATTTTTTCATTCCAACGGGCATTACTTTAAACTGATACAACCCATTTGCGGTTATAAACGCAGAAATGTCTTTCACTGTCTCCGACAAAGGTACACGCCAGTAACCATAAAGTAAGTCCAAATCTGTGATGTAAATGGCTTGTCCTAATTTTTCCACACAATCCTCCAGCCTTGGAATTGGATATGAGTCAGATTTGGTCATGGCATTGACCTTCCAATAATCTACATGGAATTGTTGAGTACCATCAGGTTTGGGAGGCAACATGAATGGCAAACTTTACTCACTTTGACTGAGCTCTGTGATGTCTTCTTGGAACATCACTTCCATTTCCTTCTGAACCTGAACTGCTTTGAGAGGATTAAGCCTATAGGAGTGTTGTTTTATTGGAACGGCATTCCCTATGTCAACTTCATGTACTATGGTGTTAATCCTCCCCATTCTATTTCTACGTATGTCCTCATAGCACTGTAATAAGTCTTTCAATTCAGTTCTCTGTTGCTGGGACAGAAAACTCATTACCCTATCCCATTCCTTAAGGACTTGCTCATTATTCAGTTTATTTTGAGGCACATTAAAATACAAACCATCTGGATTTGATCCCTCACTCTGAGTGGCAGTAACCTGTTTCACCGGTTCCCTTTCTTTGTCACAGTAAGGGTTCAGCATGCTCACATGACATTCCTGATAACTTTTTTTTTCTATCTGACATTTTTGCCAGACAATTCACCTGATTAACTCCTTCTCATATAATAGGGGCCACTATACCTTGCTTTGAAGGAATATCCTAAGATGACAACAGTTTATCCCCATGGGCAAATGTACGAATTTTAGATTTCTTATTTGTTTCTTGCTTCATTAGATGCTGTGCCACCTTCAAATGTTGTCTAGCTATTTCAACTACTCTGTTTAACCTTTCTCTCACCTCAGATGCATAATCCAACTGTGATAACTTTGGACCCATCAACTTTTCCTTAATTAATTTTAAAGGCCCTCTTACTTTGTGTCCGAATATCAATTCATATTGAGTAAACGGAGTTGATTCATTTGGAGCATCTCTAACAGCAAATAATATAAATGGGATACTTTCATCACAGTCATTTGGCTAATCCTGGTAATAAGCCCTCAGCATGGTCTTTAGGGTCTGACGCCACCTTTCCAATGCTCCCTGGAATTCAGGATGGTACACACTTGATTAAAAGAGTTTGATGCCTAAAATATCCATCACCTCCTTAAATAATTTAGCAGCAAAATTAGATCCTTAGTCTGACTGAATCTCCCTGAGTAGTCCATAATGGATAAAGAAAACAAGCACCTCCATCACAGATAGTAGGAACTGCAGATGCTGGAGAATCTGAGATAACAAGGTGTAGAGCTGGATGAACACAGCAGGCCAAGCAGCATCAGAGGAGCAGGAAGGCTGATGTTTCAGGAAAAAGGTTACCCTCCATCACATTCTTTTTCACCTTGAAGTTCCATAAAGGAATTGCCTTTGGAAATCTGATAGACACATCCATTATGGTTAGCAAATACTGGTTCCCACTTTTGTTTTTAGGGAGTGGACCTACACAATCAAACATAACTCGCATAAAAGGATCTTCAAATATGGGAATCAGCATAAAAGGCATTGGTTTTACTACTGCCTTTCTACCATCTGACATGTATGACAGGTATGGCAGAATTTAACCACACTTTCATGTAATCCAGGCTAATTTAAATGTTTTTGTATCTTAGCCTGAGTCTTCCTTACTCCTAGATGACCTCCTGCAGGTAATTCGTGTGCTATCCACAATACTTCCTGTCTGTATGCCAGCTTCAACACAATCTGGTGAATTTCTGCCCATTTCTCCACTGCACTAACCTGCCAAGGTCTCCATTTCTGCCTTAAGATTTTATTCTTAAGCTATTAACACTATGATTCCTTTTCAGAGTAGGCTTTCTGATATAAGTCTTTTATGATCTCATCTTTTTGTGTAACTCCATTAATCTTTCAGGCCTAAACACCTCTGCCTGATCCTCTACCTGCTTAGGTTTTTCCTTTACTATCTCATTAAACAGAGTGTCAACTAATTGGACCTCAACTCCTTCATCTTTATCTTTTGTTTTCCCTTCTTTTTTTAAATTATGGTTGTGGGATCTTGTCACCTCACAGTCTGGAAAAATCCCAGGGTAGTTTCCTTTTAACTCCTCAGTTCTCTGGTTTTCTTTTGGCTTTTCCTTTAAATGGGCCTAATGCTCACCTGTGATCCAGCTTTATCATTTCCAAGAACAAACTGTAGTCCTGGAATTTTTCCATCATTCCCACTATCATTTTCCCAGTCTTGATTGGACTTTCTAGCTTTATTTTACACAGAGAAACATTAACCCTCTCCCCATTTATTCCACAGCCTATCACTCTCTCCGGCAATATTTCAGAAGGAGTGCAAATATTTTCATCTCTTACTATTAGAGACTGACTAGCTCCTGTATCTCTCAATATTTTAACTCCTTTATCTACTTCCCCTATTCTACCTGAGTAAATCTGACCCACAGAGGTGAAGTCTTTGAAAAGATTGGGCGTTATCTTACTTTCCAGCCCATGACTAGGCTGTGCACTTTCCTGCAGCTCCTCAGCTTCTCTTGGAATTTCCTTCACTACCTCAATTAATCCCACTGGTTTAGCCTCTTTAACCACGTTCTTTTTCCTAGTGCCTTTCTTAATCCACCAGCACTGTGACTTTGTGTGTCCTACCTTATTGCACTGAAAACACTTGAGGGCTTTCACCTCTTTTCCACCCTCTTTGGTTCCTTTTTTCACATGTGGTAAACTGTTCCCATTGAGATGTACTTTTTGTTTTTCATTGAAATATCTCCCTCTTTCCTAATTTCTATCCCTCATGGAATGAAATTGCTGTTAGAAGCGGAATTTCAATTTATACGCTAATGCGTATTTATCTGCCATCTTTGCAGTTTTTCACGCTGTTTTAACTTTTTGTTCCTCAACATGCGTTCTTATCACTTCTGGAAGTGAGTTTTTAAACTCCTCCAGCAGAATAATACCTCTAAGATCCTCAAATGTCTTTCTATCTTTAAAGCTCTCATTCATCTATCAAAGTTGCTTGCTCCTGGTTCCTTTCTTATATTTCTGAATTGTTGTCTATATGCTTCTGGTACCAATTCATAGGCACTTTAAATAGCTTGTTTTACTTCTTCATATTCTCCTGACACCTGCTCTGACAGCACTGCAAACACCTCACTTAATTTGCCTACCAACTTGGTCTGAATTAACATTACCTACATAGTCTCTGGCCAGTTCATCTGTTTAGCCAATTTCGCAAAGGAAATGAAAAAGGCTTCTAACATCTGTTTCATTGAGTTTTGGTAATGTTTGGACATATTTGTATATATCCCTACCAGGCTGTTGGCTATGAAGAGTTTGCTCATCTTCACTTCTATCTTGTACTTTTACTTCTGTCATTTGAATTCTTTTTGCTTCAAGTTCCAACTTCATCTTTTCCAACTCGAACCCTCTTTCCCTTTCCTTCTCTTCTGCCATGGCTAGAACTCTTCTTTCCTCTTCTTTGTCCTCTAACTCCAGCTTTTTAAGACCATTTTCTAACTCCAATTGTCTCAATTGCAATTTAATTTTTTCTAACATCCCTGCACAATTTCAGCTTTCTTATTATCCCTAGCCTATGTGCTAATTCTAAAAGTTACCCCTTTTTCTGTCTTTCTAAACTTTCTTGGCAAATTTGAGAAACATCTTCAATCCCCAAAACCTCTTTAACAATGTTAACAGCCATTTCCCACTTTTGATTTAACCAACTAACAAGCAACTGAAATTAAACAGATTTTCCACTTCTCACTTACGTTTTATTTAAAGATCTATGACACTAGTCCCCAAGCCTGTTTAAATCTGTTGGGATCTTTCATACCCCAAATCTGTTCAAATCCACTCAGATCCACCCAAATCCATTCAGATCTGTCCAAATCCTGGATCTGAGCCCCCAGTCTAATATAAAGAGGTGGTTGAACCCCCTCTGAGAACGAAAACAACTGAAACACCCAAAGAGGAGCACCTCGCCTTATAATCTGAAAAGTGGTGTTACCTGCCTTTCAGCAACTTCTAGTAGTTAAATAAAATAAATGCTTGACACTCACTTTACAATCAATAAGTAACAATTTATTTATTTAACTCCAACAGTGGACAAATTTACTAAAGTATTAACAAACCAAATTAATCACTTCTAACTACAAACTGTTCCTAAATAAAACAAGATTTTAATGGTATGCTGTTCCAATAAGTACAAGTCCCATATATATGTAAAAAAAGTAGAATTTAGTTTCTCAAAATTATAGCCATGTTATGTGTCTTCTGGAATGCTCTGCGCTTTCTCCATCAATTCTTCTTTCAGGAATGCCTTCTCCATCAATTCTTCTGTCAGGAATATTAACTAGTTGAGCTGAGGGTACCTTTATTATTTAGATGGTGCTTTCTCTAAGACTTAGAGTAGGCTGTGAGAGCCAGAAATTCTCTCTCAAGAGCTGAGGACTGTTAACTCTGGTGGATGGCAGTTAGTTCTGCCAACTGCTCCCTTCTTCAATACCCTTAATGGCATATCAATATTTCTTACATTAGGATTGGTCCTAGGTTGTCAAAACCATGAGATTTTAAATTTAATTAGTGTTTTGTTATCTAAGTGCTAGTTCAAATTGATTGGCTAAATTCAAAACTTGTTGAGTTCTAATTGTACAGCCTTTTGATACAAATGTTTCAATTCAGATGCTGTCTGTGTTCCTGCAGACTTTCAAGGTGCTGCGCACAAAAGCCATTTTACATCTCTAAGCATAGAAAAAACACATCATATTTTAAAGGGACCATGCAATGCTTTCCCCCCTAGCATTTTACAAACACCAAACCCTAACTTCCTGCCTCCCAATCCACAATTACTCTATCCGACTTCGCAACTCATGTCTGTGCTCAGGCTGAGCAATTTGGATGTATTGCAGTATACTTCCCTCAGTGTGTCATATTGTAGGAGAACAGAGCTCAATAAGATGGTGACTGTGAGCTTTATACCATTAGGTCACGTGCTATGATAAAGTGATGACATCAAGAACATGTCCCACATTTGCTGCAGGACATGAAACACATTTGGTCTACATGGACATCTGTCACAGTTCTCTTCTGTTGGGCTATTACCTATTTCACACCTTCAGCTAGCGATACAAGGGTATTAAATATGAATGATGCATAGATTGGCTGAGGTGGATTAGGAAAGTACATGAAAAGGTATGACTGTCCATAAACAATGGACAATTTTAAAAAGAGTTATGACGTAGCTTACAGGAAATATACATTCTTGCAAAATGCAAAAACTCAAAATGTTCAGCCAACCAGTCAATCATAAAAGACGCGATAGAGGTCCCTTGGATGATAATGATTTGATTTGGCAGAGTCAGCATGGATTTGCAAATGAAAAATCATGTTTAAGAAAATTGCTGGAGCTCTGTGAAGATGATTGACAAAGAAGAGTTGATTGATGTAGTATATTTGAATTTTCAGCAGGCAGTTGATAATGTACCTTCCTGGAATTTCTTTAGCAAAGTTAAAGCACGTGGTATATGTGGTAATGCACTGGTGTGCATTCAGCAGTGACTTACAAGAAACAAAAAGTGGAAGTAAATGAGTCATTCACTCATTGGCAGACTGTGACTAATGGAATAGCACAAGATCAGTACTTGGGCCCCAATTGTTTACAATATATATCAATGATTTAAAATGGTGTCCAATTTAATATTTCCAAGTTGCAGATGATACAAAGCTAAGCAGTTGTCTGTTTTGTGAGGAAGATGTAAACATTTTTGGGAGGATTTGGACAAATGTAATAATTGATCAAGAATGTGACAGAAGAAATATAATATAGAAAAATGTAAAATTATCCACTTTGGTCTGAAGAACAGACCTGCAGAACTTATCTTAAATGTTAAAAGATTAGAATGTCAACATGTGCAAAGGTTGTTTCTGTTGTTGAGTCACTGAAAGTGATATGCAGTTACAGCAAGTTTTTAAGAAGCCTAATGGAATGTTAACATTTATTGCAAGAGGATTTGAATACAGGATCAGAGAAGTCTTGCTTCAACTGTTTAGTAGCTTGTCTGACTGCATGTAAAATACTGTGTACAGTCTTGGTCTCCTTATCTCAAGAAAGACATTGCTACCTTACAGACTGTGCAACAAAGGATCACCAGTCTTGTTTCAGAAGTAGTGGGATTGTTCTGTGAAGAAATATTAGGCAAACTGGACTCATGATCTCATTGCAACCTAAAAATACTTAAAGGGATAGACAGGGTAGATGTAAGCAAGATGTTTCTTCGGTTTGGAGAGTAAAGAACCAGGGTACAATTTAAAACTAAGGGGACCAAGACGAGGAAAACTTTCTTGAGTCAGAAGATAGTGAAACGGTGGAATGCTCTACTCCAGTGAGCTAGAAGCTTAGTCTTTGAGTATATTTAAAGTAGAGGTTGATACGTTTTTAATTATCAATGGTGTAGAGGGTTATGGGGACAGTATGGGTAAAAGGCATTGAAGTGTACAATCAACCATGATCATATTCAAAAATGGGGCAGGCTAAATGTGCTGAATGACCTCTTCCTGTTCATGTGTTCCTTTGTTCTCCACTCTATTTCTGACATCAGTGCCAAGTCATGAGGATCACCAAACATCCAAGAATGATGATGTCATTGGCAGGGTGAGAGTTAATCACTTTGAAGTCTTCTTGCAGGTGGAAAATCAGGAAGTAAAATGAATTGGCTTTTTCAATTTATAGAATCCTTCGCCCTTTGGCCCATCAAGTCTGCACTGACCCTTCGAAAAACAACACAAACAGACCCAGCCCCCTTCCCTATCCCAGCATTTACCATGACTAATTCATTGAACCTGCCCACCTTTAGACTGTGGGAGGAAACTGGATCATTCAGCGGAAACCCACACAGACCTGTGGAGAATGTATAAACTCCACACAGTTACCCAAGGCTGGAATCGAACCTGGGTATCTGGCGCTGTGGGGCAACTCTCTTCTGCAGGAACTGTGAAAGGATCACATACAGTTAACAACACTGGGATGATCTGAACTGAATGTGATTTCCTAACTTTTGCTTTGAGAGCTGTCCATATCCGTTCACGTGCTACTCGTATTACATTGCTAGCCTAAGGCATGCATTGATTATTTTTCCCTTTCCAGCTTGCAACAGCAGGAGATTCACATCAGTTCAGGCCAATTCTGAGGTTTAGTGGTGGAAGATTGTAGCAGTGAAACATAATTGGAGTGAATAATGGCACTGATTCTTCTCGACACCATCGTGTGTTTCAGTGGCCAATTCACAACAAATGCAAGCTCCCAGCTCAAGTTAAAACAGTTCTTTACTACCAAGGTCATTAGCAAAGTTATTTGTAACTTCATGACATATTGGCCATTGCTGAAGCTTTCTGACCTCGTCTTTACTAACCTAATACAGACTTGTGCATTTGTTTTAATTTTCTGTGACTTGTTTAGTCAGCAAAATTAATTTGCAAGAAATACAGACTTATTGAACTACACACGAGGGTGAAAGTTATACCTTAATGATTTTCTCAAGAGGATATTTCTCAGAACATAAATGAAGTTTTCACTTCAATCTCATATTACCCACTTCCTGAAGAGCACTCTCAAGGTTTAAGGCTACGATCAAGTGCTGGAAAAATTAGGGAATGCGCCTGAATAGCACTTTGTGTTAAACACAGAGTTGCTTTGTGATTGACAAGCCCACTGACCTAATGTGGAGTCTGATCTATTTTGTATTTGATTTTTCCTCAGCCCAACATGATACAATTGCCAAATAAAAAAAGGTAACTTTATTTTAAATTATTTTGCAGGCTTTCCTTTTGTTATAGTGTCCTTTCCAGCAGATTAATTTACTTTCCTATTTGTCTGGATATACATTTTCAGTACTATTCTAAAGTCATTTTGCTTTATATTTTTAATCACATATACATTGTAATTTTTAATAACATCTTCAGTAGAGTACAAGAAGTTGCTGGTTCATCCTATGTGGCATAATTTACCCTAAGTTTACTGCTCTTGCAGTGTATTACTGCTTTTGCAAAATAACACTCCCATTGATTACTGCTGCTTGGCAACATTTAACATCAGTTTTGCTTAATAACGCTAGTTGACTTAGCCACGAATTAAGACAATTGTTGCACAGTTTTTTTTAACTCAATCCTTTATTTGAATAAGTTATCCAAATACATTAATGTCACATCAGATTTAAGTTTAATACCTAATTCTCTTTTACCATGTCATACTGTCGCTGTGTATGAAAATTGTGTTGTATCATTGCCATAAAGACACAAAAGAAACTATAACTTGGCAATCAGGAGGCAGTCTAATTCTTGATATCTCTGTAGTAAAGGAATGGAGTGTTGACACAGATAAAATATAAGGTGCACCCTGAATCTGCTGAGGAAAATTGGTGATTACCATCTGTTTGCACCCTCCCCCACTCATATCAATACATGAATTAGGAGCAGACATAGGCCATTCTGGCCCTCAGGCCTTCTCCACCATTCCACAAGTTCATGACTGATCTGTGTGTGTTTTGAAATCCACATACCCATCTGCTCCAGGTAATCTTTGATTCTCTTGCCTAATAAAATTCTATCTACCGTCATCTTAAAAATACCTAATGACCTGGCTCCACCATCTTCGAACCCAGAGAGATCCAAAGTCTCACAACCCACTGACAGTAAAAAGTTCTCTTCATCTCTGTCTTAAAAGTGCAACGATGTAATTATTAAACAGCGCTGGCTAATTCGGGACTCACCTAAATGAGGAGACCAAATCTGCACACATCATTTGAGATGTGCTCTCACCATCCAAAGAATGTTTTGGATCCTTATTGATTGCGTTCTTGTGCTGCCTTGGAATCAAGCCATTATTCTCTCATTAGAGTGAACAAACCTCGCGTTAGTTGAGAGCTGCTGTGAGCTCTATGTAGGCTCTGCAAAGGCCCTGCAACTGCCCCACAGGATGGTAATGGATCCCATCTGGGCTCTATTAACTTCCCACAAATGTTCATCCCTTTGGGAAGAAGGATATTTTAACATACTGGAATCCCAGATTTAGAGGCAATTTTATTGACCTGTTATTCTTTTAACTACCCTTGTAACTCCTTGAAGTGGCAGACTCAATAATGTGATCCTGACGTTTTAAAACTTCTCTCAATAAACTTTGTTTTCTAAGTCTATGTTGCATTATTTCCTTGTTCCTTGGCTGTTAGGTTCTGTAGGCCACTACACCAAAGAAACTGAGCCAGTCTCCTTAGTCTTCGAGTATATCTAAAGTAGAGGTTGATACATTTTTAATTATAATTAAATAATTGATATGTTTTTAACTAACTAATTTCTAGTTGTTACAATTGTACATGAGCATATGCCAAGAAGTTCCACCACCAAAAGTACTTTATAACTCAAGGCAGCATAATTTTCTCCCCAAAGCTCCATTCTTGCTTCAATGCATCTTACATATGTTACATCTAAATTTCACTTGCAGATTGAATCACGGGATTGTTACAGCACAGAAGGAGATAATTCTGTCCATTATGTCTGTACCAGCTCTCCCAGTGAACATCTCAGGGCCAATCTCCGATCTGCGCTGTATAACTCTGCACATTATACATTTTCAAATAACATTTGAATTATCTTTTTAATACCTTACTCAAGCCAGCCTTCATCTCTCAGATAATGCATTCACAATGTAACCACCCACTGTGTGAAAACCTTTTCTCTCATATCACTTTTGCTTCATTTACTAATGATTGAATATATTATGAAGGAATACCCACAGTGTGAAGCTGCCAGGAAATTATCTTAAATGTTGAATTCACTAAGAATTTCCAAATATATCTGTAAAGGTACGTATTTGTAAAATTGTCAATTTTTTTTGTGAATTATGTATGCAGATTAATAACATTGAAATTTTGTTTTCAGTGTAATAAAGTCTTACCGGACTGAATAATTGAAAATGCAATAGCATTCAATAAGCACTTTTGCTAGAAAAAAGAAAGTCAGGCCATTCACACTAAATGTTGTATGACCAAACAATCTGTTTCCGTTTGCTTCTGAGACAGCTGGGTTGAAATTCTAAGGCTGTAATTACTGTTGGAATTGTTCTTTGGCACAGTGCCTAATGTAGATCTTCATAGGAAGAGCAGGTTTATATAATAAAATGAAGCTTAAAGAAAATATGAGCTGTGGTGCAAGTAGCTACTGCTGTAAAATCTATGATCTCGCCTTGAGACATAGCCAGGTTAGAGATCAGCTTTCTTTATAACGCACAACTGTTATAACTGATCCTGTCAAATCTTACAATTATGCCTCAGTAATCATGACCCAGTTCAAACTGACATTAGTATGACAGTTCAAAATAGATGAAATATTGACAAAGACATCAAGCCCGGGTGAAGAGAATCACAAAAATAAAACAATGTTATAATGCACCTTATCCTGAGGCAAGGGCACATGTCAAATTGTGTAACTGTTGTGACACGAATAGTGCATGGGGAAGGAGAACAAAAAGCAGCAGGAGATTTGCATTAGACTGAATACACAGGCTTTATTTGAGTTACTGGTTCATAGCTATTTCAAAATGTAAAGCGTGAGTTATGTGGATTTGCTATATTATTATTCACACCATGTAAGTTAAAGCAGAAAACCGACAGGTGCTCTGCAGAAAGAAAAGCTTGCATTTGTTTAGCACCTTTTATGAGGTTCAGGAGGCTCATTGAACTACTTTTTGTAGGTGCTGTCCCTGTTGTAAATTTAAAAATGTGACGGCCATCTTGCACACAGAAAGTACACATATTGTCACAGTCTGCAATTAAAAAATTATCAGGTTTCCAAATTTTCCTTGTTCGGTGAAAGATAAATGTTGGCCAGAATATTGGGAGAACTCCAAGTTTCTACTTCAAATAGCATTTTATGATCTTTTATATCCATATGAGAGTGCAGACTTGAACTCATTTTAATACCTTTTCAGACAAAAGGCATCTCCGATAGTTCAGCACTTTCTCATCATTGCACAGAAACAGGTTAGAAAATAATGGTGCCTCTAATCATATATGAAAGCTATGCTCAAAAAAACATTTGTGTAGGTTGTCTCCATACAGTGTTTGTAGATTAACATTAGAAAACCTAAAAGCAAAGGCCAATTTCAAACAAAATGCAGAAAACAGCTAAACTGCAAAATTAGAATTCCAGAAGTGGAGAACAATAAGTATTGAGTGGCTCAAAAATAAATGATTGATTCAAGCAATCAAATGAACACCTAGGGATCTTTGCAATGAGATTGGAATTGCTGCCTTGAATACAATTCCATTTTTCTGTGAAGTATTATGCATTTAAATGTTTTAATGCATATATTTGTATTCATAAGCACACCATATTATGCATGACCGGTTGAGGTTCAATTTTCAAAGCTATTGACCTATGACTGCAGATATCTACAACTTAAGGGAATTGTTAGTTTTTCATGCAGCTTTTCAAACGGTTGGAAAATATTCAGGTTGGATGATCTGAATTCAAATTCAGACAAGACAGTTGAAAATATACTAATCCATTTTACAGAAAATACAGAATTAATGCTGCCTCTGCGGAAGAATGCTAATGGAGTTCTTGAATCATTTGTTCCTGCACTGACTGCAGATTCTTACAGTGTATTCCATGAAATCTTTTGTAACTCCTTAAGTAGTCCAAGATTTTGGGATAGTAAAGATCAATTATAGATTGGAATTTGTCATATATTAGGAACAGTCACTTTGAGTCTATTTTACTACAGTATGTCCTCACTTAAAGATGTGAATGTAAGCAAGATGAATTTTAGTTGAAAACTTTACAATATGCTGTCTTATTTAGTTTTGTCAATTTTCTGTCAGGACTCATTTCTCTGGCTGTGGTTAAATTTAGAGTACTGATTTTGGGCCTGTGGTTTCTTGATCACAAAGTTCACAATTATAACTACTCTACAATAACCAATAGGTATAAAAGAGTTGGAATAAATGTGTCTTTCTCTGGTTGGCAAGATGTAGCTGGTGGGGTGACACAGCGGTTAGTCCTCAGGCTCCAACTATTTACAATCCACATGAATGACTTGGATGCAGGGTTAGACATTTAGGAGAAGTGATAGCCTAGTGGTACTATGCTTGAACTATTAATTCAGAGAACCAGGTAATGTTCTGGGGATTTGGTTTCGAATCCTACCATGGCAAATGATGGAATTTGAATTTAATAAAAAAAAACCTGGAACTAGAGTCTAATGATGACCATGAAACCATCCTAATTATTGGAAAGAAACTGTTGTCCGTACCTGGTCTGGCCTAAATTTGACTCTCAACCCATAACAATGTGCTTGATTCTTAACTGCCCACTAGCCAGCAATGCCCATGTGCTGCGAATTAAATTTCTAAAAAAGTGGGATATAATTGACTTTGAAGCAGTTCAGAGGAGATTTGCCAAATTGGTGACAGAGTTTTAAGGTGAGAGGGGAAAGATTTGAAAAGGACCTGAGGGGTAACTTTTTCACGCAAAAGTTGGTGCGTGTATGGAATGAGCTGCCGGAGGAAGTGATGGTGGTGAGAACAATTACAACATTAAAAAGAAATCTGGATCGATATGTGAAATGGAAGGGTTTAGAGGGATTTGGGCCAAATGCTGGCAAATGGGACAAAGTTGGCTTAGGATATCTGGTCAGCACTGACAAGTTGGATGGCAGGGTCTGTTTCCAGGTTGTATGGCTCTATGACAATACCCATAAGGGCATGAAGCATTGACTAAAGAGTTGCGCCATGCCCTGAAGTAGCAATGTTGGTCATTCATTCTGTTGTAATGCTGGAAACACACTTTCTTGGGCTGCCCATGTGTGCTGATCTCCACAGCCATCACTGTCTGGCCTACCTTTATTAGCCAGGGTGATCTTCTGAATTTCCCTCCTGTCCTGGACTGTTTTTGGGAGAACCTTGAAGGGGTATGGCTTTTTGCCTGATCTCTGACATATCCATGTTGGATCAGTATAATAAGCAGAAGTTAAGTGATATACTGAGTATTGCAGAAAGTAACGCACTGGCTGAGCACCTTTTAAATATGGCATTTCTCCAAAGAAGTAAAAACCAGTGAAAAGTTTGAGAGATATACAATGATTAGATGTGTCTTGCATACCAGTATGTTCATTTCCGAGTACTACTGCTTTTGAAGGTGGGAGCACAGAATATTCAGCCTATGTGCCCATACAATTTGACACTTTACCCATCATCCAAGACTTTATCACTTCTGGATTTGACTTTTTCTGTGCCCTCTTTACTAACCTTTCAGACAGAATACATTTATGTACATTACAGCTCAACTGAAACTTCACGATCAACAGGATTTCCTTTAGAAATTCTTGATTGTCTATCATTACTGCTTACATTCACTAGCTCCCATTCTCCACCACAAGTACTTTTATCCAGGTTGGAAGTTGAAGTTGGGGAGCAGCTAGATTTAGTAATAGTGGGGTTTGATGGAGGATTAGGGATTGGGTTGGGAAAGTTCTTGGGTGTGTGGATTAAGTAACTAGCATTTGGTTGGTAAAAGGGTCTTTTATGGTTATGGGTTTCAATAAGTCATGGAATAATTACAACATAGAATGCATCCATTTGGTCCATCGAATCTACTCTTAGCAAGCGTAATCCCACATGATCACATTTTTCCTACAACCTTATATTTTCTTTCCCTTCAGGAAATTTACATAATTCTCTTATGTAAGCCTCCATTGAATTTGCCACCACCAGTTACTCAGGTGGTGCATTCCCGATTATACCAATCATTGCTAAAAAAAAGCGTTTTTCCTCATTGGCTGTATTTGGTTCTTTGGCCAGTTGACTGAAATCAGTGTCCTTTGGTGCTTGACTCTTCCATCAGTGGGAACAGTTTCTCCTTATTTACTCTGTTCCAACCTCTCAGAATTTTGAATTCCTCATTGCAATCTCCTCGCTGCCTTCCCTGATTTAATGAGATCATCCCTTTTTGCCAATCTACTCAGGTAATAGAATTTCCTCAAACCTAGAACAATTCCTATGATGCCGCTTCCTCTCTAATGACTTTATATCTCCCCTAAAATGCAAAGTCCAGAATTGGACGTAATACTTCATTTGAAGTTGAACTACAGTTTCATAAAGTTTCATCACAACTGCCTTGATTTTGCAATTTATGCCTCTCTTTAAAGTTTAGGATCCCTTGGCCCATTTTGAAACTACTCTCTCAACCTTTGGGTCAGTTAGACCATTGTTGTGGTGGCAGTGTTGGGTGCAGGCAGGGGCAGTGATGGGATGTAGGTATTGGGGGAGTGCCAGTGACAGCAGGGTCAGGAAGAGTGGGTAGAAGGAGGATAATGGGTTACAATGGGAGATTACTGAGAACAGTGATTGTTGGTCAGGCAGATCAGGGAGGTTTGGAAAAGATTGTGGGTGTATAGGTGATAGCAGATAATGTTTGTCAGTCAAGATGCTAGACCTGGAAGAAACATTCCTGCTCTTCCTGATCCACAAGTATTGCAGTAATTGCATTTATTTTATAGTTCAGTCCTGATTGGCTTTTATACTGAGTTGCCAAAGCTGGGTAACCTAATGGACTTGAGTTCAAAATTGAAATCTTGTTCAAATGGAGACACAAAATTTCATTGAAATGTTTCAATGACCAACTCAACTTGGGAAAATGATCGATCTCTGTTCTTTCAATGAGGTGGATAAGTTTAAGACGGGTTGATTCATCTTTTAAATGTACTTTGTCTCCATCCAGCCCAGCCTTTCAGAATGAAAACCCACCAAATCCCTACCCCATCTAATATCTCTGACACTGAGATCTCCGTTTAGATTTACATTCGCAATTAGATTTTCAGGTTTTGAAATTTAATTCATAATATCAGGGTCAACAGTGTATCAATGAAAACAAGCAAACACCAGATAACTTTAACTACCTTAATCATCTTGAACATTTCCTTCCACTCCTTCTCTATCTTTGAGCAAGGCTTCCATTGCTGTGATAATCAATTTTTGGAAGTACAAAGCAATGGAAAAATATTGTGGCTTTTTTAAAAACAATTGATTGCATGAAGGATGATGTTTTCCATTTGAAACTATAGCCTTCTTGGAAAAGTCTCATCAAATGTACAATTGCTGTTAAATTTGCTTCTTTTAGTCTGCTTGTCATCTTTGTCTGATCTCACGAAAAGAATCAATTTTCTCCAGCTCTCAGAGTCCTCAGCGTGATATTTTGAGTTCTAAGACCAGAAAAATGTTGATTTTAATTTGCCATCATTATACAATATGACAAGAAAACAGCAAAAGAGATTTTATGAAACACATCTCACATGATCAGGGCATTCCAAAATATTTCACAGACAATAAGTTATGGTGTTAAGTCAGTGTTCAAAAGGCAAATGTGACATAGCAAGATCCAATAAAGAGCATTGATATAAATAACCAAATAATCTATTTAAGTGATGCTACTTGAGCAGTAGTTGTTAGCTAGAACCCCCCTGGCCGTAACTTTAATTGCAACTGTCTTTATTATGTTAAGAAAATATCAGTAAGGTGAATAGCTATATGTGAGATGATTTAATGTGTATTGCATGTTATTTTCAAGTTATAGCTCCCATATTGTTAATTGGAGAAAATTCTTTCCCCCAATTTGAAAGAAGGTCAAGAGAAAGAACAAATAGGTAGTTAAACCAGAAAAAGCCATCAGTGTATTGAATAGGGAATTGAATTTGGTTCCAGTTGTTGGTCTAGTAATGGCAGGGGAATATTGTGCTGTGCTATACTGTGCTACTGAGATACAGGTATTTCTGCTATAATGTGTGTTTCGTTAACGCGAATTGGCTGTAATGTGATTGATGAATAGGGGACCCTTTGGATAAAGTTAACTTTCTGCAGTACAGGTAAAGCGATTTCCTAAAACAATTTCCCTATGACATGATTTTCTATAGCACAAGGTCACACAAGAATGTAACTATCACGTTATAGGAGAAATAGCTGTACTCTGGTAGGGCTTGAATAAAACATGGAGTGGATCTGGAAAGAAATGAGATAACAAGGTGTAGAGCTGGATGAACACAGCAGGCCAAGCAGCATCAGAGGTGCAGGAAAGCTGACGTTTCGGGCCTAGACCCTTCTTCAGAATTCTGAAGAAGGGT